>NC_052059.1:64311960-64621960 GCF_903992535.2 Arvicola amphibius | reverse complement strand
CCACCGTACGACAGCTTGACGTGGGGTATTTGAACTTCTAAAGGTACAGAGGCCTTTACACAATCTGATCACAATCTGATCTTTTCCCAGGTTGGTGGTAGACAGGGGCATAGTCCCTGAAAGCGCTGGGCAAAGGACAGAGGAGCAGTTCTGGGTCAGCCTCCGTATTACAGGGAGAGATACTGAAGTTAAGATGGCCAGTGGGCTAGGTGTAGGCAACAACAGGATGTTTTCCACTCCTGGAAAGGAAACATCTGTGTCTCTGGCAGGTTGCATGCCTGAAAGTGCTTGGCTAAGAGAGGATTGGTGCAATCAGCCCAAATCCGCTACCACTGCTGGTAAAATTAGAGGCTCAATTTCTGGCTCCTGTCAGGCTTTGACAGTGTCGAGGATTGATGTGGGAGAGTCTTCTGTTTGTGTTGATTTCATTGGTTAATTAATAAAGAAAACTGCTTGGCCTGATAGGTTAGAACATAGGTGGGTGGAGTAGACAGAACAGAATGCTGGGAAGAAGGGAAGTGAGTCAGATGCAATGAAGCTCCGACCCAAGATGGACATAGGCTAGAATCTTCCTGGTAAGCCACCCCTCGTGGTGCTACACACATTACTAAATATGGGTTAATCAAAATGTGAGAGTAAGCCAGTAAGAGGCTGAAGCTAATGGGCCAAGCAATGTTTAAGTGAATACAGTTTGTGTGTTGTTATTTCGCTTGTAAAGCTAGCCGTGCATGCGTGCGGGCGGGCGGGACCAAAAGTAGGCATGCCCGCAGCTCCTCACTACAGAGGATAAAGCTGTGTGTGTGTTTGTGTGTGTGTGTGTGTATATGTGTGTGTGTGTGTATGTGTGTGTATGTGAGTGTGTTTGTGTGTGTGTATATATGTGTGTGTGCATATATGTGTATGTGAATGTGTTTGTGTGTAGATATATATGTATGTGTGCATATGTGTGCATGTGTGTATGTGAATGTTTGTGTGTAGATATATATGTATGTGTGCATATGTGTGCATGTGTGTATGTGAGTGTGTTTGTGCATATATATATGTGTGTGTTTGTGTGCATATGTGTGTATATGAGTGTGTGCATGCATACATGCACATGCTAGCATGAATATGGAGGTTGATGGTAGGCATTCCTCTATTTCTCCGTCTTGGATTTTAGAAACGTAGTTCTCTGTGACAGTTCCATACAAGTGTACCATGTATTCTGGTCACTTTTACCCGCATCATTCCCTCTCACCCACCCACCTCCCACAGAGTCCACCTCTTATTCCCAACAGGTCCCTACTTAAATGTTTTTCCTTTTGTTTTTGTGTTCTCCCCTTCATTTTGATACAGGTCTCTCACGGCACCTGGCGCTCATTCATTTGGCTACTCTGGCTGGCCTGCAGGCTCCAGAGATCTGCCTGTCTCTGCATTTGCGGCACTGGGATTCAAAGCAAAGCAGTTGGGAGTGGAGAGATGACTCAGCCATTAAGGGCACTGGCTGCTTTCACAGAGGACCGGATTTGATTCCCAGCACTGACATGGCGGCTCATGATCTGTCTGTGACTGCAGCTCCAGGGCCCTCTACTAGCCTCTGCACACAGCGCATAGACATACATGCAGGCAAAATACCCATACACATAAAATCGATAATAATAATAAATCAGTAAAATTACTTTTAGGGTGTAATTAGTTAAATTTAATGTATTCCAAGTATCCAGTCAGGATAAAAGATTGTTAGAAAATCCTTTCTTTTGTAGTGCTGGGGGCCAAAGCCAGAGCCCCACTCACACTAGGCAAGTACCACCGAACCACATCCTAACCCCGTCGTATCATAAAAGTTAGTAAAAAGAACCTTTGTGAGAAATCTTTGAAGTCCTGTATGTTTTATCTGACACAGACAGCAATCCTAATTTGGAACAGCCAGATTTCAAGCGCTCAGGGGTCACTGTGGCAAGTGGGTGGCCACCGTGTGGTTCAGCACAGCCAGACTTCTGACTTAGCTCTGCCTGAGGAGGCTGCTAGAACAAGGGAGTGGAAAAACAGGCCTCGAATGACATCGAGAGAAGGCTTTGTGATTCTAATCAGCCCAGGAATGGCTGGTCAACAGGACTCATCTTTCACTGGTAGCTCAAACTGTCCATCTTACAGAGGGTGGAAGCTGGAGGCATAGATCCCTGATGGCTAGCTAAATAATAATTTTTAGGTAAAATCTGTGTGGTGGCTTTAACAAAAATGGCCCCATAGGCTTGGTCATTAGGGAGCAGCACTGCTTGAGAGGGATTAGGAGGTGTGGTCTTGTTGGAGGAAGTCTGTCACTGGAGCTGGGTTTTGAGTTTTCAAGGACCCAAGCCAGGCCCAGTGTCTTTCTCTTCCTGCTGCCTGCTGATCTGGATGTGGAACTCTCAGGGTCTGCCCGTGTGCCATCAGACACCATGGCTGGAGGATAATGGACTAAATGTCTAGAACTGTAAGCAAACACCAATTAAACACTTTCTTTTATAAGAGTTGCCATGGTCATAGTGTCTCTTCATAGCAATAGGGCACTGGCTAAGACAATTTGTCCCTGGTTTGTGATGGTTCCATTTACAATTTCCCACCTATAAAACTTGGTGTCAGCTGGGCATAGTGGCACACACCTTTAACCATAGCACTTGAGAATCAGGGACCAACTGTGCATTTGAGGTCAGTATGGTCTACATAGAGAGTTCTAGGCCAGCCAGGGCTACATAGTGAGAACTTGCCTCAAGAGAAAATAAATAAAAAGAATAGGAGATTGTGGGATTTTGGGGGTTGGTGGTGGCCAAAGCATTAAGAGCATTCGTTGCTTTTGCAAACGATTGGGGTTTGGTTCCCAGTATCTACATGGAGGGCCACAAATGTCTGTAATCCCAGTTCTGGTTAGGATGCCTGGTCTGCAAGCATATGGAGCACTTCAGTGCAGAAAAAACCAAAAAGCACTCATACCCATAAAATGAAACTAATAAATAAACCTTTTATAAGTCTGTCAAGCAATTTACTCTCGGTAGGAACTGCTTGGATGTTGATACTGGGGTGAGGCAGCTGAGTTAAGCAAAGTCACAGGGCAAGGACTTTGCAGTGGGCTGCGCTGCTTGCAAGGGTGCTCAGCAGGTTAGGGGCACTCAGAGAATTTCAGCTTCATGATATCGTCAACTTATCATGAGTGATTAGAATATAGTCCTAGCATAAGTGGAGGAACATCTGTGTATTAGGACAAATAACATATAATTGGCAATTAATTTCTCCTCCCCTCTTCTTCCCGCCCCTCCCCTCTCCTCTCTCCTTTTCTCTTTTTCTCCATTTCTCCCTCTTTCAACCGAGTCTTGGGCTCAAGGGTTCAAGTGACATTCCTGTCTCAGCCTCCTGAGTAACTGAGATTCTATCACACTTGGTTTTTCCCTCCAAACCCCTAAATTTTAAAATGTGACTTAGAAAATTTAAAATGAGCATGGTTTGAGCTTGTGGCTAGCATTTTCTTTCCTTTTCTTTTTTTAAATAAACAATTAAAAATATATTTATTAAATTATTTTTAAAAGGAAATGAAGTTAGGAGGAAGGACTGGAAAGGGGATCCTGGAGGAGTTCGGGAAGCAAGCATAGATGACAAATATAATCTAGACACATCATATACATGTCCGGAATCCTCTCTTTTTTTTTTTTTTAAAAAAAACAAACCAAGCTTCAGTTTTGCAAATCTACAAACATCACATCAAAATTAATGGCTAGCATTTTCATTGTGTGGCTCTGGCCTGGACAATTAGTCTATTTCTGTGTTCCTCCTGTCACAAACCTGTGCTGGCCCTGGCGAATGCCAGCAGTGGCTAGACCCTGAGGCTACTGCTGTTATCAGATCAGATTGGTCTCCTGTTCTCAAGAGGCTTACTATCCCAGAAAGGCAGGCGGGAACAAACCATGAGCCACAGCTCCTTGAGTAGCTGACTGGTCACAATCATTGGTGTTAAAAGGATTAGCTAGGGCAGACTGGGCGCCAATGATACACATCAGAAAGCATTTGCTGGGCGAATGAACGAGTCTGGGCTTGGAGGAGACCTCTCCTGAGGAAGGACCCTCCGAATTCTGAAGACTCAGGAGGAAGTCTTTTAAAAACGATGGTGGCTTCTGCTGTGACCACAGGTCCTGCACGGTGCTGTTGGCTGTTCTTCCCTGGATAACAGGTCTCAGGCACACAGACATGCCCAGGAGTTTGGGTCTGGGCAGAGGCATGGGAGCTGTGTTACTTGATACTCAGGAGTCAGATGGGTCTTGTCTTAGGTCTGTTATCTTCGCATCCCCTCCCCGTTTGCCTCTTCGGCATTGCTCTGTATTTTACAATGCATTTGACTGAGTTTTATTTGGTTGTTGTTTCTGCCCTGTCTAAATGAGGCCTCCAGCCAGGAGAATGACTTTTAAATCTTTTGTGGCCCTGGAGCACAAAATGTTCTCAATTCTTCCCCTGAGCAGTTTCAATCTCAGGGGAAGGAAGCTACAGTAGAGAGCCTTTTACCCTCTGAAACAGTGCGGCAGCTTGGAGAGTAGGGGACGGAGGCCGCCTGGCTATGTTGAGGGTGGAATTCGCTGCCCTTTAACTAGCCTAATGTAGGTGGCAGCGCTTCGAGCCAGGCCTGGCCGAGGAATGGGTGGAAGAAAGCTTTGGTCAGTCTGGGAGGATGTTCAGATCCTGCCTTTGGGTCCCTCCACAGCCAGTGCAGAACTGGTCTTGGGTGAGCTTCCTTTGGTTCTGTGCAGATCTGCTCCCAGGTGGTCAGGTTATTCAATGAGCCAGCAAGCAATAAAGCCATCGTGTCTCAGCAGGGAGTAATTTCTTCAGGGCCCTGGGCCTGTGACTCTCATCTAGATGGCATATTGATTGGGTTTGAGCACAAAGAGGCCCAGCTCTGTGTGAGCAACAAGTTTATTTTGGAAATTGGGTGCCATTCCCTGAGCTTACCAGGTTCTTAATGAATATTTCTTAAGGTCAGGGAATAAGAATTTTCAGTGGGGACACCGGGTTTTGATATGTCGCTACTGTACACCACCTATGCTGGAAGACAAGGCAGCGAGGTATTATAACGTGAGCTCTGTAAATATGTGGCTTTGTTCTGGAATAGGTCTGAAAACCTAGCCAGGCCTTGGTAGGCAGACTGGCTGTCTCTACAGCCTCAGCTTTGGTAACTGTGGAAAAGGTTAGTTAGGGAGGGACAGGCTTCTAAAGGGATGGTGACTCTCAAGGTTTCCTGTCTGCCTCCTGTACCAATTGCAGGGTGTCCCCTTGCAGCTGCTGACATTCGGCTGGAGAGGCTGCCCGAGTGCTATAGGATGCTTCACCACCAGGATTCCCATTCAATTGTTTTCGTTTGTTTGTTGTTGTTGTTGTTGTTTTGTCCCGTTCCCCCCTCCCCCCACAGGGTTTCTCTGTAGCTTTGGAGTCTGTCTTGGAATTAGCTCTTGTCAAGTGGGGTGGCCTCGAACTCAGAGATCCGTCTGCCTCTGCCTCCCGAGTGCTGGGATTAAAGGAGTGCACCACCACCACCCAGCTCCCATTTAATTGTTGGCACCAGGTGGCACATTTTCTTACAGCTTTCAGATAATTTACCTATGTGGCTGTGAAGCATGATTAATAAAAACTCAGGGATAGAAATTGGGGTTCAACCTGAAGGTCAGAAAAGCAAAACAGCTAGCCATTGGCCCTTACCTCTGCCTCAGTTGAGATAGCTATCCTGCTTCCAGGAGTCCTTGGAATGAGACTGTGTGTGAGAGCTGTCTCCTCCATTTTATATTCTCTCTAGTTGTGGGATTAAGGGCGTACACCACTACTGCCGGTTTCTACAACAAGCTAGTGTGGCTCCTGGGATTAAAGGTGTGTGTCATTGCTGCCTGGTCTGTAAGGCTGGCCAGTGTGACTGCTTTACTTTTCTGATCCTCAGGCAAGTTTTATTTACAAATGAGATGCCACTACCCAGCTGGACCCAGAACCCTGGTGTGCAAACCGTGTGGGCTTTACAAAGAGCATACCTAACTTCCGTGTTGGTGTCGTGGGCCAGTTTCTGAAACCAGGATAATAGAGACTCAAGTTGTGGTGACAAGCAAGAAGGTGAAATTGACAGAATTGTCTGATGAGATGCAGGACTGGATGCTCCATATCCCCTGCTCCCCAGTGTCCAGTTTCAGACCTCTCTTCCCTTATCTACTTTTTCAGGTAGCTTCATGAGGTTGATGTGAGGTCGTTTTTCTCGACACTCCATATACAACAAACCTTGAAACTTTTTTTTGAGACACCAAGGCTTTGGGGACCTTTTAGAAGGGTGTTCCCCAAAAGCCCACAATGAGCTAACACATACCTGGTCAGGGCTGTGTCTCCATGACCCCTCCCCTCCCAATCTCTTTCAAATGAGGGTTGGGTAGTTGATGTAAGGTCTCAGCACTCAGTAGTCAGGGTCACACGGGTCTGCTGAAGAAGACTTGAACAGCCTACATGCTGGCCATTCTTCTGCTCATCTATCTTTGTCATTTATTGTCCTTTGGAGAGGCCCTTGCAGATGAGGGGCAGAGCTTTGCCTGTGTTGAACTGGGGAGTAATAAATAACCTTGGAAAGCAGAGAGCTGTGTGTCTACTGGCCCTTGTGAGGGGGCTGACCCAGGGCAAGGGGATCCTGGGGACATCTGACCTGCGTCCGAGGCATAGCCTGCTCTCCCTGCTGCTCCCTACCACCATTTTATCAAGCAGAAATCAGTAGCCAGGACCTATAATTATAGTGTGAAGAGCTCATCTAAATAAGTGCAAGTGTTCAATTATCTTCCCAGCATCCCTGTCACACAGGCTTATGAAATGTGTAAAATGTCTTTTCAGAAACAGGGCAGTTGGATACTCACCAGAAGTTCTGAAGTTCTGAGTAGATTCTTAGATGCTGCCTAAGAAATCCATTATGAACATTTCATTAGACTGGGGTTCCTCAAAGGGGCCTGATTTTGCTTCTCAGAGGACACTTGGCAACACCTGGAGATATTTTTTTACTGTCACAGCTAGAGAGGAGCTTGAGACGGCTGTGCTCAGAACTCTATGTGGAGTCCAGAGCTGGGTGTCCCACACTGCTGTCTCGCTGGATACTCAACTCATGGTCTTCTTGGGTGATGAAGATGAAGGAACAGTGCCTCATACAGGTGAAATTGCCTGGTTCAGGCCAACAGCCCTAAGGACAGGAGTCCTTGCTTGTACCTTGAAGGAGTCTAGATCACCTGTGCCTAAGGCAACTCAGGAAGAGGTAGTGGCTGAGCACCTTGTCCCAAAGTTGTCTCCTCCACCTTTTCCTCCTGGAAATCTGCTCTGGGGACAAGACCCTATCCTTGTAACTTTTAACACCTTACCTCATCCAGGTTTTGCAGATGATGAACATGTCAGCATTTTTTCAGAGGCCTCTGCAGCCTTACTTCAACCCAAGGGCTGGTAAGCTCATTTCTGAAATACTAGGCTTGCTGAGGAAAATGGGTGGCTAAGCCATGGCTTACTATGGATGATTACAGAAGTTTCTATCTGCAGGTTAATGTCCCTTCTTGACAGTAATGTGATGAGGGGGAAAACATTGACCTATTTTTGTCTACTATAGGAAGAAGGGGACATGAGAAGACAGTCAAGGACATAGTGGGATAGAAGACATAGGGATCTCACTCAGGGACCTCAGGCACAGAGGGTAGCCTGGGCAAACTCTTCTGGGCTATCATGAGTTGGAGCTTAAGGATACTTGTAGCTGACTAGACCTGGTGTCAGGAAGGTGCCTGACACTTTTACGACCCTGAGGAGTCCTCTGGGCAGCTATAGAGAGGTCTCATGGGGCACTGGGTCACCAGGCCAACCACAGCCATGTATGGTTTAATAATGGAGACACATTCTGAGAGGTGTACTGCTATGTGAGCATCATAGAACACACACAGATCTAGAAGGTTCTGCCTACTATGCAAGGCTATGGTATATATATGGTGTAGCTATAGGGGTATGATGAGGGAATAACATGGGATTGGATACACAGAAATGTTCATTAAGGTCAGGGTTTGCATTCATGACATGTCTTAATTTGCCTTCTATTGCTGTGATAAACACCATGATCAAAAGCAACTTGGGGAGGAAAAGGTTTATTTCAGCTTATAGTTCACAGTTCATCTTGAAGGGAAATCAGGGCAGGAACTGAAGCAGAGACCATGGAGGAGAGCTGCTTACTGGCTTGCTCAGCCTATTGTGCACCCAGTACCACATGTCCAGGGTTGGTACCACCCACAATGAATTTCACATCAAACATTAATCAAGAACATGCCTGACGGACTTGCCTACTGGCCATCTGATGGAGGTATTTTCTCAACTGGAGTTCCCTCTTTCAGATGGCTTTGGTTTGTGTCAAGTTGAAACAATTTGATTCAGGACAAGATAGAACCTGGAGGGTCTGGAGAGGCTGTTTCTGTCCTGATTCTTTCCCCAAGGGCTGCCTAAATCAGGGCAGACTAAACCAGTTAGACAAGTCCTCCACCTTCAGCCTCCAGTCACAAGAGGCTCCGCAGGCAGAGAGCCTCTAGCAGGATGTTTTTTGACTGGCTGTCTACTTAGGAGTCTTTTGGTACAAGTGGGAATTTGGGCTTCAGGAAAAAGAATGAAAGTAAAATCCAATCTCGAAAGTGCAGCTGGGGGCAGACACAGAACCGTGATATCCATGAAGCTGGTGACCGGGCTGCTCCCTCTCTTCCCTCCTTTCTTTTTGCATTATGCTCCCAGCCCCCCAGTCACCTTTCCCTTTCACAAAGCTTTCCTCCGCACTCATGAGGAGGGGTGATACTCTCCCACACAACCTTTCTCTGGGAGAACAAGCGGCCTTAAACCAAAGAAAGATCTGTAATCTTAAAATTGTCGTTAGCACAAAGCAGAAGCACACTACAATGAAAATAGCCTTTAGTTAGCATCTTCTGTACACTCACAAGCCATGGTTGGCTTTGCTCCTTACTCAGCAGTCACCTTGCCCCCTCCCGGTTGGCAGAGCCCTGCTGTCTCTGGTGACTCCACAGCCTTGTGCATCCCAGAGTGAGAGGGTTGCTTGTTGCCTTGGTCTAACTCAAGTGTCTATGGAGTCTCTGTTCAGAGTTTGCTTGAGGTTTAGTAATGGCCAGTCCGCCTCAGTGGGGCAGGCAAAGCAGACTGTCTCTTGGGGAAAATCTGCACCCCTGTCTCCTTGCCAACTGCCACAGGACACGCTGCTGCTCTACCACCTGTGTCTAGCAAGGGAGAGGCAGTGAAGATGGAGAAACAGAATGATGAAAGTCTCTTCACCCTCAGGAATATTAAAACACCTTGCCAAGCCAGCTGTGAGGGCATATGCCTGCTATCCAAGTACTTAACAGCCAAAGGCAGGAAGATCATGAGTTCAAGGCCAGCCTCAACCAAGTAGTTATACACGATATCAAAACAAAGCCAAATCTGCTCAACAGCCTTGGAACTTCCTGTTCTCTAGAGACAGCAAATTCATCACATATATATTTTTGTGATACTTTTTGTTGGTTCTTCTGTTATTTGAGCCAAATACACCCTAATAAAGACCATACTAAATACTAAGACCATTTCACTAGAAATTCTTAGAGCTTTGTATTGAGAAACTGGGAACTTAGAGAGTTGGAGTAACTTTTCCCAACTCACACAAGCGGCACCCGGGGACAAACACGCAGATGCCTATCTCCAGAGGCCCTTACTGCTTTTGCCTGCCACAGTAAGAGCACTGCCTCATCTCTCTACTTCTGCAACCAGATCTCTTACCTTTGCTGGGTCTCTGTTTCTCATCCAGGAAGCAGGAGACTGAACTGCATTGCCTTCAGTGTTTTCTCCAGTCCTGAAAGTCTAGGAATAAAATTTGGACTCTAAAATTGTTTGGTTTCCTATAAGGTTCAGACATACCCTGTAAAATAGGTTTTTGTCAATACTGTTTGTTGACAATAGGATAATCTACTTCTGGATAATAGTAGAAAACAAGAATTATTGGAACATATTTGAGAGATCTCAATCAACATCATGTCTCAGGAGTGGTCTGGTGAGAAGTCTCTGCCATTCTTACTTTGCCCATTAGATTCTGCGGCTGGTGCCTATGCTACCACCTCACTGGTCATTGGAAGGGCCTCCTTGATGGTCCTAGCTTGCATTCTAGGCTGTTCCAGATTCTCTAGTAGCTTAGAGTTAGAGTTAGGGTTAGGGGCTAGGGGAGTTAGGGTTAGGTCAGGTGGACTCAAGCTGTAGGCCCTAGTTGCCAGGAGATCAAATGTCTCAGGTTGGCTCCCCCAGAAACAACTTTGGAGTGTTCAGAAGACAATGCAAGATAACACTTGGTGATGGGATGGGAAGGCAGGGAAGGAAATGAAGTGGTGAACGCTGTCATTGGACAAGCTCTGTGAGTAACTCTAGTGTAATTCCGCTGGGGAAGTCCAGAAGTTAAAGCAGGCCATCCCCTCAGTTGTTGCACTGAGAGGCAAGGGAGCAAGTGTTGTGAAATAGTATTTGAAGATGTGTTCCATTTGTTTGTGCTATGGAACATTTGTTTAATGATGCAAAGATGTGCTGCATTCTTTTATGTTGCATTTGTTTAACTCCGTGAAGCTGTGTTACTTTGCCTGTCTAAAACACTTGATGGTCTAATAAGTAGCTGAACGGCCAATAGTGAGACAGGAGAAAGGATAGGCGGGGCTAGCAGGCAGAGAGAATAAATAGGAAGAGAAGTCTGGGAGGAAAAGAAGGAGCAAGATAGAACAAGGAGAGGAGGACACCAGGGCCCAGCCACCCAGCTACACAACAAGCCACGTAATAAGTAAAGAAAAGGTATACAGAAATAGAGAAAGATAAAAGCCCAGAGGCAAAAGATAGATGGGATAATTTAAGGAAAGCTGGCTAGAACAAGCCAAGCTAAGATCAGGCACTTATAATTAATAATACGCCTTTGTATATTTATTTGGGGGCTGGGTGGTAGCCCCCCCCCAGAATAAAGAGTGAGAGAATAACTACAAGCAAGGTTGACAGCAATTGACTGGGGGTTGCTGTATAGAGAGAGGGTGGCGAAGTGAAGTGGCATCCCCAGATTTCCTTGCTTGTCCTATGAGTTGTTTGAGCACATCGGGTCATGAGAATTCAAAGTCTGAGGCATATAAGCTGCCAGTCAGAGTCTGATGTTGTATGAACACCTGTACTGCTGCCTCTTTTTTTCCTTCTCCTTCCTTCCTTCCTTTCCTCCCTTCCTTCCTCCCTCCCTCCCTCCCTCCCTTCCTTCCTTCCTTCCTTCCTTCCTTCCTTCCTTCCTTCCTTCCTTCCTTCCTTCCTTCCTCTATTCCTCCATCCCTTCTCTCCTTTCCTCCTCCTTCCTCTCTTCTTCCCTCCCCCCTCCATCCATTCCTTCCCCTTCCTTCTTCCCTCTCTCCCTCTCCCTTCTTCCCTCCCTTTCTCTCTTTCCTCCTTCCTTCCTTTTTTCCTTCCTTTTTCCTTTCTTTCTTTCTTTCTTTCTTTCTTTCTTTCTTTCTTTCTTCCTTCCTTCCTTTCTTATATTGTTCAGAGAAAACAGAAAGAGATGTGGGGAACTAGGCAGCCCCAAATGACCAACAGGTCTTGGGAGCTGTGCCAATAGAGTCTGCATTGGATACAGTGCAGACCCACAGATAGGCCCTTCAGGTACTGAAGCTGAGGCCTGGCCTACGTGTTAGCAATGTAGGTTTGTAGAACCAACTTTATGTCACCTCAGGGGGGGACCATAAGCTTCTGGAGGACAGAAACATCCTCAATAGTTTTGACTCCTTTCCTTTGATTAAATGCATTTTTAAAATACAGGCACATGCCAGGCAGTGGTGGCTCTTGACTTTAATCCCAGCACTCGGGAGGCAGAGACAGGTGGAGATCTTTGAGTTCAAGGCCAGCCTGGTCTACAAAGTGAGTTCCAGGACAACCAGGGCTACACAAAGAAAGCCCATCTCAAAAAACCAAAACCCAAACAAACCAAAACCAAAACCCCAAACCCCACCCCAAACAAAAACAAAAATGAAAATAATCGGGCACACATCTGTCAGGGAACTTTTGAAAATTAAGTCCAACATTTTTACAGTCTACATATATTGTTGGAAACTAGGAACACTGTGGTGTCGTAGTGGAACGCTGTCTTTTTTTTTTCTTTTCTTTTGTAGAATAGGATCACTATGCAACCCTGGCTGGCCTGGAACTCACCATATACCAGACTGCCCTTGACCAAGCAGAGATCCACTCTGTGTTGGGACTAACGGCAAGTGCCACCATGCCCACACCAGCATCGCTGTGCTAACTAGAGCATCTGAGACTGTTTTCATATGCCACCCCCCACAAAGAAGGTGTAGTACAGGCCATTAGGTCCCTGTCCCTCCCTTCTGTACCTCTTTCCTAGTTGTACCCAATACTTCCCCAGCTGTACGTGGCCTTAGGTGCTGTTGGAGGATTTAGGAGGGTGGGAGCTAATGGAGAAACTCCATCTGTGGCCTTGTCACCATCCACACGGGGGTGAGATGTCCTGGTGACGTGGCTGTGCGTCACTCACACTCCTGTAAGTTTGTTACACTAGTTGTTCAAATGATTGGACTTGGGCGGACTCCTTGACCCATCATGGGCGCTGTAGCCCTGCCTGGCAGGGGAGCAGATATTTGTTTATGTCTCTATAGGTGTCTTGGTCACTGCTCCATTGTGGTGAAGAGATCATGACCAGGCCACCCTTCTGAAGGACAGCCTTTAACACAGCTTGCTTCCAGTTTCAGAGGCTTAGCCCATTACCAGCATGGCAGGGAGCATGGTGGCACACAGGCAGAAACTGAGAGCTACATCCTGATCTGCAGGCAGGCAGGGTGGGGGAGAGGGGAACAGAGACTCTGGGCCTATCATGGCTTTTGAGACCTCAAACTCACCCCCAGTGATGACACACTTCTCCAGTAAGGTTGCACCTCCTAGGGGCTGGAGAGATGGCTCAGAGGTTAAGAGCACTGCCTGCTCTTCCAAAGGTCCTGAGTTCAATTCCCAGCAACCACATGGTGGCTCACAACCATCTGCAATGATGTCTGGTGTCCTCTTCTGGCCTGCAGGCAGACACACAAACAGAATATTGTATACATAATAAATAAATATTTAAAAAAAAAGGTTGCACCTCCTAATCCCCCTCATTCTTTCCAGCAGTGCCACTCCCTGGTGACTCAGAATTCGAGAAGACGAGCCCATGGGGGACATTCTTATCCAAATTCAGGCAGCACTTGGGACTCATGCAGAGTGTATCTGTCCTGCACTGAAGCTCTTCCTTCAGGGCCCGTGTCACTTACTATACGTGGTGTCATGGTGGAGAAGGGGCCCGGCAGGTAGTCTTCCTGCCTATGAGCCCTGGCTGAGAGACTTGCTGTATGGATGGCCTTAGGTAACTAATGTTCTCAACCTAAGCTGTCCTATAGACAAACAGATCTGACAATATTTCCCCACATGAGGTTATAAGGATTAAATAGAAAAATAAATATAAATAGGTATAAAGTAAGTATTATACAGATAACTTTAATGTATCCCCTATGTGTGTATCTATGTAGAGTCACCAACCAGTAAATGCGCTGTCATGGTGGCTCTCACTGTATCCAGATCCCTCGTCCGTCTTCCCTAATGTGGACTTCAATAGCTGCTATCACCAGCAAGCGCTTCAATTCGTCAGCAGAAGGTTTTTGGCCTCTAAGTTCAATACAAAGGTTCAACATAGAAACAAAAATTTCAGTCACACACTCTCAAAGGAATCATTTTAAAACCTGTGTTGATATTGTTTTGCCTTGTGAAATTATAGCTGGCAATTTAATTTTTTGTTTTGCATGATTTGCCTCCAGATATGAGGAGTGAGATATTATCCTTAAGCCAGTGGTCTCAGAGTGTCTTCTGGAATCTCTGTTCTCCAGGAGAAAGAAGTTACAGTGCCCGTCGTTATTGCCAAAGGCTCCCAAGATATCACATGGGAAAAATGATTTCTGAACAAATGTGACTAAGAATAATTCCTCTTGGTGATATCTGTTATTATAATGGCCTGTCAGTCCCTGCTTCAATTCTGATTTGTTTGCCTCTGTTGATCAAGACCCTTGGCCACTCATCCTGGCAGGAGCCTAGGAATGAGGCACTTATTTTCAGGGAAAGAAGCTTCTTTCTTTCCGTCCTTCCCTTCCTTTCCTTCCTTCCTTCCTTCCTTCCTCCTTCGTCCTCCCTTCCTCCCTCCCTCCTCCTCCTCCCTCCCTCCCCCTCCCCTCCCTCTTTCTTTCTTTCTTTCTTTCTTTCTTTCTTTCTTTCTTTCTTTCTTTCTTTCTCTCTCTTTTTCGAGACAAGGTCTCTCTGTATCTTTGGCTGTCCTGGAACTAGCTCTTGTAGACCAAGCTGGCTTCGGACTCACAGAGATCCACCTGCCTCTGCCTCCTGAGAGTGCTGGGATTAAAGGCGTGTGCCACCAACCACTTGGCACTAAGTTTCTTTCTTTAATTTTTTAAATGTGAGTGCATATGTATGTCTGTGATGGGTGCTAAAAGAGGCCCGAGAGGGTGTGGAATCTTCTGGATCTACAGTTACAGGTGGTTGTTGAACTGGAGGTTTCTCTCCCACCTGCCTGCCAGTTACTGAATAACCACTCTGAGGCTTAATACTAATTGTAAACTTTTGACCTATTAGTTCAGGCTTCTTACTGGCTTGTTCTACATATAAATTAACCCATTTCTAATAATCTGTATATTGCCATGTGCCCTGTGCTTACTGGTAAGCTCTGGCATCTTACTCCTCCTGTGGTTGCTGGCGTCTCCCTGACTCTGCCTTCTTTCTCCCTTTGTCTTTGCTTGGATTTTCCACGTGGCCCTATTCTGCCTGGCTATTGGCCAAGCCAGATTCTTTATTAACCAATGATACTAAGACATATTTACAGCATATAGAAGGGCATCCTACATCAAGTTGTGAGTTGCTTGATGTGGGTACTGGGAACAGAGGGTAGGTCCTTTGCAAGAGCTGTAAGTGATCTTAATTATAGAATCATCTTTCCAAGCCATATATAGCTCACTAATAGCCTACCCCATTCCTTCCTGTCTTAGTTATTGCTGTGAAGAGACACCATGACCACAGCAACTCATAAGGAAAACATCCAATTGAGGGAGCTCACTTACAGTTCAGAGGTTCATTCTGTTCTCACCATGGTGGGGAGTATGATGTTGTGCACACAGACATGGTCTTGGAAAAGGAGCTGAGAGTCCTACCTCTTGCAGGCAGTAGGAAATGGATTGAAAGTCACACTGAGGGAAGCTTGAGCAAAGGAGACCTCGAAGCTTGTTCCCCACAGTGGCACACTTCCTCTAATGAGGCTACACCTACTTCAACAAGGAGGTCACACCTGCTAATAGTGCCACTCCCTTTGGGGGCCATTTTCTTTCAAACCACCACATCTCCTAACCACATTTTTTTTTAAAGGGTAGTTTTTATTCTCTACATGACTGGACAGACAAGGTCAGGGATCAGATGGCTGGCTGGCCCTTTCCCCTCTCCTATCTCAGAAGTCTCACCCCAAGCCACCAGAGGTGGAGATTCCACAGGGCTGAATCCTGGCTGCCAGCTTGTGCCTTCATTGGCCTGCAAATTTAGCATGTCTCTGCTGCTGTGAGCACAGTTATAACCCACACAGGGGAAGATTTTCCACCAGAACTCTCTTATCTTCAAACTCTTCCCCATGCTGTTATGAACCAACTCTGATGAAGATATACTAGGTTTAAATAGGTGTCTAGTCTAATTGCCCCGAAGGCATTGGTTGTGGAAGCAGTCACTTTCATGATGTGAATGACGGCCCTTTTCAGTTGTGCCTGCCCTGGGAAAGGCTGGCAGGCACTCCTGCAGGCCAGCCCTGCCCATCAGCTTCAGGGCAGTGCTCTGTGAAGTGCTTTAGCTCAGAGAGGGTAAATGTGTGGATTCAAGTCACAAAGTGCAACGCCACCTTTTGATGCTCTCCTTCATGCTGCTTTGTGTTGTGGGGTTACGGGGTGATGGCGCCCGGAGGGGGGTCAGGAATGAATTCACAGGTAAGATTTTTACTTTTTTCTGCTTGCTGCCAAGAAATATATTGCTGTGCTTAAGGTCTTGTTTATTCATTCAATAAATATTTATTAAGTGCTTACAGAGTGCCAGGCAGTGTGCCAGGACATTCTTCCACCAAGTCTGTTAAACACACACTATTTATTGTCCTCTGGAGCTGTAGAATGAGGCCCTAGGTCAGCTGCCATGTGTACAAAACATACCTTTGTGTATTGTGGGGGTTCGTGGAACCAGACACTTTGGTTCCAGTCACGAAAGAGCCCCTCTGTTTCCAGTCCCCTGCTGTGTCTTGATCAAGGATAGTCTGTATTGGAGACCTCTGACTCGAAGCTTATACAGAGATGGCTCATAGCCTCTCCATGTGTCTGTTTCTTTGCAGAGGCATGAACAACGGTCCCTCTCTTGAACATTATAGTAGCACAGGGCAGTCCAACAGAGGGCCACTCCTGTGCCAGCCCTTATCTTCACAGTGTAAGGATTTGACTAAGCTGAGTCCTTCCCAGCTTGCCTGAGCTAGGAAGAAAGAAAGGGAGGTACCTCTTCTGAGCTATAGGAGGTCACCTCTGGGGTGGGTCTTAATGTTGAACTTAAGTTCCGTCACTATCATGCAGCAACTTCCATTTTTCCGTAGCTGCTGGGCCTCATGAGGTCTGGACACGAGGCTCAGTGTAACTTCCTGATCCTAACTTGAGTTTGGTGAGGCCAAGTGTAACTTCCTGATCCTAATTTGAGTTTGGTGAGGCCAAGTGTAACTTCCTGATCCTAATTTGAGTTTGGTGAGGCCCAGTGTAACTTCCTGCGCCTAACTTGAGTTTGGTGAGGCCCAGTGTAACTTCCTGAGTCTAACTTGAGTTTGGTGAGGCCCAGCCTAACTTCCTGAGCCTAACTTGAGTTTGGAGAGGAGTGACCCAGCACAGCCTGACCTAGGCTCACCTCTGCCCATCCATCACTGATGTGGCAGGATATTATTGGTCCTTATTCCTTACTCCACTTCACCCCATCCCAAGACTCATGCCCCCTACCTCAGCCTTATATAAGCTCCTGCCCTGATGCAATAAAGTGAGTTCCTGCTCTGACAGACTCCCAGCTCAGTGTGTGTTTCTCCCAGTGGCCAGGGGGGACATCTGGGTCGTTGACACTCACCATTCTGCTCAGCCCCAGGGAGAGACCGGCAGGACTGGCTTTGCCTCGGCCCTATTTGCTGGAGAACCCAGCAAGTTGACTCTCTAGGAACCAGACAGGTGAAAATCTTTGCCCTTGTGAGTTGTAGAGAGGGGCAGAATGGCACCTACCTGCTACTAGCTCGAAAGAGCTAGGTATAGGGCAGGTCCCTGAGGCTGCCTAGCAGGAAGAACAAAGAAGAAACACTAGGGTTTGTGGTGCCTGCATCTTTTAAAACCAGGAACTCCAATGTCCTGACACTTGCCAGTAGCTGTAAGCAGGTAAAGTTCTTTAGTGATTGGGCCCACGTGCTCAACTTCTTTCTGCCAGGATGATAAAGGGAGTCTAGAAGGATACTCTTAGAGCATCCTAGAGCTCACAGATATCAAAGACCAGTGTTATCCTGCCCAACTATGTCAGAAGACCATAAAAGTTGTTCCAGTAGCTAGTTTTTTCTCTTTTAAAGATTAAAATTGATTTTTGTTTTATACAGATGGGCTTTTTACCTGTCTCTGTGCACCGTATGCATGCAGTACCCTTAGCGGCCAGAGGAGGGCACTGGATCCTCGGCACTGGAGTTAGAGATGGTGGTGAGCTGCCCTGTGGACGGTGGGAATCTAACTCTGGTCGGCTGTAAGAGCGGGCAGTGCTCTTTATCACCAAGCCGCCTCTCCAGCGCCCAGACTCAGTGTTTCCAGAAGCATGGTTTTATTGAATGGCAGCCTTACTCCAGCCGGTGCTGGGTCTATGTTGCTAATTAGAAATCCACTTCAAAACTTGTGACTTAAGACAGCAAATATTTCTTAGTTCATAAAAATCTGGCTGTGGTTCATCTGGAAACCTCAGCCTCAAGATGTCTCATGAGGTTGTAGTCAAGCTGTCTGCAGGGTTATGGTCCCGTGGGAAGGCTCTCCCTGGTGTGGGGGTGTACTGCCAAACCCGGATTCACTCCATGTCGGTCCGTTGTCAGGCGGGGTACTTTATAACCCGGCAGCAGATGTGGACTTGATGTTCACCACTTCTGCGGTAAGTAGGCGTGAGAAGCAGATAACAGTGCAGCCTTCGCTCAACAGAGTTCCATACATGAGTAAACACGGGGAGAAAGTGTTGATGGCTGATCATTTTAGGGGGCTCCCATCATTCCTGGGAACTTGTTAGATATGCCAACGACTGGGCTCCTTCCCAGACCCACTGAGTAAGAAATTCCAGAAGTAGGCTCTTGAATATGTGCTCTAACAAGCCTTCCAGGCAATCCCAACAACGCTGTAGTCTGAAGACCACCGCCTCAGGGTAAGGCTTGGCAAGCTTCATTTCAGGCATTGTAATCTCCCTGTCTCTGCCTCAGCTCCTCAGTTCTGCCAAGGGTTGGGAAATATTACACAAGACATGTACATGAATGGCCATGGCCGTGTGCCAATAAAACTTCATTTACAGTGACAGATTCAGAGTACAGGAGATCTTTGATCCCTGGGTTATGTTTTTTATCTTTTTATTCCTTAGAATAGCAAGGAAGATTGATATAATCAGGATTGTATAGGGTTGCCGCTATATGTCTTTTTTTCTTCCTCTATACAGGGTTTCTCTGTAGTCCTGGCTGTCTTGGAACTCACTCTGTAGACCAGGCTGGCCTTGAATTCAGAGATCCACCTGCCTCTGCGTCCCAAGTGCTGGGATTACAGGCGTGCGCCACCATCACCTGGTTCAAATGCCTTTTTTACATCAGGCAAAGTTTTTTTCTCTTTTTCTTTCCAGGTTAGTTGGAGGCAAAGCCACTCCTCAGCTCTTGAGCGATTATCCAGACTCAGAACAGAGTTGTTCATGTGGCTGTGTTCTGATGATGGTTATTGGTTAAGCCTGTCGTGGTGGACACCGGTAAACCTCCACCTCCCCGAGACAGGGTGACCAGGTGGTCTTTGAGCCAGACAGACATGAGTCTGGAAGCTGGTTTTGATCAGTTTGTAAACATGGTAAGTTACATAGATGCTCCATGCCCCAGTGTCTCCAGCTGTTAAAAAGATCATAAAAGCATGCACACCACACGGTTATCAGGAAGAGTTAGACATTTTAAAAATTTTACTCTGTGTGTGTATATGCCACAATGCACATCTGGATGTCTGAGGATGACTCCATGTGTGTGTGTGTGTGTGTGTGTGTGTGTGTGTGATGATGCACATCTGGAGGTCCGAGGACAACTCTGTGTGTGTGTGTGCATGAGCATATGTGTGTATGCCACAATGCACATCTGGAGGTCTGAGGATAACTGTGTGCATGTGTGGGTCACGATGCACTTCTGGGGGTCAGAGGACAACTTCTAGGAGTTGGCTCATTTTCCACCATGTGGTCTTGAGATCCAGCTCCTGCCACCGGGTTTGTGGAGCGAGCATTTTTACCCCTTGAGCCATCTCACTGACTCAAGGAATTGTCCTGATTAATCACCTACTGTCATGGGACAGATCACCCCAAATTTAGGAGTTTAAATCCGTAACAGCTGGGCAGGTCTTCTGCTCCAGCCCTGTCATCTGTCTCTCACGTGGCTGCCAGTTGGTGCCAGCTGTCCGAGGGAAGCTTATCAGGGGGCCGTCACTGAGTGCCTTGGCTCTTGTCTCATGGCTTCTCCGTACTCCTGGGTGTTTCACAGCATGGCATGGTGGCTGGCTTCCAGGAGGGAGCTTTCCAAAAGCACCCAAGCTTGGGGGACTGCACCCCATCTTACTTCTTCAACAAGTCACAGAACCAGCTCAAACTCCAAGTTCTAACAAATCGGTACCCACCTTTAGGCCACTCTAGGAAGAGGAGAGAGAAATTAATTTCACAAAGTGCTTGTCAGGGAACCTTGACTGTGAGAGACCCAAGTATTCCGTGCTTGCACAGAGGAAGCAGGAACTCTCAGCACGTGAGAGCTTAGACTCGTGGTACACATGTGCTTCAAGGGTTGGTGGATGTGCGTGGATGGTCCCCAGGGCACTTCTCCTCCTCTCTAGAGCGCTAACCGTTTGTTCAGTTTCCTACAGGGGCTCTGTAATGTTTTACTTTCCCAAGAGCTCTGTAGGCCTAGTACCCTTCAATGAGCTATGGGCAAAAAAAGGAGAGGAGGCCTCTGAAGTGATCATCTCAAGGGTCTTGCCCCCTCTCTACTGAGCCATGGACCTTGGCCACTGGTAGAACAGAGTGTGTGAACAGAAAGAGAATCAAAGTGGGTTTCACAGGAGAAAATGCTCTCCCAAATCTGTCTCTTCCTTAGGGGTCAGTGCAGAGGGACAAGGGCCGGTATAGATTTTCCCTTTCTTGGGAGTGAGTAGACCCTCGGTTTTACAGCACAGAAAATAAAGAGTCCAATTGGAAAGCTGACGCCAGCAGGCTGCGAGGGCATGTCCGGACCTACTATAAAGAAACAAAGCCCTGACTGCTCTTTGGCCTGGAGAGGGAGGGAGTGGAGGTGTGGGTGAAGGGGAGGGGAGGGAAGTGGGAGGAGGGCAGGAGATGGAAATTTTTAATAAAAAAATAAAAAATAAATATAAAAAAGAAAGAAACAACTGTGAAGGTGTGAGGGATAGTCAGTGGGTGATACCCCAAGTGTGTGATAGGGCCTGAGGCAGTGGGGCCTGCTGAGAACTTTAAAGGAAGCGGGCAGGGAGCAGGTAGTCAGTGAAGTCTGTCTTCTCTGGGCCATAGAAATAGTTGTCCACACATCTGCATTATCTCCCAAAAAGCACCTGAAATCTAAACTCACTGAAATTTCCTGTTTACCAAACATTGGAACCAACTATTTTAAAAATTAAAAAAGCAGTTGTGGCCCATTAAACCCACAAACACACATCAGCTGGCAAATTGTTCCTGGTCAGAGATGTGGGCCAGAGATGGCTGATGTTTCTGAGTGGTAGCTCTCCTCACATCCTCCAGAGCGCCTCACAGAGGAAGTGAAAGAAGGGTAAGGGGGCCGTGGGCATCAAAGGGATCTTGTAAAGTGAAGGACTTCCAAAATAATACCAACCCTTTGTCCTTCCTGGGTCCCCGAGGAGAAGAGGTTGCCTTGCTCAGAGCTGATCTCCAAGGTATCACGAAGTGGCGAAGCAGCCTGCTGAGCTAGCTAGGAAAACAGGAAGGTCCTGTCTTCTTCAGGGATGTCTGAGGGTCCCTTAAAAGGAAGTTCTGAACTTCTTCAGGAGCTAACAGAGCTATCTTCTTCAAGGATGTCTGAGGGTCCCTTAAAAGGAAGCTCTGAGCTTCTTCAGGAGCTAACAGAGGTCAGCATCCGGTAGAGTCTAGAAGAGCTGTGATGTAGGCTGGACAGAACTGGCAGGAAGGAGCCAGGAGCTCTAGGTAGGCATAGGGAGTGTTTTGAGCTCACAAGGGTTAAAGGGAGAGTCAAAGCTTTCTTTGGTTTTGTTTTTAAACAAACAGAGCTGGAGTTTCTAAAAGGAAAAGGTCATAGCATCTCCCAATCTCTTCTTCATGACACCCTGCTCAGAGGGGGTGTGGCTGGGGGGGACACCATGCTCAGAGGGGGCAGGCCTGGGGGGGGACACTCTGCTAAGAAGGGGTGGGCTTGGGGGGGACACCCTGCTCAGATAGGGCAGGCCTGCAGGGGACACCCTGCTCAGAGGGGGTGGGGCTGGGGGACACCCTGCTCAGAGGGGGCGGGGCTGGGGGAATACCCTCTGGATTCTTTTCTATATTGTGTCTCCTTCCTGCGCCCACAAACAAAGGCCTCCTAATTTACTAACTCACAAAATGATTTACCAGCTGCCTCTTCCCTGAGGAGGTAAACAGGCAATAAAATAAATGAAATTCCTATTCTTTATTACTTGACTCCCATAAATCATCACCCTGGCTGAACATTTATCTCTCCAGCATCCCGAAATATTTAAAATGCTATTTCCTTTATTTTCAATGAAGTAGAGGAAATAAGAAGTCAATGATGATGTGTTTTAGGGGTAGTTCTGCTAGCAATAACTGTTGGATTGCAGAGAGTGGGAGGGGAGTACGATTTTGGGATCTTTTTGTTTCTTCTCTGTGCCTCACTGTTCCTGGGATTAGATTCACACTTAGAACTTTCGGTTCTCACAGGGCTGGATAAGATCATGTAGGATATTATTGGCCATACTTGGTTACTTGTAAAGTCTATCTTGAGCTAAAAGCTTTTTGTGCCCAAATAGGGGACTTCTGTGTGGTGCCAGGGAACAGAGGGAGTGCTATTGTGTCACCATGACAACAAGCATTTGCATTAAGAGCAGGCTCCTCAGGCCATATTACACGCACATGATCTGGGCAGGGACCCCTTTGAAGCCCCTGTGATCGGTCCCTAAGCCCCATTGTTAACGTCTCCTGAACATAATCATTAGCCATGTTCTGGAACAGATAATTCCCCACTGGGGTTAGCATTTTCTCTTCCCTGAGTGCTCTGGGAAACGCAGAGTGAGAACCACTCTACTTTAACTAAACAAGGAGAATACAGCAATTCGCTTTGTCCTTGAAATCCTGGAAACTTTGCCTTTTACTAAAAGACATTGTGTTCCTGCCAACATCCTGGCTATCTGCTCCAGGGCCCTGGGGTGTCTTTTGCCCCTGTTTTTGCTATGCATCTAGCAGGTGCCTTCCCAGGACTGTGGGCTCCCTGGGCTGCCCTCCCCAGGACCGTGGGCTCCCTAGACTGCCCTCCCCAGGACCGTGGGCTCTCTGGGCTGACCTCCCCAGGACCGTGGGCTCCCTGGGCTGCCCTCCCCAGGACCGTGGGCTCCCTGGGCTGCCTTCTCCAGGACTGGGGGCTCCCTATGCTGCCCTCTTCAGAACTGTGGGCCCCCTAGGCTACCCGCAGTTCTTCTTTCGGGGACTGGACAGGGCTAGTTTGTGCTTTGAGCTGTAGCTGTCACTTCTCAGGACACAGGGATTTGTGGGTTTCTCTTTACCATCTGGTCTAAGTTGGGTCTTAGGAAGTCCCTGAATCCAGAAACGAGCTCAAGACAAACTGTAGAAGGATTTCTGGTTAGATAAAAGCTATCCCCCCTCAGGAAACAGGGTCCCCCACCTCTGGTGGAAAGAGCATACGGCTACCTGTGGTGTCATATCAAAGCCCATGCTGGCCTCTGGGCTCCCTCAGCCCCTGTTCATAAGAACTTTTCATACATTTCTAAGTCCACACTTATGCCCTGACCAAGTCCAGTCTGCTTCTTTCTCTCTGCTCTGGAGTCTTCCAGACGCCTCTGGATAGTTTTTCTCCCTTACACTAAGAAAGCTTCCTCCTAATAATGGAAGGATCATGTTGGTAGTTTCTTTACTGTGTTCCTAACCCAGGGTATTCGGTATCAAGGTTTCTGTTGGGGTGCCAGTCCCCTTAAACCTCTCACGATTCAGAAGGAAAACTATAGCAAGCGAAAACTGACTAAAAGAGATCCGAGTGTAAACAAACTAACTCAATGCGTCTTTTCATCATGTCCCGCTTATTCTTCCCATGCTTTCCCCAATGCTCTCTCTAATGCTCTTTCGATGTTCTCCCAATGATCTCTCTCAATGTTCCTTCCAATCCCACAGGTTTCCAGGTTATATGTCCACACAGACATACCTAACAATTCTTTGGTAAATAACAATGACACCAAGCACACATTTCTTGGGGCTAACGAGACAGGTATGGCTGATAGAGCAGGTACCTATGTCTCATAGTAGACATGGCTGTGAAGCTCCCCCACAGATACTGGGAGGACTAATTAAATCAGAGCAGAATTCTAAGAAGAGGGACAAGGGGGTTTGTGTGGTTGGTAAATGTAGAGAGGGGAAAACAAACGCTACAATGTTGCCCACGCTCTAAGCACTTCTGCTCCAGCAGTGGCTTGGTGGCTGGGAACAGCAGTTCTGATCTGCAGGCACCCAGGTACCCAGGTGAGAAGGAACTTCTTTCTCTGGGCTGGTTTAGCGCTCTAAGCTTTTCCCCCTGTATTTCTATGGGTATATTCACAAACAGTCAATTTTCTAGACAAAGAGCTTGTGTGAGTGAAACCAAGGTGGAGGGAAATACAGAATACCAGTAGCTTGCTCGATCAGAGCAAAGACCAGTAGGTTATACTGAGTGTTAGAGATTTTAGGGCCACCCAGACCTGTTCATCAGTAAGGGCAGACATGTTATCTCTCCTGCTCAATGACTGCCTTTTAAGGTTCTATGTGATCTATTTGCAAGGTTTCTTTCCTTGTCAGATGTCCTGCCATAAAGAATAATTGTGGGGGAGGGGATAGCTTTATGTAGATTTAGTTATGAGAACAGAGGTTTCTTTGACTAGAGAATACTTTCACAGTGTGGGGAAAGGTCATCCAGCTGCCAGCACAGAAAGAAGTTATGCCCAATAATTAATACACTGTTAGGGTTGTTTGGATGAATCCCATTATGGAAAAAGAGGGGTATTATGACTTTCTAAGGTTTTACAGAAATGACAGCAACTATTCAAAAGACAGGTGTTCCCGAAGCTCTGAAAATTCAGGTTTCTCTCAACCATTATTTGTCAAGGACACCTCTCTTGTACAAGGTAAAACTTCCCCTCCCGAGTTCTTACACCCCATTTTATCACTGAGGGATGTACACAAGTTCTCAGAAAGTTAGAAGAAATGGATATTTAAAAGAGTACACAAGTTTAATTTAAAGAAACAGGAGAATCATGTTTAAATTTTATATCACATTATTAACTTACTCATAAACAATCCATTGCAGCAAGGGTGATAATATTAAAATACTCTTGTTGATTACAAAAAAAAGAGTACACAAGAAGCTGGAGAGATGGCTCATTGGCTGAAAATGCCGACTGCTCTTCCAGAGGACCCAGGTTCAAGTCCCAGCACCCACATGGCAGCTCACAACTGTCTACTGATATCCTGTTCCAAGGTATCCCACATTCTCACACAGACATACATGTGGGAAAAATACCAATGTGTATAGAATACAAATAAAAATTATTTTTTTTAAAAAAAGAGTACACGAGAGAAAAGAAAATGAGAAGCAGCTCTACCCCCTAAACTGTGGCAGAGATTAGCCTTCTAAACCGTGTTTCAGGGATGTGCAGGCCTTGCACCCTGCTTCCCTCATATAGGGACGCGGAGTCAAGAAGACGGCAGCGCCTTAGGTGTTTTGGATGTTATAGGCTGGAGGATGTGGGTTCTGGCTGGGAAAATGGGACTGCGGGGTGGGAACATGAACATGAAACATCACCATGAGGGCCCTTGCCCTCCTCATCTTCCCTTGCCAATAAAATATAACCACAGTAAGCTTCCCGAGTCACGGGCACCATCACGTCTCAACTACAAATCAAGACCCGTGGCAAAACTATCATGCTTGTGTTGGCGATGGAACTAACGTTTGCAAACTTGTGATGAGAGGACATGGGTCAAGGCTCTGCTCTAAAGGGGAGGCCTGGGAAAGGAGGGGAAAGGTCAGTCCGCTGGAGAAGGGATACGGTGAGGTAAGGGGCTCTGTGGTGCTGAATCTGTGTGTGTATGTATGTGTGTATATATTATGATGTATGTGCATGTGTGTCTAAAATATGTGCGTATGAGTATGTGCATATCGGCTATACACATATAACTGGGCGCACATACACACACATATACTTATGACTCACTTAGATCTTTCCAACAGCAGCTGGCAGGACGGCCACCATCTCTTCAGTGTTTTCTCAGCTCCAGCTGCTTGTCACTAGAGCATTATAGCTTCCTTGACCTCCATCCAAGATCAGAGAAACGGGGTCAGTCCCCGACGCATGTGTGCTCCAGCCGATGCTTATTTCATAACGAGGTCCCCGGTGACACAGAAACCGAGGACTTTCTACCACGAGTGTCCACTAGTGGAACAAATTATTTATATCTCTTTCTTAATTAAGCACTGTTTTATTTAGTGCACAGACACTTTACTAGTGGTAGATCTAAATTTGTTACATGTATGGGAAAAACATATTAAGTTTTGGTAGTTTGTGTGAGTGTGTGCGGTAAAAGCTTTTTTACCATACTACCATGGGTGACCTCATCTGGCCAAATTTCAGGAGGCCTGAGGCAGAATGAGTTCTTAACATATAGAATGTGATGTCTCCAAATGGAAGGTGGTCAGAGTGTTAGCATTGAGACTGCTTGTCCTCATCCACAGCGGGCATTTCAACAGACTCCCTTGTCATAATTAATAGGACACAATTTTCAGGGATGAATGGCAATGTGCTAGGGCAGGCAGACGGCAGCTGCTGTGCTTGGCGTATCCTCCAGTGCTCTGCATTAATTTGCCTTTTTTTTTTTTATGTCAGAGTCCTGATAGAGAGGGCTTATTTTAGCCTCTGCCTGCCACATGTCAGGCCAGGCCAGGCATATTCCCAAGCAATGTGGTGTTTGTTAAATGACATGTGTTCCAGACCAACCGACTGAATCTGATCAATGTAGATAAACTTATCCGCGGGCAAAATTAATCAGCAGTCTGTGACTTGAGCCAGTAAGGAGGCTGCTTATTCACAGCAGTGCAGCGCCTGTGGGGTGGATGGCTTTGCTTCTCGTTTGCCTCGGCCCAACAATTGTTCTACTGTGCACACTCGTCCATGTGGCGTGGTCCTGGGAGACGCTGTCACAGCTCTGCCCTAATAGCATCAGATAAGCTGATTAAATCTGCATTAATCATGGGGCCCTGTGCAAGCACCATCAGTACTCCTGAATGCTGCCAGCATGATCAATGGCTTTGGCATGGAAGAATAAATGCATTTCCATCACCTATGGAAGCCATTGCCTGGTGACAATGGCCTGGTACATTGCTATTATATTTTTATTAATGAACACTGGGGACCACAAACTCACACACAGCTGTTCAGAGAGCAGGGAGACAGAGAAACTGAACGCCAAAGTCCTTTCTATGCCCGCAAGACTTGGTGTTACTGACTGTCCATGGCTTGGTCTTCAACTCTCCTCCTCCTTCAAGGGCTGTACCACCCTGATACTCGCCTTCCTTCTGTCTAAGATCACGTCTGATAGCCTCTGCCCGAAATGAAGGATTCCCCAGATATCTGCATGATTGGCTCCTGGTCATTCACATTTCTGCTTAAATGCCATCTCTCCATGGAAACCTTTCTTGGTCACCATCTCACTCCAAACCATACTGTCCTCGTGTGTGTCCCTCATGCACTCCCCACCTGGAGGTCACCTGTTCCTGTCCTCGTGTGTGTCCTTCACCACACTTGCCACCTGGAAGTCACCTGTTCCTGTCCTAGTCTGTGTTCTTCACCACACTCCCCACCTGGAAGTCACCTGTTCCTGTCCTAGTCTGTGTTCTTCACCACACTCCCCACCTGGAAGTCACCTGCTGAACAGTGTTTGTCTGTATTGCCAAACAAACAAACAAAAAGTGCACAGCTGTGCTTAAAAACCTTGTTGAGTGGCCAGAGCTCTTTGGTTTCTGTGCTGCTTTTGGATAAGTCAGTGGACGCAGAGTTCAGAGGGAAGAACGCATAACCACTGGGCTTCCAGGCTCCCTGGTCTGCCTCTGCTTTGAACTTACAAGGTGGTCCTTCCAAACTGATCAACCTTTATGGGAAAATGGGCCAATTCAGGGCCCCTCAGCTCTGAGACAGGCTTTCCAGATATTTGTTTTTCTTTGAACGTGGAGTGTTTGGTTGGTTTTGTTTGTTTGTTTTTGTTTTTTTCTATTTGGTAGAGTGTTCCCCCTTGGAAGGAACAGGAGTAAGCTAGAGCAGTTTATTTAGATGAGACGCCAAGGATTTCCTTCTGAAGGCTCCAGCTTGTGAAGTCTTGTGGACTTTACTCATATGCAACCAGGACTCCCCTTAGGGGAGCACTCTTCGGTTGACCTGTGACCCAGTGAATATTTATAAGCCAGGACAATCAGATTAATAGGAAATGAAGACACTAACACTCTCCACATAGTAGTTTCTGCGTAAACTTCCAAAGGCCAACTTTTCTTGAGTGACAAGAGCTTGTGTGGAGAGACGCTCAATGCGACAGGAGGATGAGAGGTCCCCAGGCATCCCCCAGCTGGGGACAAGAGCTTCCCTTTTGCTCCACACTGATGAAATCCTTGTCCTCTCTCTTTCCCAACATCTTCAGGTTCAGGAAACCTTAGAAAGCACATTACCATCAGGGTGCAAGGCCAGGCAATCTAAAAGGAAGCACAATGGGCTTTGGCAGAGAGTGGATGTGAACATGGGTTATTACCATCAAGGGCTGCCCAAGGATGCTGTCCAGAGACACATAAAAGTTGAGGCTGCGAATTAAAATCAAGGATAGGATGGTCAAGCCCATATAAATTTTTCAGTGAAAGTAAGATGTGATTTTCAATGGTTTTGGAAGAACAGTTTGGTTTCAAAAGTTATCCGCTGCACTGAACCAGTTTTCTGATGTGGCTGTTTATTCCTGGCTTTGTAATTCTTCAACCTGTGCCCACGTTGTGTTGTCCAGCGAGATCCACCCCTCCCCGGCCCCCCTTCCTGGGAATGAAGATAGTGACTCTCCTTCCTTCTGTTCTTATTTCTTTCTATAGAAAATTTTAGATCTTTTAATAAACTTGTAAACAAAAAGTTCTGATTTCAAAATAAGAAGTCCCTGGTCACATAGATGTTTACAGTGATTGTATTTTACCCAGGAATGTGAATACATGTTCAGTTGTAAGATGCTAATTAAATATGAGACAACTATACTTCAAAAATACTGATTTTGTTTATTATTTATGTATTCATTTGCTTATTTTTGGTGTCTGTATGTAAGTGTGTATGTGGGGTTACAGGTGCTATGGCACTCGGGGCAGAGGTCAGAGGACAACTTCAGAAGTTGGCACAGTTCTTCCACATTATTGTAAAGTAGTCTTTAACTTTTAAAATTGTTTTTATGTGTATGGTTGTTGCCTGAATGTATACCTGCGCTGTATTCATGCCTGGTGTTCACAGAGGGCCTCTATTCTCTGCAACTGGAGTTAAGGACACGAGATACCATGTAGAAGCTGGGAATAAAAGCCAGGTCCTCTGGGAAAGCAGCCAGGGCTTGTAACCACTGAGCATCTCTCCAGCCATTGGAACCGCCGAGCATCTATGTGGAGCATCTCTCTAACCCTCGAGGCAGCATCTTTCTTGCCATCTCTGCCACTCTGCATACTCAAGGAAGACTGGTCCACGAGATTGCCTGGTTGTCGCCTCCCACCTCAAAACAGGAATCTTGAAATTGGAGGTGTGTGTCACCATTTCCAGCTACTTTTTATTTTAAGAAACATTTTTGTTTTGTACTTGTGTGTGTGGGCGCCCTCACACGCAACAGTGTGCTTGTAGGAGATGAGATCAGGCCAGGAAACAGGAAGCCTGAGGACTCCTATCCCAGTGATGTCCCCAAGGTCTTTGAGCCTGGCTGCCAAGGATCCTGGGACCATTTGTCCCACTCAGTGGGCAGACAGCTCACCTCATGAGCCCCCAACCCACTCAGCAGGACTGTGTGCTTCCCAGGCTTTATATTTAAGGGGAAGCCTGACTTTTCCCTGCTTTTTCTTTTCTTTTTTTCAAGACAGGATTTCTCTGTGTAGTCCTGGCTGTCCTGGAACTCACTCTGTAGACCAGGCTGGCCTTCCGAGATCCGTCTGCCTCTGCCTCCCGAGTGTTGGGATTAAAGATGTGCGCCTCCACCACCTGGCATGCATTTTACCTTTTTCTGACTTTAAATCAAATGACAAATCATTCTAAGCCAAGGATATTTTGACCTTTCCCAAATGGAAAGTAAGATGTTCAATTTTCTAGTATGAGAAACAAACACAAATAGCTTCCTGGGAAGTAGGGTGCCAGGGGCCATCAGAAAGGCTCTCAGGGCTTTTGCAATGGTCACCAGGTGATCTCTGGTGGAGGTAAGCAGTGCTGGTCTTCCAGGCTTCTGAGTAGTGTGTGGATTTCTGTTCCCCATGCTTGTGTGGCTGGGTGCCCTGCACTGGGTGCCAAGGACGGAAATGTGCTGGGGTGGTTTGCAACCCTGTTTGACCCAGGCACCTGCTGTTTCGGCAAAACTGAAGAGCAATTAAAAGACTTTAAGAGTTGGCAATGGTGTTAATTCCTTTGCTGTTTTATGCAGGCAGAAGGATTAATTAGTGTCGGTTCTCTGGTTATATCTGAATGCATGCTTTGAATTAGATACTTCTGCTTGAGGACTTAGGTTTTTCCCAGCTGTGAAGCTTACCTCACGGGATGCATCTGTGCCTGCCACTGGGAAGCCTACCTCACGGGATGCATCTGTGCCTGCCACTATGAAGCCTACCTCACGGGATGCATCTCTGCCTGCCACTGGGAAGCCTACCTCACGGGATGCATCTGTGCCTGCCACTGGGAAGCCTACCTCATGGGATGCATCTCTGCCTGCCACTGGGAAGCCTACCTCACGGGATGCATCTGTGCCTGCCAAAAGCTTGTTGTTTGCTGCAATGTGTTAACCGAGCTGACACCTGAGCCCTGTACAAGGAGGCTAGCTGTCCTTATTTGAAAATGTAAATCAGAAGAAAAACGTGGAAGGATTCAGAATATAAGAGCGGACAAGGTGGTCACAGAATTTCTTCTGATTTTTTTTCCTGATTTCTCAAATGACTATTTAAAAGTCTTGCTCTTCTAATCACAATTCCTTGATGGTTTTTTTTTTTTGTCTTAATGCCTTTGAAGGAAAGAAAGAGACTGAATTCTTTGTAGTAAGGGTAACTTTTAATGAAGCCCAGAGTAGCCACCCCTCATTATCCAGACCTCGGCGGTGCTCAAACCCTTCCTTGGGATGGCCTCACTTCTTCCTTCTCTCCCTTAAGTCATAATTAGAAGAGTTTTTCAATGATGCTCAAGTGACTCTGGAAATTTGGGCTATCCATCTTCCTGTTCAATGGTGTAGAGAATGAAGGTATACCGTCTGTTTGTGGAACACATGGATGGCTTGGGCCAGGCAGTGGTGGCACACACCTTTAATCCCAGCAGAGACTGAGGCAGGCGGATCTCGTCGCTGAGTGAGAGACCAGCCTGGTCTACAGAGCAAGTTCCAGGACAGCCAGGGTTACACAGAGAAACCCTGCCTTGAAAAAAAATCAAACAAATAAAAAAAATAAGGGCTTGACTTGGATCTTGGACCAGCTTAGTGTAGTGATAAGCGGCTGCGGGCAGGCCTGCTTTTCATTCTGTCCGGCTCCCGCATAGCTAGCTTATGCCCCGAAATAACAACACGCAAATTGTATTCATTTAAACACTGCCTGGCCCATTAGTTTCAGCCTCTTACTCACATCTTGATTAACCCATATCTAATAATCTGTGTAGCACCACGAAGTGGTGCCTTACCGGGAAGATTCTAGCGTACATCCATCTTGGGCTGGAGCTTCATCGCGTCTGACCCAGAGAGCAGAGGCATGGCGATTTATTAACTTCCCTTCCCAGCATTCTGTTCTGTCTACTCCGCCCACCTAAGGGCTGGCCAATCAAATGGGCCAAGGCAGTTTCTTTATTAACCAATGAAATCAACACAAACAGAAGACTCTCCCACATCAGCTTAGCTACCCAACTGATCAGTTGAATTCTTTATCTTTGGTTTGAGAGCCATAGGATCATCTCTATACCTCACCTTTCCACAGTGTTCCCCCATATACAGGCCTGTAGCCAAATATCCCCCTTCTGCAAGGATGCCAGCCACCATGGACGAGGGGCGTACTCCATCTCAATACGACCAAATATCCCCCTTCTGCAAGGATGCCAGCCACCATGGACGAGGGACATACTCCATCTCAATATGACCAAATATCCCCCTTTCTGGAAGGATGCCAGCCACCGTGGATGAGGGGAATACTCCATTTCAATAGGACCTTGTCTTGACCAGTCACCTCTGCAGTGACCAAAGAAGTTCCAGTTTTGAGGTACTGAGGGCAGGAACACCACCTATGGATTTGGGCGCTCTGACTGTTAGCACGGGCAACAGTATCCACTTTGTAAGGGGAACTGGCTGGGTTAACTCCCCGGTGTCTGGCTCCCCTACTGTACTTGCATTGATCATTTAATCTCATCTCTAGATAATGTATGTTAAATGTCATAGAGTAGTGTTAATAAAACAGCTATCGGAAAAGGGTAAGAGCTAAAATCTCCAGAGAACAGAAAGATTAAAACGAATCATTGTCCTCATCCCATCTGCCTACTTCCTCGCTGGACTAACAATTGGAAACCACAGCCACGCAACTGGGAAATGGCATCAAAGCCTTCACCCGGAAGCCGACAAACCAGCAACTCTGTGTGGCTCCTGAGCTCGTGCTCACGAGAATGTCAGGTAACTCTGTGTAGTCTGTTCCATAAACAGAATGTTTATGGAATTCAGACTAGTGCAGTCATCAAATTAATTTCCTAAACATTTATGTTCCCTACTAAACACTTGTGTTTAGGATTGGCCATGGAGAACACATGGAGAAGTGAGTTTATTTCTTTCAGAAGTTTGGGGAATATGCATATATTAAAACTTATGAATATTTAAAGACTGTTCTGAGTGATAAGTGTTATCATATAACATTCTTCTCTTACAGCAACTGGATCTAGCTGCTCTTTTTTTTCATTGCAAGGCTCACTTTCAAGAAGATAAGAACATGGCTTACTTTCCCCCCAACCTAAAACCTTCTAGAATTTACCAAGAGGTGCATTCTATGAAGAGAATAAAGAACAGAGATGGGTGTATAAGACATCATTATGTTAGGTTAAGTTGTTGTGATTTTTTAAGCTGTAGCTGCTGCTCTTTGGTGCCTTCCAGTGGGTGCTGATGGGATGCAGGGCAGCTGCCAATCTAAGCTGGTATTTGTAGGAAGAAGGCATCTGCCCTGTGGTGTGTATCTGACTTAGGAAGCAAAAGCTCATGGCGAGCCTGGAGGAGCTGGCTCTGCTGAGCTGTATACGCTGTGACACGGGTAGGGAGCCGTGGTAGGCGCTTCTGTGCTCTTGACACCATGGACTCAGGAGCACTTTCGCCTGAGTGTGGCCTCTGTACAAACAATCTTCCGCAAGGAGATGTCTGTCCAGCAAAGCTGTCCTAAGTGATTGACAGTCAGGGTCAGTAGGGTGGCCCTGCATCTCTGAACTCTCGGTGAATTTTGTTTGCTTCCAGCCCAGGAACGTAGGAACATCCATATGACGTTGGCTATTTCCCTCCCCCCCGGGGGGGGGGGGGGGAGAGGAAGCTGATAGGAAGTTCAATGGGCCCTCTTCACGCTCTCAGCTCAGTGGTATTCATACAGTCCCAGAGCTGTGCAAACACAATCCATCCTTCCAGACATTTTCATCACTCTACACAGGGACTCCATACCTACTGAGGGGCCCGTCCTACTCTCCCCCAGGCCCCTAGCAACTGCTAATGTGAGTTTTGTCTTTATGATTTTACCTGCTTTGGGTATTACATATGGATGGAGTCATATAAAATATACCTTTGTATGTACAGTTTTTCATGCTTACCATATTTTGGAGGTTATTCATGCTGTAGCATATATCAGTCTTTGTTCCTTTTAATGGCCAAATAATATTTATCTTATGGATACACTGCATTGATTTTTGTATTAAAAATAAGCTATTTTTATTTACGTGTGTGGCTGTTTTGCTTGCATGCACATCTGTGTGCCGTGGGCAGTGCTTGCAGAGACCAGAGGAGGGTTGAATCCTCTGGAGTGAGAGTTGAGATGACTGAGCTGCCATGCGGGTGCTTGGGAGAGCACCCACTAACCTAGTCCTCTGCAAGAGCAGCAAGTGTCTCAACCTCCGAGTCATCTCTCCAGCTCCATTCTACATTTGATTTGAGACAGGTTCTGACTACGTATTGTTGGTTGGCATATGTCCGGTTCCCATAGTTTAATTCCATCTCTGATTGATGGACAGCTGAGCTGTTTCCATATTTTGACTGCTGCCATAACATATTTTCTAAAGGTCATTTTTCTTGTTTCCTTCCATTTTGGGGTGGAGACACCTAGGATAAAGGCATTGGCTATGGGCGTATGGAGGTTTTGTAAAGGTCAGGTGTGCAGCGTACCGACTCTAATGCTCTAAACGTCAATTCCTTCAGAAAGTGCTCCCCCGCCCTTCTGGAAGGACTTCCCACCAGCCGCTGCTGGAGTCTAGAGGTGCTTGCAGCCTTCCTCCTGTCTTGAGGTAGCTGGCACAGCCTTGGGATGAGTCAGCCCCGCGGTGGCTCGTTGTCACTAAATGTCTCTTGCAGGTTGCCTTTCCTGTCTTGTAAGCTGGACTTTTGCTTCTCATGGCTTCCCAGTTGGTCTACGGGCTTCGCTTGCTTCATCCACACAACTAGGATTCATAGCTTCTGATACAAGCCTGACCAAGTGGCTAGCTCTCTCTGGTCCTTAATTCTCCTCCTTTAGATACAGCATGTATGAGAACACGAAGGTGCCTTGTGGGCTTGCACAGGCCAGCGGTACAATGAGCGCCGGATGGAAGACAAAGTGTGATTTTAGAAGCCTCAGCTGTTGAGTGCTCCAGTGAACAGCAGCCATGACTGCTGCCCATGATGCTTCCAGTGATGGGCGTAACTTTCACTTGGGGGTTCTGTTGACTCCCCAAGCCACGCCGGCTCTCTCCTGAGTTTTATAATATCACTGGGAGCCCCACTGCTATTATGCCCACGACTGCCCGAGAATCTGCCTCTATGAATTATGTCAACTGTGTCCCATAAGATTTTGCCCCAGTTCCTGAGTCCTGGTGTTAGCGTGTGTTTTGGCTTGCTCGCCACGTGAAGACAGGTTAGTCTCACCCACCATTGACCCCACACTTCTGCAAAGCCCCGGTCTGCTGACATGATTAAGTAATAACTTTTTAAGCCACACGGTTTTCTACCATGAAGCCTAGATAGACCTGGACGCAATAAGGGACATCCCTTCTGGCTGCACAGAACCTTTGAGAGAGTTGCTGACTTGTTGGTACCCACATCGCTCCTGGCCTCTCTAGTCTGTGCATGTGACTTCACTGGAACCAGAGTGTCAACTCACAAAAAAATGACTTTTTTAAAGCTCCATTCTATATGAAATAAAACTTCGTCCTAACCCCACCCAAACATGCCTCATGAGCTGGAAACTAAACCCATAACGCTTTCCTGTCACTGCGAGGCCTCATTCACCTGTTTATTCAGGCTTTTCCTGAAACTGGGCTACTGACGCTAGCCAGGCAGGAGGCCTCACGGAAGGCCGTGGGGGGTCTTCTGGGCTAGTTTTAGGACAATGGCCATTTAGCTCAGACACGTGGGCAGGGAGGACTGTTTCCATCCCAGGGCTCTGTGCAGCTTTGTGAGTGAAGGAATCTGGACACACCTTCCTCTCCCTGACTACCCTGTAGGCGCAGGACCACACCCATGCCTCTGCTGCAACCGTTCCGTTCCCCTAGCCCACCCCTCCATGTCGGCATTGCCCTCCTTTGCCTCTGAGTAAATCCAAGCAGAAATTCTCTTCTACTGCCTTCTTCATGTTATCTCCAGACCACCCTTCAGAAAGACTGTGTGGGGTCAGGGCCAAGAACTCAGGGCAACAGGATTTATAGGACCCGTGTCTCATGACTCGAAATGGAAGGAATTTTAGGCCCTCTGCTCACAAGCTCATGTCAAAAAGGTCAACTGGTATTGAAAACAGGGCGGGGGACTCTGACAATAAACGGGAGGAAGTAAGATTTGGGACTGCTTTTCTGACTAACTAGAGAGCTCTACCTTGGAAAATCCTATACCCATATAGGACTCAGCCTTGGTCCTAGGGTACAGCGCTCCCCTGCTGGGCTCTGATCTTAATGGTCTGATCTGGACAAGAGCCAGCACTAAAGGTTATTCCTCTGTGAAAGAGGACCCAAGGCTCTGAGTCCTTTCACTAGGCATGGAAGGAAGCTGGGAGATGGGAAGGGTGCTGGAGTGGGCAGCGCCAGTCAGTCCTTCCTGTGCTGCTCCAGGCAAGGAAAGATGATGCAGGACAACTGTATCTCATCTTCGCGTCACTAGTGTTTAGATGAAGGAGTATGTTCTTAGGGAGAATCATTTAACAGAAGAGCTTATGAGTCCAAAGGAAAATAACCAAAACTTGATACAGAGAGATAGAATGAAGGAAAAGCATGCAGGGACCCAGAAATACGAGTTGTGAGAGGTGCCACACACTGGGTCAGGGGTTCCTAGAAACTAGCACAGAAAAGACAGACTGCTGATAGACAAGGGAGGAGGCTTGCGCAGGGAGCGGAGGAGGCTTGCGCAGGGAGCGGAGGAGCCAGCATCGGAAGCCTGCTTTGTCTCGTGCCAAAGCGCTCTCCTTATTTATTCATCAGGTGGGAAGTGTGCTATGGTCCTGAATGGAAGCTAGAACCCAAGTCTGAAACAAGACACCAAGTGTAGTCTTACAGTGAAGAAAGTTGCCACTGCTCCCCAAATTTGGGCGAAAACCCCACCTAAGAAGCAGTGGGGGCACCCGCTGTTTTCCAGGTCCCTTTCAGGGAGAGGAGTGGGAGGCTCAGCCCTGGGTGTGCTGGGGTTCTTAATGCCAGTGTAAACGCTAGGGGCCGTGAGGAGGACCGACAGCAGCTGGTGGTGTGCTGAACTGGGAGCCAGCAGGTTCATTTTGTGTGTCACCAAAGCAAGCATGACAGGGGAGTTTCTGGAAGGCATCCTGGACTGTCTGGAGAGAGGGAACCCATATTTGAGAATTTCTTGGAAAATTCAACCCAGAAACCAGCCCTTCCTCCTCCCAAAACTAGAGATTTTGTAGAAGTCGGAGAAATGGACTAAACTTTCAATTTTGTCACCCATAAAATGGTCACAGTATTGATGCCACTTCCTGCTCTGTAGATTTTGTGAGTCTCTGGGGGAACTGGCATAGCGTGTGTCTCACATACCTGCCTCATAGACAGGACACTGGCGCATGGCTGCAGAACCTGTTGCCTGGACACAGTTCCATCCCTTCATCCTACTTCCTTTTTTTGGTCTACAGGTCCCCAGGGACCTTGAGGTTTCTGTGAAAGACTTCTGAATTGCCTTTTCTATCTACTGTTCTAACCTATGGGAGGATTTCAAAACCTGGTCCCTGGTCCCTCCAGGCATTTCTGGAAGCTGAGAAAAAGTTCTGCAGTCGTCAGAAGGGCTAAAAGCCCCCAGGCAGTTTTGCTTTGTAGGTAAGTGGGAACACTGCTGCCTCGGGCTGCACTCAGAAACCCTGATGTTTTTTGTAGGATTTTAATCTAGCCCTGTTCAACTCTATTTGGCCCTGTAACATAAGAGCGTCCTCTCAAGTCTCTCACAGCTGGTATTTGTAAAGGCAGGAGCAGAGAGCCACCATTCACAGCTAGTACATATCTCAGCAGCTTTCAAAGCCAGCCTCACAGGTTCCACACAACCCAGGCTCAGGAGGATGAAAACAACTTCTAGCCCCAGAATTTTATCTGGGAGACAAGGGGACAGTCTTGGAAGTGCAGGACACAGAAGAACTTACAAGAAGGAAGCAAGAAGGACAGAAAGGGAATAAGTTGTCTCCCGTTTAATAAGCACATATATCATCAACACCTATTTTAAAATTTAAAATAAACTTTTGGTTTACAAAAACATTACAAAGAAAAGTATGCACTCTGCTCTGCTCCTTTAAAAGTTAACTTCTCTGTAGTAAGTTTTGTCATGGGCCACCTGCTCACAAACAAGAAAACTTATTATTAATTATGAAAGCTTGGCCTTAAGCTTGTCTCAACTAGCTCTTTTAGCTTAAATTAATCCATTTCTACTAATCTATGTTCTGCCATGTGGCATTATGTCTCTTCTAACTTGTATCTCCTGTTTCCTCTCTGCGTCTGGCTGGCAACTCCACCTTTCTCCTTCCCAGAGTTCCCTCTTCCCCAGAAGACCCTCCTATACCTCTATCCTAGCTATTGGCTGTTCAGCTTTTTATTACACCAATTACAGCAGTCTACCTTCACACAGTACACAACCAATATCCCACGACACTCCCCAGAAACCAGTACAGGAATCAAAATCAGGAAATGGGGGTTGCTACAAATCTATTAGCTATTCTACAGATTAATTTTGTAGAATTTAATGCAGATTTAATTTCAAATTAAATAATTCAGATCTCTCCAATTGCCCCATGAATGACCCCTTTCAGTGCAAGATAAGTCCATGGTCCCACCTTACAGTTAACTGTCACTTTCTCTTCAGCTCCTTCAACCAGGACTAGTTTTTCTGCTTTGCACTTGGTGACCTTGAGTGCTAGAAGAAGGCCTTAAATCCTCTGGGACTAGAGTTACAGACAGCTTTGTGCTTGAACTGGGTCCTCTGGAAGGGCAGCCAGTGCTCTTAACTGCTGAGTCACCTCTCCAGCACCAAGGGATACATTTGATGTTTATAATTCTGGCTTTGTCTTGTGTCTCTTTATGACTAACTTCAGGTATTTATTGTAAGCAAGGAAATCATAAAAAATACGAGTCCTCTACGCCACTGCAATTTTTGATCTAACAAAATACTTAAGAGCAAATGCTAATATATATGAGAGAGGATTAATTTGTGTTTTAAGTGTCTGTAGAATCTAAGATTGGGTTGCCTCATCAATTTGGACTTTGGTGAGAGTCTCCTGGACAAACAATGGCATCTGGTGATATGCTGGGAAGATGGCCAGAGGGAGAAAGTTCATGGAGATACCAGAAGCCAGAGAGGCCAGGAGAAAAGCCAGGCTTAGCCTTGTATACCAGCCTTTTTGAACAACCAACAGGGCTCCACAAACATGGCATCAGTTTTGTGGTGGTTTGAATGAAAATGGATTCTACTGGGAGTGGTCCTATTAAGCAGTGTGGCCTTGTTGGAGGAAGTGTGTTGGGGCAGCTGGCCCAATCCCTGCATTCAGGGGCGTGGCTGCCCCAGGGCAGAGGGGTTCCTTTAAAAAGAACTGGGTTGGGGATAGACGGTCTGTTCCCCCCCCCCCCCCGCCCGTTACCCTCTGCTTCGCTGGAGCCTTGGCTTTGTAAGTGTCCCTCTTTTTATTAAAATTGATTTATTCAAAAAGGACTATTTTTGGTTATTTCAAATCTCTCGCATCAGAAGTATGCCACTGGGTGTAGGTTTTGAGGTTTCAGATGCTTAAGCCAAGCCTAGTGTCTTACTCTCTACTTGCTGCCTGCTGATTCAGATGTAGAGATCTTATACCTCTCCAGCACCATATCTGTCTGCATGCTGCCATGCTTCGTTCCAGGATGATTATGGACTAAACCTTTAAACTGTAAGCCAGTCCCAGATGTGGGAGGTCCTTCTGTATATGTGCTGTTTTTATTGGTTGATGAATAAAGCTATTTTGGCCAATGGCTTAGCAGAAAAAGCCAGGCAGGAAATCGAGGGGGAGAGAGAGAGAGAGAGAGAGAGAGAGAGAGAGAGAGAGAGAGAGAGAGAGAGAGAGAGAGAGAGAGAGTATAATTGAGGGAGATGCCATGTAGCTCCTGAAGGAAAAAGATGGCAGAATATTACTGGTAAGCCACAGCCTTGTAGCAATACATAGATCAATAGAAATGAGTTAATTTAAGATGTAATAGCTAGCTAGACGGGTTTTTCTTTGCTTTATGTCTAAAAGCCACTTATGAATAAATACATACTATATTTGTCTTTCTGGGTGTGGGTTACCTCACTCAATATGGTTTTTCTTTCTAGATCCATCCATTTACCTGGAAATTTCAAAATGTCATTATTTTTTATACCACTGAGTATACTCCATTGTGTAAATGTACCATATTTTCATTACCAGTTCTTTAGTTTAGGGACATTTAGGTTGTTTCCAGGTTCTGGATATGACAAACAATGTTTCTATGAACATAGCTGAGCACATGTGCTTGTGGTATGATTGAGCATTCTTTGGAAATATACCCAAAAGTGGTATTGCTGGGTCTTGAGGTAGATTGTTTCTTAATTTTCTGAGAAACTGCCATACTGATTTCCAAAGTGGCTGTACAAGTTTGTACTCCCACCAGCAACAGAGGAGTGTTCTTCTTACCCCACAACAACTCCAGAGAACCTAGACAACAAAGAGGACCCTAAGAGAGGGTACACAGAACTACACAGGAAGGAGAAAAAGACAAGATCTCCCAAGTAAATTGGGAATATGGAAGTCACAGAAGGGGGTAGAAAGGGAGAGGAAAGAAAGTGGGGCAGCGGACAAAATGTATAGCTCAATAAAAACAATAAAAAGAGTGCTAACTAGGAATATGCCTAAGTCGTTGGCCAAACAATGATATAATTAATACAGTTTCTGTGTGATTATTCAGGTTTAGGCAGCTGGGAAATGAAAGTGCAGTCTCTGCTTACATAATGGTACCCAGCATTCAGCAAAGTAATTCCACATAAAGCCTAAGAAAGCTTTTTAAAAAAGCACTTCTAGACCCATAAAAATTGAAGTCAATTGCAGCTTCTTGGTAGTCACATTTTTTTTCCAGGTAAGCTTTGTTTGTTGGCAGTGAGCTGAGGTGTGGCTACTTTAAGAGATGGCTTCTTGGTTTGTGCTGGAAGCACTAAGAATTCTGGCTCTTTTGGGAGGTCCTGCTACGGAGCACTTAAATGGGGTTTGTGAGTTGTGTGCTACTGGTTGCTTAATAGCAACATAGACCTGCTGTGGTGCTGGAGCTGGGGGGGGGTGAGCATGGCTTTCAGAGGTGATGAACATACCTCTGCCATATTGGATGGGGCAGAGCCAACAGACAAAACTGCAGTGTTAGCCATGCCCACTTAGCATTAAAAAATGCTCCTGGTCTAAAAAAGATTACAGATCCACAATAGGCAAATTCAGACATGAAAGACCTCTAAACGAGTCATAGTGTGTTTAAATAATATATGCAGATTTGGGAGAGAGAGAGAGAGAGAAAGAATATAGACAGTTATAAAAAGAAATAAATAGTTTAGAATTAAAACAAAGTCTTTAAAGAGACAATAAAAATAATATAAAAAAAGCCACATAAGGATCGAAAATACATAGAGTCTAGAATATATATATATATATATATATATATATATATATATATATATGTTCTTTAAATTTTTTGACTCCAGAGAGACATTTGATTCTAACGGCTGCTAAGCTAAACCAACATATATATTTTAAAGGTATCTTGATTTCAAAATTTGAGTCTAAGGATATGTTACTTTGCAAAAGAAGTTCTGCTTTTGTTTCCGTGGAGACTGGGAAAGTGTGGATTCCTTCCAGGCTAATTAGGTTTGATAGAACAAGATCCCCCTGAAAGGTCTCTGTGAACCCTAAAAATACTTTGCCCAACAAACAGCAGAAAGTAGTTTGGAGAAAACTACACCCAAATTCCCATAGTGATTGTTTATAAATGTTTATGTTCATTTAAGAAATTTTGGTTATAAATGGTTAATGGTCACAATCAGTCAATTTCTTTTTAAAAAGGGGAGGATATGATATAGAGATAAATACTTTACATTAGTATGGATTTTGGTCTACTGATACAAATTTAAGGTACATTTTGTTACACTATATACATACATACATACATATATATACATACACTTTTGTTTAAGGTATTATGTTTATACAGCTCATTTAAAATGTCATATATAGTTTAAAATGCAGATTAATAATCATCCATGAGAATCAAACCTCTAATCATGTTAATTAGGTTTTCTAGATATACAGAGATATATTTCAGTTAGATAGATAATCTTCAACACTATGATCTATGAAATGTGGCATTTAAAATGTTTTAAGAACTTAGACTTTTCTCAACAGTGAGACATGTCTGCTTCTGGCAGAACCAATTATATTAGAGAGGTTAATGGAATTTGCCTTTAATGTGACAAGGTTAGCAATTTGGGCAAGAAACTTCCCTTACCTGAACTGCTTGACAGTATGCTGTATAAACTTGACATGCAGAACCCACAAAAATGAGTGCTGAACTTACCAAAAGAAGGTGAGTTGATCTTTCAGGGTTCCTGCTTCATGAAAGAGTCTACCAGATATTCTACAGGACATAGAAGAAAGTGACTGACAAACTGCCAATATAGGCAAAATAGTCTTTCAAATTTCCCGCTTCATGGAAAAAATCTTCCAGATACTATGGACCTGAAGGCTGACGATGGATTCCCCAACACCACAGAAGAACCCTGGGTGACTGTCTGGGCAGTGAGATGTCTCTGCCAATTCTAGAGTTTTGTAAGTTGCTTAAATGCACTTTCTGTTTACTTAGGTAATTTTATATTCTTCTGGAGTCTTTAATTGAAGATAGCTAGATATAGTTATAGTTTTCCTTAATTATAATAAAAGATGAATTAGATATGAAACTTTAGACTCACAAAGATAAGATAGATGATAGAATATTTTCTTACATTTTTGCCTAATACAAATAGACTAAATATTATAACTGTAATTCTTGCTTTTTTTTTTCATGGTTTATTTTTTTTATATTTAAAAATTTCCATCTCCTTCCCTCTTCCTCCCCCTCCCTCCCCTCCTCCTCCCCCTTCCCTTCCCTCCTTCTCCCCCTTCCCTCCCCTCCCCTCCTCTCCACCCATACCTCCCCTCCCTCCTTCTCAAGGCCAAGGAGCCATCAGGGTTCCCCACTCTATGCTAAGACCAATGTCCTCCCAACTCCCCCCAGGTCCAGGAAGGTGATCGATCAAGCTGAGAAGGCTCCCACAGAGCCCGTCCATGCAGAAGATGTAATTCTTGCTTGATAACTGTTTTGTATATGTAATTTTACTATGTTAAAGTTAAATTCTTCCTTTTTAACTTGACAAAAAAGGGGAGATGATGTGGGATGTCCTTCTGTATATGTGCTTCTTTTATTGGTTGAAAAATAAAGCTATTTTGGCCAATGCTTACCAGAGTAAAGCCAGGCAGGAAATCCAAACAGAGAGAGAGAGAGATAGCGAGCAGACAGAGTTGAGGAAGATGCCATGTAGCTGCCTAAAGAGAAAGATGCCATAGCCTCATAGAGTATATAGATTAATAGAAATGGGTTAGTTAGGAATATACCTAAGTCATTGGCCAAACAGTTTCTGTGTGATTATGCAGGTCTGAGTAGCCAGGAAATGAAAGCACAGTCTCTGAATACAAGTCCAAGTTAAATGTTTTTTTATAAGATGGCCATGGTCATGCTGTCTCTTCATAGTGACAGAACTTTGACTAAGAAAAGTCTCTTCAGGGAGGAGCATCTTCAGTGATTTGACAATGCTCCAGGGCATACTTCTTAAAGTTCCCTCCACCTTTCACATTGCTGCAGTGCACACCATATATATATATATATATATATATATATATATATATATATATATGGCACACAAACCCATAAAGGAAAAACCACATCTAACCTGTAGCATCTTTTCACACACTACAGGAGGTGGTAAGTGACTGGAAATTTACATTTTCTAGAAAATCACGTTAGAAAAACATACACTCTTAAAAATTAACAAAGAAGTTTTTATTGAGCCAGGAGAGTGAAGCCACCCCCGTCTTTTGCATTCTTTGTCCTGCTGTGCTTTCCTGCATTATCTCTCATCCCTTTGTTTTTAAATGCTCTATGTTACCCGCAGTAGTGTTGTCCACCCACCATGGGTAGGAGGATCTTCTTGGTTTCTAGGATGGCTTAGTCCTTTGGAAAAGATCTGTATAATTGCTCATGACAACAGATCTAAAAAGAAATAAAAATCTGGCTACTATCTATTGTCAAGCAAACTTTTTTTTTCTAGAAAGAAAGCTGGATATAATAAAAAGTACTAAATGTGGTTGAGTAGACAAAGGCACACATGCTTTGGCATGTGTGAGATTTGCCAGCAAGGAAACCATTAGACAAACTACAGAAGGCACCACTGCTAAAACAGAACTAACTCAGGAATCAAAGGGGTGGGAGAGAAACAGAGGAGGCCAAGTGGGATTCTGGGGGAGAACAAGGGCAGGAATGCTTTGGCCTGCACTGTGAGAGTTGGTGGATTACTGATGTGCTGTTCTGAGTGACAGAGGCCAGAGTGTGCTTGTCTTAACACCAACAGCATCTGCCTTGCTAAGGCTGTTGTGGGATAAACTAAGGGTGTTAGCACAGGAAAGTATTTAGAGCGTCTAAGATCAACTTGTTTGTGCATTTGGCTCTGGCCACTGAGGCAGAGAAGGAGGACAGAGAATGGAAGGCTTTTATTCTTAGACCTCAATGCCAATGATCTTGTTCTTGGACAAAACCATATTTATTCGACTTGTTTGAGAGAAACAAAGGAGAGGAGGTGGGCTAGAGAGATGACCCAAAGTTTAAGGGTATTTACTACCTTTATAGTGAACCAACCAAGTTTCGGGTCTTAGTACCTGCATAGTAGGTTACAACTGTCTGTAACTCCAGGGGATCAATGCCATCTTCTGGCTTCCTCAGGCACCAGGTTCACACATGGAGTGCACACACACATGCGCATACAGGCAAAACACTCATGGGCATCTGTCTCAACTTACTGTGACTCATCCCTGTAGTGATGAGGCAAGCAGGCCTGCTTTTCATCCTGCATGGCTCCCGCATGGCTAGCTGTACACCCGAAATAACAACACACAAATTGTATTCTTTTAAACACTGCCTGGCCCATTAGTTTCAGCCTCTTATTAGTTAATTCTCACATCTTGCTTTAACCTATATTTAGTAATGTGTGTAACACCATGAGCAGTGTCTTACTGGGAAAGATTCAGCATGTCTGACCTGGTGGCTGGCTTCATGGTGACTGACTCAGGTAGGAGAATCATGGCGACTGCCCAGAGAGGAGAAGCATGACGATTGCCTGAGGCATCTGCCTCACTCCCAGCATCCTGTTCTGTCTACTCCACCCACCTAAGGGCTGGCCTATCAAATGGGCCAAGGCAGTTTCTTTATTAACCAATGAAATCAACTCAAACAGAAGACCCTCCCACATCACATCCCAATTCACCTCCATCCCATTTGGAATGTGTGACACTGTGTATTCCATTTATTTACTGATATGAGTTGGATAGGAGGTACCCCATCCTCCTGTGTTGGAAGTTTGGTCTCCAGCTAGGTAGCTATTTGGAGAAGTTCCTGGATCTTGACAAAGAGGAGCCAAGCTTGATGAAGTCACTGGAGTCTTTGGGTGTTGCATCTTGTCCTGATCACTTCTCTGTTCACCATCATGATGTACTGTTCATTACCCAGAAACACAGAGTCAAGTGACCTTAGACTAACCCTGAAGTCATGAGTTGTTCTTTTGGGTGTTTGTAGATCTGTGCAAACATGACTAAATTTACCTGCCATGGCCACGCACACACTCACTGCTCCTTAGACCAAAGGTCCCTCCCTGTCTCCTGACCTCTTGTCCAGAGTTCTCTCTACATTCCAGGTGTGTTTTTCACACAGGATTCCTTCTCCTGTTTCAGCTTGGCTAGTTTCTTCCTTCTGTGGGTTTTCTTTCAGGCTCACTATATATTTCTTTATTATTATATCAATATTTCATATTGATGCCCAACTAGTTTCTTCTAGGGCATCCGTAGCAAAGTGTCAGTAACTGGGTCACTTAAGACAGAAATGGATACAGTTCTGAGGCTAGACACCCAGTGTCAAGGCCCTGGCAGGCCCATGTCTGCCCTCCACGCCTTGTGTATCACTCTAGTGTCTACTTCAGTTTCACATGCCCACCACCCCCGGGCATCCCATTCTGCACTGTCATATGCCATCCTCCTCTCTGTGCTTTTGTTCAAATTTCCCTCTTACGTGATACCCAGGTATTGTATGACTTTCCTTCATTTGACTAGTCACATTTGTAAAAAATCAGCTTCTAATTAAGGAGACATTCTGAGGGTTTGGGTAGACAAGAATTTGGGAGAGGGGCAAATTTAAACCCAGAACATTATTTCAAATTCATCATATCCTTCACCTTTTAGACATTCCTTTGTAGGTGAACCATAGATACCTTCAACTCAGTATGTGGAATGCTGGGCTTAATCTTGTACTGTTCCTTTAAGTGGAACTGACTCCCTCTGAGAAGATGACTGTGAGCCTCTTCCTCTCAGTTCCTCAGGCTGGAAATCTTGGCATCATCTTCCTCTCCCATCAACAGAGTCTTCTGGCCTCTTGCCTCTGCATCTACTGTATTCATATCCAGCCTTTCTGTTCAAGCCATGGTTCATCGTCTAAATGGATCCTTCAGCTTCTGGGTGCGGGAGGGTCAGGAAGAGACTGCTAATAGTTCATGTGGGAGCTGGGGCCCAGAAGGAGTGGGTAAGGACTTTGGGGGGTGGGGAGCTGGTCTCATCTCTACATACTAATTCTCACACTTACCATTTCTTCCAACATTCTGTAGGGACTCACCATCTTCCTGCAATATGAGGATTCAGACTCTTTGCCTCTGGCCTGGACTAAATCAGTAGTGTCCTCGATATATTAACCTATGATACTCCTGTCACATTCATGACAGTGAGAACATCTTAAAACACTCCTTGGAACTTGCCATTTGCTCAAAGGACTTCATTATCTGAAGTGGCAGCTGGCCTCCAAGATAGTGGCCCCTATGTTAGGCCATGTGTAAGAACGGTTAGGAGGAAAATTTTGGAATTTTGTATATATATTCACATATTAAAGTAGAAGGAACATAAACTGTATTAGCGTTCATTTATTGTGTGGGTGTGTGCATGTGCAAGCATGTGTAGAGGCCAGACAGTGACATTGGGCATTTTTCTTCATTGCTCTCCTTCTTAGTTTTTGAGGCAGGGTCTCTCCCAGATCTGGCGCTTGCTGTTTCAGTTGTACTGGCTGTCTACCCCCACCTCACTACTACCTGCTTGGATTACATATGTGATTAGGTGTTTACATAGGTAAGAGGTCCTTACACTTGAACAGCAAGCACCTTACCTACTGAGCTGTATCTTCAGCTCCACACATTTATTATGTGGACAGATAGCCCAGCAGTGTCTATGAGTATCCATGTGTCACCGTGGCTCCAGGGAGACTGAAGGAGTCAAAGCTCCACCACGCAAAGAGGGTGTCAGTGGAATTCCTTCTGTGCAAACAGTTACCTCAGTCCAGGGCAAAAGGTTTTATATCCAGTTTTATCTAAACTTGAAGTTTGAATGAAAGGCTTAAAACTGTTTCAAAGATTAAGGCACAAAGAAAAACACTAAAAAGATACATTGGCCTGGCCACACACCCTTTGTCAGCTGCTTTATGAAGTCATAGGAATGGCAGTTTGTGGAGTCCCGGCAAGAAGCTGGCAAAACAACCTTATAGAGAAGATTCATTTTAGAGAGAAGATTAGTTTTTTTTCTTGATTTTCCAGCCTTAGGTTCCCAAGTTCTGTGATTACAGGCCTATGACTCCATGCAAGTTGGAGACAACACTTTGACGTTTAAATTTACATATGATTACTGCAAACTATACTTTGAAGATGTGGTTCTGCCAGCATGAAACTGTCACAACCAGCAAGACACTGAAGCAGCCTTTACATATGCTTATATAACCCTTCACTAGCTATGTAGTGTGCATAGCAATATGGTAGCTCTGGTATGAGTATGTGCACACATGTGTGCATGTATGTAAGTGAGTATGTGTACACGTGCTGTAGGAATTCCTTCAGCCAGTAGCCTTTAAGTTATCTGCCCACTTGGATGTGGCTTCTTATACTATAAATGCCGATGTAATGTGTACTTTTGGGCTCTCTTCCGGCGGCATGATTTGGTTCTTGTTCCCCGTTCACACAGAGGATTGTGATCTGTGAGTCTACTCCTAGATAAATACTCCTTTATTATACTCAATTCTGAGCCAGTGTGGGATTTCTTTTCAGTGTCTGTCTTCATCTGGTGCCCACGTGGATCCGGACTCCACACCTACCAGGTGGACCAGCTTAAAGGCCTAACAGGTCCACAACCCAGAAAGTCTCCCACCTCTGCTGGCTTGGCTTGCTTTTACCTAAGTGGTTTTTTGTAAACCCCCGCCACAGCAGAGCTAACTGAGTCCCCCCCCCCCCACTGCCTCCTTCACTGTTGCATGGCGACTTGGACAGCTTCCAGTTTGTGCTCCCTTCCCAGGAGTTCTGGGCTTCTTGCTTCATGTATGGAATTGATTTAATTGCTTTTAATTTGTTAAGCAAAGCATATTTCTCAGTATTTAACCAGCACCAAGGCGAAAAAAAACGAAGCAGCTCAGGACTGTGGCAACAGGTTGCGCTACTGGTTGCGACTCTGAGACCACGACGCCTGCTGGACAATTAAGATTATTACACCTAAAACAATCTATCAGACCTCATAACATAACATGAGGTAAATATTTTATTGATTAATAAATCAATACCTTTGAAAGTTGTATAATGGCAGACAATATTACCATAGAGGATTTTAATAACATTTTGCGAATGCTATGGATTGTATTCTGCAAGGCTTGTATGGTTATTGTGATACATCCATTTATTGGATATTGGGACTCAGTTTTTTCTTCATATTATATCCTTAAGAAAATGGTTTGATAACAGAGCCAAGAATGAGGCACTTTTAGAAATGATATAGTCTTTATAGAGTAATAAGGAACAGCTAGCTGACAATATTAATACCATTGAAAATCAAAAGTTACCTGAAAAAATTAATACTATTGAAAAGGGTAACAATAATTTGACAGACAAAATTGAATCCATGTCTAAGGGTACTGAGAAATTATCTGAAAGAATTCATACTGTTGAATTTGACAATCAAAATTTGTTGAAAAGTTATGATAGGTTAGCAGATAGAGTATCTATCTCTCCAGGAAGGCAATCTGCATGGTATCCAAATAATATCCAAGGATGAGATGTTATCTTTAAAGGAAAAACTTCAGACCTTGGAATCACATGTGTAGAGTGAGGACAAGAAGCTAGGTGTCTCAATGAAGTCACTATATATATATATATATATATATATATATATATATGTCAGGATATTCAGGCTTTACAAAAGACAGTAGTAAAAAGCTTTGACATGATTGGGGATATTATTGGAGCTGATGAGAAGGGAAAGAAGGTACAAGGATAGGATTCAGCATCACCAGTAGCTGTCAGAGATGACTTACCCAGGGTTTTAGCTTCCTACCCTGTAATCTACTCTAAAAAAGCACCAAGTTCTAAAGGCCCCAAAGGATCCAAAGAAGGTAGATGGATACTTATAGGAATGAATGACCTAAAAGTAATTAAACAAGTTGTAGTAACTTATGGTTTGTATTCCACATTTTTTAGGGAGATGATAAAGACATGGACTTCTAGCATTAAAGCAATGCCACAAGAATGGCTTCAGTTAGTTTCAGCAGTCCTGGATGATGGGCCTCAACTGATGTTTAAATGCTATTTCAGAGAAGAGGCTAAAATTTTAGAACAACAGGGAAAGCAAAAGACTTGAGACTTCCCAAGATCAAATTCTTGGTGAGGGCACTTATGCTGACCCATAGGCTCAAACTCTTTATGATGAACACATCTTGTCCATATGCCACAAAGCAGCCTTAAATGCTTGGGACAGGATTCAAGAACTAGGGAAAATAATTGAAACACATACCAAGGTTAAACAGGGCCAGAGAGAACTCTTTAATGACTTTATACAAAGACTAACTAAGGCTATACAAATAGGAGTAACAGACCCAGATGCTGATGAGTACTTATTGAATCTCTGGCTTTTGAAAATGCCAATTTAGAATTCAAAAAAATATTTGAGCCCTTAAAGGTTAGATCAGCACCAATGGAAGAATGGATCCTGCATACAATGAACATTGAGACACTTGACTATAATACTGAATCTTGGGTAGGAGAAGCAATTTCCAAAGGTATGAGGAGACATCTGTTATGGTTTTGGTCCCTGTCCCTTTAAGAGACAAGACATGCCCACTCCCTCCCCATCTGCTGAGGCAGGCTGATCTTCAGCTTCTGGCCTAAGCTTGCTCTCTTTTCCATCTTCCTCTCAGAGAGGCAGCTTTGCTTCTGCCTCTCTCCCCACTTCTCTGTTTCTCTCTCTCTCTCTCTCTCTCTCTCTCTCTCTCTCTCTCTCTCTCTCTCCCCCTCTCTCTCTCCCTCTCTCTCTCTCTCCTCTTTTCCTGCCCCCTCCTGTCCCTTCACCCCACTGTGGAACACCCCCTTCCCTAATAAACAACCTTTCCACGCACATGGTGGAGTCCCGGGTTCCTCCCTCTGACTCCATGGTAAACACAAGCCACAGGAAGAAACACAACAACAACAAAATGCCAAATGTTTTAATTGTGGTAGAATAGGACATCTGAGAAGGGATTGAAGACAAGGAATTCCTAGGAATAGTATTTCTTCTGAGAATGGCAAAAATGGGAGGACTCAGTCTTCAGGTATATGTAGAAGGTGTGGCAAAGGTTGACATTGGACCAATGAATGCAGATTAACAAAAGACAGACAAGGCAATCTGATACCATTGGGAAATTCCTTGGGGGCCTCTCGCAGGCCCCCCAAGCCAAAAGTGGTCCAGTCATTCCTAGTCACTGTGGAGGATATGTCTCACCAGGAAAATTAAAAAAATCAGAGCCTTCTGTAAAAGACCATACTATTCTGGATAATGGAATAAGCATGGAGGATAAATAAAAAATTATAATAGGAAATAGGAAGTGTATATTCTGTCAGACTTCTATAAATAATCAAAGACAAAAGCTAAGAGTGTTTATAAATGACATTATAATTGTGGGTTTGATAGACATGGGTGCAGGCATGAGTATCATTACTCCAGAATCTTGGCATTCAAATTGGCCTCTTCAAGAGGCAGATGTTCAATTTCTAGGAATCCAAACCCTATCTCATGTAAAACAAAGCACAAGATGGGTTGAATGCATAAGGACAGAAGGACATAGAGGAAGGCTGAGGCCATATCTGGTTAATATTGCAGAGAATTTATGGGGCCATGACCTGGGTACAGCAATGGAATACCTAGATTAAAATTCCTGCAGTCCCAGAAACTCATAATTCTGGGAAGGATATTATAAGGTACTATATACAAAGGTCACCAGCCATCCAGGCTATACAAAAATACAAATCAACTAGCAAGCCTTTAGAGGTACCAACAGTCTTACCTTTAAAATGGTCAACTGAGAAACCAATATGGGTTAGACAGTGATTGTTAACAGAAGACAAACTGCAGGCTTTAGAACAGCTGGTACAAGAGCAGCTAGATACTCACCATATTCAAGAATCATATAGCCCTTGGAATTTTCCTATATTTGTTGTAAAACAGAAATCTGGTAAATGAAGAATGTTGACAGATCTAAGAACTGTCAACAAGATAATTCAACTGATGGGCCCTCTACAATCTGGAATTCCTCTGCCTTCTCTATTACCAAAGGATTGGCCTCTCATAGTTATTGATTTAAAAGATTGTTTCTTCATTCTACCTTTACAAGAAAAGGACAGAGAAAATTTGCCTTCACAGTGCCTACTTATAATAAGTCTCAACCTACTATGAGATGCCAATGGACTGTCCTTCCACAGGGAATGCTCAATAGCCTAACCGTATGCCAATATGGCTACTGAGGGAACAGTGTGTTGCAATAACTCGTATTATATGACTTTCATGTTTGCTCTCTTCATTCGTTCCAAGCATTGCCTAGAATGACTTTCATTGTGTAGAACCAGGCAGAAGAGCAATTTTCAATCATTTCTCATAGTATTTTCAAGCAAAAAAAAAACCACCCAGACACGTGTGTGTCTTGTAAAAATGCTTAAAGATACGTTTTGGATAAATGAGGCTGATTCTTGTTGGCAAGAGTTTGAATTGTTCTGAAAATGTATTAAATATTCATAAAATGTGCATATCTTTAGATCTCATAATTTCATTTCTTGCAGTATATTTTGAAGGTTTTAATTCTGGAGATTTGGCAATAAGGGTGTTCCCTTCAGCATTGTTTATGAGAGTGGTAAACATTAAGAGACAAATCACATGATCCATAAGAGGAAATTGATCAAATGAACAATTTTCTCCACATCGTGGACTAGTCGGCAGCCAGTACACATTGTATCATAGGAAGATATTTAATGATGCAACATGTTGCTAAGGGCACCATGTAGGCTCTACACGGTATGTTCAGTTTGATTGCAGCTGGTTATAAAAAAAGTGTGTGCAAATTTGATTTCCTAGCTTCCTTTAGGGCACGAAGCTGCACTTGTTTTTAAAACCTACATCCTGTGACTCTAACCTCCATCTAGTTTGATCGCACAACCTTTTTTCTCCCAACATTGCCCTCCTCCGACTCTCATTATCTTAGCCTGCTATCTTATTCCCTCGCATGCCACCTCTTGTCTTGGGAGGCCAACTTCTCCAGGCAAGTCTCTTTCCTGACCAAGATTTTGCAGAAACATAAACAATCAATCCTTTAATTTCCCACAGCCAGAAGGGTTGGGACTGCAGTGATGCCTACCTCAACTCTCCAGAGGGCTTGTGTGGAGTGGTGTGGGAATTGTAAGTCTCCCAGAAACCATCTTCTCTGGTTGTTAGTTTCCTTTGCCTCAGGCCTATCATTGTTTTGTAAGAACAGATGTTTTCTTCTTCAGCTCCTGCCACTCCTGGAACCTTTTTGAAACCCTGAGAGGGGAGAACAGCATTTCTAAAGGAAACACACATTGCAAAAATGAATACTGCTCACACTGCGGATGATAACACTGGTGCATGGAGTCCCTCAGCCTCGTGACTGAAGCTGCTCCATTTCAGAGAGAGCTCTCAGGGTTGAACATCTAAGAAGCCCTGAAAGATGTTCCTTCCTCTCAGTGCTGCAGTTCCACCAAACAGAGGGGTAATTTGATACCCAAAGAGAGACCAGTTATTATCCTCAGTTGCAAAGCCTGCTTGGCAACAAAGGGAATACCTTGTCAAATGCCTTTGTACTTACTGATAGTATTAATGGCAGCCTTGGATAAGGAACTCGTGTTATTTTCCTTCTTTCTCCTTGTACAGGTTGTAGACAACCCCAGATAACTCTCCAGTCCTGGCAGTCTGAGGCCCCCTAGGTCTCCAGGGTTCTATTACTGTGGAACAAGCTAAAGCTCCACGGCAGTTTAAAACATTACATTACTATCTCGTGGCTTCTGGGAGTCAGGAGTCTAGTGTGGCTTAGCTAGAGTTGTCTGGGCCAGGCTCTTTCTCAAGGCTGCCATCTGAGTGGTGGCTGGGTCTTATTGAGCCTCAGACTCCACTGAGGACAATGTGCATTTCTGTTCCCGGGACTCAGTAAGGCTTCATACTTTGGCAACCCCAACACTCTGGAGGGACAGTCAGAAAGGTCAACAAATTAATCTTTGCTACATTGTGAGTTCAAGGCTAGCCTGGGCTAAAAGAGTCTCTCAATAAAGGCTCAGGTTGTACTGGTTAGTTTTTGTGAACTTGATACAAACCTAGACATATGTGTCAAGAAGGAATATGCATTGAGGAAGTGACCCCTTCAGATTGCAGGCAAATCTGTGAGGGCATTCTATTGATTAGTTATCACTGTGAGAGGGTCCAGCTCACGGTAGACCATGCTGGGTGCTATAAGAAAGCAAGCTGACAGTTGGGTGGTGGTGACACACGACTTTAAACCCAGCACTTGAGAGGCAGGTGGATCTCTGTGTGTTTGAGGCCAGTCTGGTCTACAGAACAAATTACAGGATAGCTAGGGCAGTTACACAGAGAAACTCCATTTTTTTAACCTCAAAAAACAAAAAGAAATAAAAAACAGCCTGAGCAAGACATGGAGCACAAGTGGGTAAACAGCATTGCTCAACAGAGTCTGCTTCAGTCTTGCCTCCTGGTTCCTGCCTCCTGGTTTCTGCCTTGCTTCAGTTCCTGTTTGGGCCTCCCTCTATGGTCAACTTCCTTCCATTTTCATTGGTATTTAAATAAAACTTCATGTTGTTTACGTCTTTGGACTTCATGGGTTTTATCTGTGAATTCTGTGCACTTAAAAACAGATATGCTGATATTGTGCTAAGTCTGAAAAAAAGTCAGACATTCCAAAGCTCACAAGGAATGTGAGCTTTCTTTGCTCCTTCTAACCTAGAAGACTCCAGAGGTGCCTAGGTCAGCGGCAGCCAACGTTAGAATGTGGTTATTGAGCTGGGATCTGTTTCTTGGCCTCCAAACTGACACACCAACTCCTGAAGCTAACTTTCCTGCCACCATTCAACAATATCATATTGCCTGTTTCTGTGGAAATTCACTTGTGTATGAAGCTTTCTCAAATGTAGTTGGGCTTCCTTTGTGGGACCACCAGTTCCCCAATAATGACACGGAGAATTAATATTAATTATGAAAACTTGGCCCTTAGCTTAGACTTTGCCCCAACTAGCTCTTATAACTCAAATTAACCTGCTTCTATTAACCTATGTTCCATCACATGACTTTTACCTTTCCCCACTTAGCAAAACCACCCACCTCAAACCCAGAGAGCAAGGAAGAAAGTGAGAGAGGCTGTGGCTGGGGCCCCAGTCTTCTCTGAGGAATTGCCCCTAATGACTTAAAGATAGCACCATCCTGGAGACGAAGTTTTTATACATTTACTGTGGCAGATAATCGAGAACCAAATTATAGGACCTGTTTCCATTTCCAGCTCAGTCACTGAGATATTTGTCTTGACTATCAGCTTGATTGGACTGAGAAACGCCTCAGATGTTAGTGCAGCACAATTCTAGAATGTTGGGGATTAGCCAAGGGGAAGAAGGCCTGCCCTGGTCTTGGGCAGCACTGTCCAGTAGACTGGGACCTAGATGGGCTAAGAGAAGAAAGAAGGAGGCAGTGTAAAAGCTTACGTTTTAAAGTTTTAATTACTGTGCCCCAAAGATCCACAACCTGTAAGCCCCTTACCTGAGGACAGACACTTCCTGAAATGCTGGAAGCTGTTGTTTATGGGGGCTGGCAATCCACATGTTCTCACTGCCCTAAACCAGTTTGTTTGACCCCGCTGCACCAGATGAGCTTGATCAGCTATAGGTGGGAGGTAACAGTGGGCAGAAAATACATGTGCTTACACCTGATTGGACCTGATGGGGGAAATATGGTGGCTCTGAGATTTTAACTTTGTTTGTTTGTTTGTTTGAGACAGGGCTTCTCTGTAGCTTTGACGCCTGTCCTGGAACTAGCTCTTGTAGACCAGGCTGGCCTCAAACTCACAGAGATCCATCTGTTTCTACCTCCCAAGTGCTGGGATTAAAGGCATGTGCCACCACTCCACGAGGTTTTAACATTTTAATCCCCTGCAAAGTGTGAATTGTGGCCATTTCCTGGGAACCCCAGAGTGGTCTTGGCCAGAAGCCATCCTCCTGGCCAATATTTAGCTACGATTATGAATAATAATGTAAGCATCTGTGTTTTCTGATGGTCTTAGGCAACTCCTGAGAAAGGGTCATTCCCTTCTGAAGGAGTCACAACCCACAGGTTGAGAACTACTACTTTAGCATGCCCCTAAAGATCTCATGATGCCATCGTAGAGTTGAGATGCTCAGAGACTTCATGGGGCCCACAGCCTCATCTCTTCCGTTGGTGGGTGGATCAGTGTTTGCACAGCTAAGGTTTATGTTCTCAGGGTTGGGAGGCCCCACAGGGTGAGCAAAGGCGTAATGAGAGTGGGCTGGGAGATGTCCCAGTGTGACTAAGCACAGCCTCTGCCTGGAGGAGTCACTGGGAGGACCCACACCTCTTTTGTGACCCTGTGGCATCTATGGGACACAGGGCATCTGCCTGCTAGTGCGGTGAGCTGCGGGCAGGAGGAGGCATGACAGAGAATCTCTGGCCTGTAGGGTCACCAGTTCCATTTTCTGTGAAAACTCATAGGCCTCATGGGAGAGCCAGATATACCTGATCCCAGCACATGGTGGTTTTGTTTGCCAGGGAGAGGCTTAGGCCAGTGTGGGCTGTGATCGCAGCCAGTGCTCTTCCTTCTTCTCTCCCTGTATCTAATGCTGGAAAATGCCGTTTGTCATATGTCTTTATTCTTCCTGTCTGTGAAGTAGCACAGCCATGAGGGACTGTCTCCAGCACAGACTGGAGCACCGAGTTACCACATCTGTAGAACATCACCCTACATTTTGCTCCCTGTGGCATGGTGACATGTGGGGCTTAGGGCTGTGCCATTGGCAGGGACAGGAGGAGGAAGAAAGGGGGAAATGAGAGAAATAGTTCTTTTGTTTTATTTTTATTAGTTCTTTGAAGAGTTTGTAAAATGCATTTTGAGCGTATTCATCCAATCCCCTAACTCGTTCTAGATCCCCCTTTCTTCCCTACCCACCCGATTTTGTTGTCTCTCTGTTTTAAATCCTTCCGTCAAGGCCAGTGGTGCTGTCTGTGTATTGTTGGAGGCAGAGCCTTACTCTACAAAGCTGTGGACTTAGCAGGGGCTCCAGCCTTGAAGAAAACCCCTCCTCCTTTCCCAGCTGCTGCCAGTAGCTGCTTGGCACGGGGCTCCATGCCCACCCCTCCCCATGTTGCAATTTGCTGCGGCTTGAGCATGTGCAGGTCCTGTGTACATCTGTCTGGCTGTGTGCTCATCTAAGGAAGAAAGTTTCTCTTCTAGCCTGATTCCTTTAGCTTTGCTTGACGTTTCTCCCTTTCCTGCTCTCCCCTGGGGTCTCCTCCTGCACCTGGTCTTCCTCATACTCTGGGATCCTTGCAATTCCTTGAAAGCCCGCTGAGAACCAAGTGAACACCGTGGGTGACAAACACAGTGGACTCACAGGTTGATGATGACAAGTTAATTTCGTCGAGTGTCCACTATATGCTAGATATTCGCTAAAGACTGCACATGGATGATCTTGTCTAAGCTCAATAACCACAGGAATTAAATAGTATAATTATTTTTCTCTTTTTAATGAAAGGAAACCATGGCACAACGCGATTAAGCAATGTTCCCAAGATTCCAGAGCTATTAAGGAGGGGGCCAATCTGCTTTCAATAAAACCTGCACTCAACACCTACTGTGTACCGGACAGCTGTGGTGAGGACAGACTCCCTCCAGTATGTAGAAGGAACTGTGGACTGCGTCCCGCCACCTGGCTAGCTTTACACCCGAAATAATTACATGGAAACTGTATTCATTTAAACACTGCCTGGCCCATTAGTTTCAGCCTCTTATTGGCTAATTCTCACATCTTGCTTTAATCCATATTTAGTAATCTGTGTAGTACCTCGTGGTGGTAGCTTACCAGGAAGATCTTAACCTGCATCCATCTTGGAGAGGAGAGCTATGGTGTCTACCTGAGGCGTCTGCCTCACTGCCTTCTTCCCAGCATTCTGTTCTGTCTACTCCACCCACCTATGTTCTGACCTATCAGGCCAAGCAGTTTCTTTATTAATTAATCAATAACCAAGTAACACATAGACAGATGACCCTCCTCCATCACCAGTAGGCGGTCAGGCGCAAACCCAAGACGAACATCTCTAAGCAAGCGCTCCCCCAGCAGTTAGTGCCTCTCCGGGAACTAAGAGAAGCCAATGTGACGAGGAACCCAGTGACTATTTTAACTTGTGGGGCAGTCAGAAATATAAGGCTTGTTAGAAAACACGACATTTAAATTGTACTCTTCTATTTTATTTTATTTGTTTTCAACAGTCATTTTAAAATTAAAATTTAGATTTTTTTTTCTGTGACATTTTCATCTGTACTTTTTTATTATACTTTGCTCCAGCCTCTGGACCTGATGGAGAAGAGGATTTCAGCAAATGGTGCAGACAAAACAGTCAGAGCAAAAGCAGAAAAGGAGGAGCCGTGGGAGGAGAAGCAAAGGGTGCTTCCAGGCCTGTCAATCAATATTCCTCACTTAACCAGCGCAAAGGGTTACCTGTATGAATTTGGAAAACCAGAGAGATCTTCTCACTTAGTGATGTGTCCTACTTTCTTTCTGATGCCGTGGTAAACACCACAACTGAGAACAAGTTGGGCGAGGAGATGTTTATTTCATCTTACATCTTCCAGTCCATCAGCAAGGGAAGTCAGGCCAGCAACCTGAAGGCTGGGACTGAAGCAGAGAATGCAGTGGAATGCTGCTTACTAGCTTGTTCCCTATGTCTCGCTCAGGTTTTTGTGTTATTTTTATACAAACCAGGACCATCTGCCCAGGACTGGCACCACCACGGTGGCCTGGGTCCTCCTTCATCAGCTGCTAATTAGTAAAATGCCCCATAAGCTTGCCTACAGGTCAATCTGATGGAGGCATTTTTCCAGGTGAGGTACCGTCTCTCTAGACGACCTTAGCTCGTGTCAAGTTGACAAGCTGACTAACCAGCACGTGATGCCAGCCTTTTAGATGGGACAGGAGGACGATAATGTTAACACCACAGCTCCTAAGCCTGTTCCTTGCTTCCCCCTCTACCCTCCTACAAGAAGCCCTGCAGCACGCAGGGTGGGAGTTGTGGGGAGGCGGGAGGAGGCGGGAGGACTTTGAATCATCTACGTGCCTGGCAGCACAAGACAGGAGCTTACTGCCTCCTCCTCTCACCGAAAAGGCGCTCAATGGATGGTAACGATGTTTTGCAAGGAAACAAGGGAGCCAACATGATGTGGGCAGAGACTAAAGCTCACAGCATTTCAGGCCCAGGCTCGTTCCAGAAACATGGTTCTAACAACTCCCCGAGAGGATTTCCAGGAAACCCCAGGGTGTGAAGCTGTCTAGCCAGATGGTCTAGTAAAAGAAAAAAAAACCCTCCCAGAATAAATAATAACAATAACAGGAGGACCAATTAATCCTGGAGGGAAAAGAGATACAGAGGCTGTGGGTAGGAAGGGGAGGTGGAGGAAGGGTGGGAGGAGCCGGGGCACTTGGCATCCAGAGTTCTGGAACTCCATATGCCACAGGTCTTGTTTTTCCGCTCTAAATCTCTCTCCATGTGACTTATGGCCAAACTCTGCAGCTTTGCCGGGGTAGGGGTTGTGAAGGTTAGGAAGGGAAATCTGCAGCTCCTCACAAACAACCCATTTCACCCATGCGGGAAGTTTTTGCTGCTGGCCTGCGTGGATCTCACATCCAGGACTGAGCTCACTGTCTGCTGGGAACTGTAATCCCAGGGCCGGCCGCGCATGGTACCCGAAGACAAACCCATCCTAGTGTGTCCGCATGAACACCTGACTCCAAAGAGACCGAGAGGAGCATGAGTTGCCTTAAGGAACAAATACCAAATTAAAAGAAAATATCCGTGTATGGCAAGGCGTTATGAAGCATCTTTAACACAACTTCATCTACTGTCTGCTTTAAAAAACGGTCCAGAGATGGTCATGCTCATACCAGTGCCCCTGTGAATCAGGTTTTCCTTTATGCTTAAATCTTGTGTTCTAGGGGAAAAAACTTGCTATAATTTGGGCTGGAGTTAACATTTTGGTGGGATAGACACTCTGGTTTTCATGTATATTGGTGAAGTAAGAAAAACAAAGGCGTCACAGATTTGCGTGGGTCAGACAGGGCTGCCTTGGGGTGTAAGGCTGTTTCTTGAGTTGTTGCCCGTGGAAGACTGGAAGGAGGGGGAAGTTGTGGATGAAAACCGCCCAGCACCGTTGGCAAAGCTGTTTGTGTAGGTGTCACCTATAGGAAGGGCTTAAAAAAAAAGATTTATTTTATTTTCCTGCAGGCATGCCTGTGTACCAGACATAGGCCTGGTGCTCATGGAGGCCAGAAGAGGGCACTAGTTCTCCGGAACTGGAGTTAGAGATGTTGTCAACCACCGGTGCTGGGCATTGAACCTTGGTCCACTGCAAGAGCAACAAGGGCTCCAAACCTCTGCCCCCATCATTTAAGAAAGATAACAGGAAAGATAGCAAAATAAAGAATTCCAAAAGACAGAACACATGTTTAAAACTTCCTGCCAATAAAGAATCAAGCAGACCATAACAGATGATTTCTTTTTCATGAATCTTCTAGATATAGAGAAACAGATGTGACCTTCCCCAAGTCCCCAATCCACTCAGAAAAGGGCTCAGGACTCCTCTGCTCCTCGATGCCTTTTGCATTTCCTTGTAGCGGCTGCCGGAGGCTTGAGAGGCATTGATGGAGGCTCAGGGGTTTGTAACTGAACTCAGAGTACAATTCTCCTTGAGGCCTGGGTGGAAGGGACCTGGATGCCAACTGGGCAGGAGTTGGCTTCAGGAGCGCAAGTTTTGTGCTCCGCGGAGCGTGGGGACTTAGAGGCCCAGTCTGGGCTTTCCCAGAGAATGAAATGGGGAGATGTGCCGGGAGCTAAGCTGTCACACCTGGAAAGTTGGTAAGTTTCATGTCTCAGAGAGCTTGAGATGTTTCAGATAAGTCTTCGACTTACATGTGGAGGTGGGCTATTCTTTCTAAATCTGGATGGAATTACTTCTTTTTCATTTATTTATTTATGTTTTATGTTACTCATTCAACTGTGGTTCATGTACACTGGAAACATCCTAACCCAGAAAGAAAATCACCGAAAATATATCTGCTTCCTCGTTGTTTGCTAAGATATTCATTTTGGCTTGTTCTCCTATAGCTTCGAAATTAGCAAAGCCCAAACAAAACCAAAACAAAAAACTAGCCAACCGACAAACAAAATCCCCTACCCAAACCCTTAAGTGACAGAATGGTAATAGTGGCATGCCACTGAGAGTTGCTTCTGCCTGTGTGTGGAGGAGGATTTCTGACATTGATGGGAAAAGCAGAGGCATGTAAGTGCGAACCCTGGGTAAGAGTAGGATTAGCACAGAGGCACAGTGGAACGATGTGAACACCCACTTCACCTTGCCTGTTGAAAGTCAGACAACGAAGAAGTTAGGAAGCTGGAAAGGTTTTCTTTTTGTACTTCAAACTAGCTCTGTGGGAGATGTTTTACAGATTTATGAGGAGAGTGACTGCATGTTTTTGTTTGTCTGCTGGTCTTGGTTGATGCTTACTAATTGTTAATTAATTTTGACTCCCCAATTCACTCTCCCAGATGTCCCATCTGAGTTACAGATTATGAGTAGGCATTCCTGTTCCTGAGAGGGGTACACGGGGGCTGGAGAGATGGCTCAGCGGTTAAGAGCACTTGTTACTCTTGCAGACGATTTAGGCTTAGGACGTGGTATCACATGGTGATGCACAGCCCAGTTCCAGTGATGGAACACTCCAGTTCCAGGGAATGTATCTGAAGCCCCCTTTTGACCTCTGTGGGAACCAGGCACGCGTGTGGTAACATATATACCTGCAGGCTGAACGCTCATACATATATGTTGATGGAGCGGCGGGGATGCGTCCCGCCACTCGGCTAGCTTTACCCAAAATAATTACATGGAAACTGTATTCTTTTAAACACTGCCTGGCCCATTAGTTTCAGCCTCTTATTGGTTAATTTTCATATCTTGCTTTAACCCATATTTAGTAATCTGTGTAGCACCACGAGGTGGTCGCTTACCAGGAGATATCTTAACCTGCGTCCATCTCAGAGAGGAGAGGCATGGCGACTGCATATGGCGACTGCCTGAAGCGTCTCCCCAACCCTGCTTCCTTTCTCCCACAATTCTGTTCTGTCTACTCTGCCTACCTAATTTTCTGTTCTCTTAAAGGGCCAAGGCAGTTTTTTTTTATTAATCAACGAAAGTAACACATAGACACTTCTCCATCACATATAAAACAATATACATTCAAAAAATAAATGAATAAAGAGAAACAAGCAGGTAGTTGGGAGAGCTGGCGCAAGTCTCTGAGCTGAAGCTTTTCAAAGGTACTATAGGCCACCAGGTGTTTACTTATCAAGGTAGGACTGAAATTAAGAATGTAATAAAGACCCCTCTCCAAACAACTGAAACGGAGAGGTTTGGGTTTCTGGGCATGGAAAGAGAAACACTTCCCAGCTGATGTGAGTGGGTTGTAGAGAACTGGAGGGCCAGCTGGGATGGCTAAGCAGCTATAGCGGCATTATATCCAATCTCATGACCAAGTATCTTTCCATTCCTATGGTTTGCTGCCCATCAAATTGTAGGTGTATAAGTAATATCGACAGAAGCTCCAGTGGTGGGAAACATTTGGCTGTGCAGGCTATCCTCCTAGCAAGTCTGTTCTTAGCTGTTCTTGATCTAAACGTCAAGGCTTCCCAACTCCCTCCATAGCAGGTGCTTTTGTTGAGCATCGAACAGGGCTATGTGCAGGAGACTGTGCCTGCGCCTTGCAATCTGACTTCCTCTGTCCAGAAGGCCATTATGCGAGTCTCATTTGATGGGTTTGCAGCCGTGACTCTTGCTTCTCCCTTTAGTATCTTGAATGCGACCACGAATCAATCCCTTCACTATTCACTTCTTGCACGGAGCTCTGCTGAGCCCCCTTCTTAGAAGGTGCTGGATGGACACAGCAGAAGCATTTTCTGCCTGCTTTCTGTTGCTGCGTATTTGATGATGAGCAGTTTTGCTGTGAGGATTGACATCTGGACCTCTGTCTCTTCCAAGATCATCCTTCCATAGTGCTCCCCATCAGCCCTCGGGCATTCTTCAGAATTCTTATGGAAAATTTCTTATTATGGCTTAATAACTGTTCATGGTAAGGATCTCATGGGTTTGAGACATGTTGGCATTGTATTGCTAGAAACAAAAATTTAAAAAATGCATTTTTATGGTGATAAATGTGAACACTATACGTAGTACAAATGAACAAGTCTCTTACAAGCAAATGTGGATGTATTTATTAATTTTATATGTATGAAATAAGCAACATAGAACACCCCAACTTTCCTCAATTCCCGTTTCCCCTGCACTGTGTGCGCCTCGGGATTCATCACACTGCTTTCACGCTGTCTGGGAGAACACTGGTTAGCTCTGGGTGTGTTCTACTGCATAACTACAGTCACGCCTTCTGCTGGTAGATTCTGAAGTTGAAATGCAGTGGATAACATTTATAATACTATAATTAAGTAACTATGATTCCCAGTAGAAGTAGCTGTTACGAATGAAGCTTTAAAAAGGCAATGTCATAGTGTGCCACAAACAAGGACAATGTCTCAAGTCACTGCATGTCTTTCCTGACATTGTGATAATTGCTCATTTGAGTCGCATTTTTAATTTGCATTGCATTCATTTGAGGTGGTTTCTTCTGAACACGATCTCACCGGCGTCAGTGCTCCTAATTACCTTTCTTTCATTCCCATTGACTTAAGACGCATATCCTCAGAACTTCCAGGTTCTGATCATAGATGGGACCACTTAGATCTTGAAGACCTTCGAGGTCTTTCTCTAATTCGGGTCAGACACTTTCTAAGTCAACTGTGAAATTGTCACCCTCATTTTCTCACTTCTTCTTCTCTCCCCAGGAAGCATTTATTACTATTCTTTCCAAGATCTTCGGTCATTGCTTTTTAGTTAAGGTTATCATCACATATAATAATTATGGAAATAATATACAGTAGGATTTTCTGCATTGATAGATCTTTTTAAAAGATTTCTTTTAATTTTTAATTATGTATGTGTGTTTTATGTGAGTACATGCACATGAATATAGGCTTGAAGTATCTTCACAGCAATAGAATGCTACAGATACCAGCTTGGAAATTTTCCTGTAAGTTTTTATTTCTTGATTTTTTTTTGTTTTTATTTCTGAGGGGTAAAGGCTTTGTGTATGCATGAAGTTCTACCTTTAAAGCATATCATTTTGCTCGGCGTAAAAGGCAAGGGAAACTTTCCGAACAGATTCTCGAATGGGACGCTGGCCTTGAGGACAAAGGCTTCCAGAACTAGGCCATTGTGCCGGCCACCTGGGGTACAAACTGCATTCTATGAAGTGAGGTGGAAGTGCCGACCCTTCCAACCTTCAGGAGGTTTGCACTCGGAATCTTGGGATTCTTCAACTTTAATGATCTTATATGCCTATGTTGTGTTGGGACTGGAGATGGCTCAGTGGTTAAGAGCACTGGCTGCTCTTGAAGAGGACCTGGGTTTGGTTTCTAGCACCCACGTGGCATCCACATGTAACTCTAGTCCCAGGGGACCTGACCTTTTCTTCTGCCTCCTCAGGCACCAGTCATGAAAGTGACACACAAACATATACCTGCTGGCCAAGCCACCAATAACTTAAAATAATGAAGGGTACTGATTTTGTTTTGTTTTGATCAATTTTTTTTACTTCAATTTGTATTTGAGATATCTTTGACAATATATACACATAGGAAAATTTCTAAGAGTGTGACAAATGGCATCTAGTGTGACTTTGACCATACCTGGCAGTTGTGCTAACCCAGTAGTTAGCCAAGGCTTTGGGATCAGCTCAGTCACTTGTACTGACTCCCGCTCAAGTCCCTGCCCACAGACAACCACTGGACATAGAGAGGCAGGACTCAGTCCTCAGAGAGTTCATTCCTCAGTTACTGTACGATAGTAGGAAATAACCAGAAACACTTGTGCTGGCTGAGGCTTCCCATTGGCCAGGAACCATGGCAAGCCCTCTAATGCATATTTCAAATTACTTTTCACAACTTCATAAAAGTACCCACTGGCTCCCTAGGTCTTGCAGAGGTATTCTGTGTTAATTGCACAACTATGGATATTCTGAAATCCATTTACTTATACATTTTACATGGGGTGGGAATGGTGGACTTATGGCTTGTGAATCAGATCCCAATACAGCTGTTACTTTTTGTTTTAATTTGAATTGGAAGTGCTTAAAATTATGAAGAGAGTTATCTTCTCTTACATGTAAGTAGTATTTTTCCTGCTTTGGGAGGTAGGTGAGTGGGTAAGGCATGTGGCACAAGCAAGAGGTCCTGAGTCTGGGTCTTCAGAATGTTCATGGGACATAGGTGTGCACAGGACATAGGTGTGCACCTGTAGTGTCTGCACCTGGGGCAGGCTCCCTGGAGCTGGTGCCTGGGCCAGATTCCTAAACAGCCAGTTCCAAGTGTAGTGAGATAGCTTTCCTCAAAGAGTGTGAGATGGAGAGTGACAGAGAAAGACTCCAGATGTTGACCTCTGGCCTCCCCACCCAAATACCTGCAAACACATGTGCACACACATGCACACACATGCATACCACGGTTTCCTCCCAGTTTTTCAAAATTTGGTTGTTTACTTTCTGCTTCCTGATTCATAGGAACTCGAAGTTGGCGTATCTTGTAAGTTATGAATAATTTTCTATATTGTTACTTCAGTTTTTTTCTTTTACTTCCTTCATGGTCTTTTTGCCTAGGAGAAAATACATTTTTATTGAGGAAAACTCATCAAACATTTCTTTATGTGGCCAGGGTTTATTTCATGGTTATAAAGTCCTCTTAACCTTACAATCAACATAAAGGTGATAAGGAAAATAGCACCCGTGATTTATTCGAGTATATTTGTGATTTCTTTTTAAAATATTTAATGTTTTCTCTATCTGGGATGAGAGGGAAGTGTAGAAATGTAGCTGATTTTTCTTCCAGATGGTTGACCAGATGTTCCAACATCACTTAATGATTAATATATCTTAGCTTCATCCATTAGAAATGTCACCTCTATCATGTGTTAGACTCGTACATGTCTCTGGTTTTATCTTTATAATCTTTATTCTAGCTCATTGGTGTTTCTATCAGCTCATTCCTCAGCACCCTGCCTTTTGTTGCTATTGCTTTATACTAAGCTTGATGCATGCTGATGTTTGTTCTTCCATTTCAGATTTTTATGGTCGTGTTTATGTTTATTTTACCCTTACCCTAATATAACATTCCAACTTATTCTTTGAGGAGTTCATACATGCACACAATATATTTTGATTACATTCCCACACTACTTCCTTGCTTCAACTCCTTCCACATACTCTCTTCCCCAACTTCATGTCTTATTTTTAAGAAGTTCTTTCTTAATTACTAAGTTCAATTAGTACTGCCCATATAAACATAATGCCTTTATTTATTTATCTATTTATTTATTTGTTTGTTTTTTGAGACAGGGTTTCTCTGTAGCTTTGGAGCCTGTCCTGGAACTAGCTCTTGTAGACCAGGCTGTCCTTGAACTCACAGAGATCCGCCTACCTCTGCCTCTTGAGTACTGGGATTAAAGGTATGGGCCACCACTGCCTGACTCATAATGTTCATTTTTTAATAGATGGGTTTTTTTTCTCTTTTGGGGGTTCACCACCAAGCTCCCAAAATAAATCACATACATGGAGGCCTATTATTACTTATAAGTGCCTTTCCTTATCTTGGCTTGTTTCTAGCCAGCTTTTCTTAAATTATCCTATCTATCTTTTGCCTCTGGGCTTATATCTTTTTCTATACTCGTATACCTTTTATTTGCTTCTTCCTCCATGTCTGGCTGTGTAGCTGGGTGGCTGCCCCTGATGTCCTCCTCTCCTTGTTCTATCATTCTTCCTTTTTTCAGATTTCTCCTTTTATTTATATTCTCTGCCTGCCTGCCCCACCTATCCTTTCTCTTGCCTTGCTACTGACCGTTCAGCTCTTTATCAGACTATCACATGTTATAGACAGGCAGAATATCACAGCTTCATAGAGTTAAACAAATGCAGCATAAACAAAAGTAACACACATTAAAATAATATTCCATGACATTTCCCCCTTTTGTCTAAATAAAAAGTTTTTTTTAAAACTTTTATTGAGCTCTAAATTTTTCCCTGCTTCCTTCCTTGTCTCTCCCTCCCCCCTTCAATACTCCCCCAAGGTCCCCATGCTCCCAATTTACTCAGGAGATCTTGTCTTTTTCTACTTCCCATGTAGATTAGATCTATGTAAGTCTCTCTTACTGTCTGTATTGTTGTCTAAGTTCTCTGGGATTGTGGTTTGTAGGCTGGTTTTCTTTGCTTTATGTTTAAAAACCACTTATGAGTAAGTAAATATGATAATTGTCTTTCTGTGACTGGGTTACCTCACTCAAAATAATGTTTTATAGCTCCATCCATTTTCCTGCAAAATTCAAGATGTTGTTATTTTTTAACTTTAACATAGTGCAACTGTACACAACAAAAAGAGTTATCAATTAAGAATTACATTTACAATATTCAGTCCATTTTTATTTAGTAAATTCATAGAAAATACTATGTTATCTATCTTATCTTAGTAAACCCAAAGTTTTATACCTAACTTGCTTTCTTTCATAATTAAAAACTGCAACTATAACTATCTAGTCTCAACTCCATCCTAGACCCCATAAGGAATTAATATTACCAAAGTAAATAGAACGTACATTGCAAACAACTTCCAAACTCTCGAAATGACAGAGACATCTGATTGCCTGGACAGTCACCTCTGTAATTCTGAAGCATCCATCTTCAGCCTATAGGCCCAGCATATCTGTCAGACTTTTCAGTGAAGCAGGAATTTTGAAGAACTGTCCTGCCTTGTTTTGGCAAAGTTCGACAGTCCTTTTCTTGTGTGACCTGCATATTTAGTCTGCACAGCACATTGTCAGCAATCAAAGGCAAGAGCAGTTTCTTTGCACAGTTGCTAACCTTGCCACAGTGAAAGCAAACTCCATAAGGAGTTTTTTCAATGCCCATCATTTCTGAAATAAATTGGTGCTGCCAGGAGCAGATGCATGTCATTGTCATGAAAAACCCTAAGTTAACGAAACATTTAAATGCCATATTCTATAGGTCTTTTTTTTTTTTTTTGGTTTGTTTCCCTGTAGTTTCTAGAGCCTGTCCTGGAACTAGCTCTTGTAGACCAGGCTGGCCTCGAACTCAGAGATCCGCCTGCCTCTGCCTCCCGAGTGCTGGGATTAAAGGTGTGCACCACCACCGCCCGGCTTTCTATAGGTCTTTGAAGTGTTTGCAAAGCACCTATTTATCTAAAATATACCTATTTAACCTTGAAAACATACCTAAGGTGACTACAAGTTTAATTATTATAGATTAACTCTTAACTTCATTTCTTATTTATACATTGCATTTTAAAATAAGCTGCATAAGCACAACACCCCAAACAAGAGTAGAAATATATACACAGTGTAGCAAAATTAACTTTAAATTTGTATCAATACAATAAAATCCATGCCAATGCAAAATGTCTGACATCAATAGGTGTTTTTTTATCCTATACTTCTGTATTTCTGTATTCTCCTAAATATAACAAACATCCATGATCCACCAAATAACCAAAAGCCTCTCACAACTCAACTCTTGGGAATATGGATAGTGTTCTGCTTCCTGTTGTCTGTGGATGAAGTACCTTTAGGGTCCCTGAGAAAATTTGAGATAATGGTCAAGTCCTGGAAAGACCAGAGGTAACCTTTGCCGATTTATATCACCTGTAAAATTTCAGGAGGTCTCCCTTTATCAGTTGTGATCCATATTAACCCGGGAACAAATCCACAGCCTCTTGTTTCCTCTGGAAACAAAAGCAAAATTTCTTCTCCAAAGCAACATATCTTTTAAGTTCCATTTTAGAAAGACATTTTTTGGCTTCCATTTTAAAGTTAAGGCATTCTTACAATATCTAGGCTGACTTATTTCAGCCATTCTTTCAATCCCATGTCTTTTATCAGCTGTTGCTTTGCTTACCAGCATTCAAAAAAATCAAAATAAACACAATACTATATAGGATCCTACTTCCTGTGTATTTCCCATCTTAATGTGGCTTTTTTCTTTTATATTATAACACTTTTACTGTCACCTTAAAGACTTTTATATTTTTAAACTATTTGCTTCTTTCTATGACTGTACATACCATTTTTCTTTCTTTTTTAAGCCTACACATGGTGTAAAACACACTGAAACCTGTTTAGAGTTTTTTTTCCCTGCCTGGACCTCTTTTACTGCATATCTTTTAGCCTTTTTTGACCACATGAGCAAACTTTAGACTATTAAGCTACACCTTGACCCTTCACGTACTCTATAGGCTAGCTCTGCCTGTATTTGGGTCAGCTAAAGCAAAAGAGGTACACAAACAAGAACAGCATTCATGCACCCAGAACTTGTCTGCAGCAGGCATTTTTTTTAACTTAGGTTTTTGTTCCTACTTAACATACTGGCTGTTCAAGGGCTCACCAGCAGGCAGAAACTCTTTATTTATTTTATTTATTTTTTATTGAGCTCTACATTTTTCTCTGCTCCTCTCCCTGCCTCTCCCCTCCCCTTCAACACCTCCCCAAGATCCCCTGTCTTTTTCTACTTCCCATGTAGATTAGATCTATGTAAGTCTCTCTTAGGGTCCTCACTGTTGTCTAAGTTCTCTGGGATTGTGGTTTGTAGGCTGGTTTTCTTTGCTTTATGTTTAAAAACCACCTATGAGTGAGTACATGTGATAATTGTCTTTTCTGGGTTACCTCACTCAAAATAATGTTTTCTATCTCCATCCATTTTCCTGCAAAATTCAAACTGTCGTTATTTTTTTCTGCTGTGTAGTACTCTATTGTGTAAATGTACCACATTTTCCTTATCCATTCTTCAGTCTAGGGGCATTTAGGTTGTTTCCAGGTTCTGGCTATGACAAACAAAGCTGCTATGAACATAGTTGAGCGCATGTCCTTGTGACACAATTGAGCATCCTTTGGATATATATCCAAAAGTGGTATTGCTGGGTCTCGAGGAAGGTTGTTTGCTAATTTTCTGAGAAATCGCCACACTGACATCCAAAGGGGTTGTACCAGCTTGCATTCCCACCAGCAATGCAGAAGTGTTCCCTTTTCTCCACAACCACTCCAGCATAAGTTTTCACCAGTGTTTTTGATCTTGACCATTCTTACAGGTGTAAGGTGGAATCTTAGAGTTGTTTCAATTTGCATTTCTCTGATGACTAAGGATGTTGAACATTTCCTTAAGTGTCTTTCAGTCATTTTAGATTCCTTTGTTGAGAGTTCTCTGTTTAGGTCTGTGTTCTTTTGATGGCAAGTTTCTTGAGTTCTTTGTATATTTTGGAGATCAGATCTCTGTCAGATGTGGGGTTGGTGAAGATCTTTTCCCATTCTGTAGACTGTCATTTTGTCTTGTTGGTTGTATCCTTTGCTTTACAAAAGTTTTTCAGCTGTATTTCAACATGTAGAAGAATGAAAATAGAACCATATCTATCACCATGTACAAAACTCAAGTCGAAATGGATCAAAAACCTCAACATAAAGCCAGTCACACCGAACCTTATAGAAGAGAAAGTGGGAAGTACACTTGAATGCATTGGCACAGGAGACCACTTCCTATATAACCCCAGCAGCACAGACACTGAGAGAAATAATTAATAAATGGGAACTCCTGAAACTGAAAAGCTTCTGTAAGGCAGAAACTCTTAAAGGAGCCTCAGGCCCTACATGGACTTATGGTCCCACATTGGTACACCAAAATGTTGGGTTTTCTTTTACTCTAACTCCATGTTTGGTGTCAAAATGTTGTGTTTGTTTTTTACTCCTTTGGGGGTTCCACAACCCAGCTCCCAAATAAATCACAACACGCAGAGGCTTACTATTGGTTATAAAGGCTCAGCCCTAGCTTGACTTGTTTCTAGCCAGCTTTTCTTAACTTAAATTATCCCATCTGATGGAGGAGGGCCATCTGTCTATGTGTTACTTTCATTGGTTAATAAAGCCTGTGGCTCAGCTCTTCCTGAATGGGTAGGCCACAGGATCAGGTCTACTAAAAAGTGGCGGTTTTGAAATACAAGTTTCTGGGCTGTGCTGCCATCGCTATCTCTGGCTCCTGCGGGAGACAGAGCTTTTGAATGGAACATTTGGAGTAAAGTGCTATGATTTGTTTGATGGCAACTAGACTCACTGTGTGCCTAAAAGGGGGTCATTGCATGCTATGACTCAGAGGCACAAGCAGCTCCACCATGTTAGCTGTGCCATGCACATGGCTCAGAGGCACAAGCGGAGAGGTTCCGCCATGCTGAACTGTGCTGGTCTCAGGGAGGAGAGGCATAGCTACTGCCTGAGACATCTGCTTGACTCTGCTTTCTTTCTCTCACAATTCTGTTCTGTCTCCTCCATCTACCTAATTTTCTGTCCTATTAAAGGGCCAAGGCAGTTTCTTTATTAGCCAATGAAAGTAGCACATAGACAGATGACCCTCCTCCATTAGCCATCTATCTTTTGCCTCTGGGCTTTATCTTTTTCTATTCCTGTATGCCATTTCTTTACTTCTTTCTCTATGCCTCCTGTGTAGCTGGGTGGCTGCCCCCTGCTTTCCTCCTCTCCTTATTCTATCATTCCTCCTTTGTTCAGATTTCTCCTTCTGTTTATCCTCTCTGCCTGCCTCCCCCACCTATCCTTTCTCTTGCCTCACTACTGGCTATTCAGCTCCTTATCAGACTATCATGTGTTATAGACACAAAATATCACAGCTTCATAGAGTTAAACAAATGCAGTGTAAACAAAAGTAACAAACCTTAAAATAATATTCCACAACAGATTTTATTTTAAATGATCCCATTTTAGTAAAAAATTTTTGTTGGGGATGCTTGCTAGCTTAGAATTTATATGTTTATTATAGATTACCTGACTAAGCTGTTCTCCTACCTGGTTTCTTCTCATGTTTTGCTATGCTTGTAGAGTCTCCTTTGCTATTTGCTTGCTGACCCCCAGGTTGGAGAACTACTAATTTATTATCAATGCTGGGATTCTCAAGATGTAACATTTGCTATGGATGATGATATGTTAACTAGGACAAACTTGATATTCCTCTGGCCATTGGCCTTCTTCCAACTTTTAACTCTTTCTATCCTGTCTATTGCCATAGTACTAAGTATGACTCACATGTTAATGATTCCAGAACTGACATCCAACTCTGCTCTCTTGAGTTCCTGGTCCAAACTGGCAACCTCATGCCAAATGTCTTACCTTGTATTCTAGTCACTTCAAACTAAAGGTGGATCCAGTCTTCCTTCAAAATGGATCTCTTTCTCATCTTCCAAAGAAACTGGTCATCAAATCTTGGGCACTAGTCTGAGACACATCCTTTTCCCTCACCTCCCAGAATACATCTTTTTCCATCACTGCCCCAGAAAACATTCTTCTCCCTCACTGCTCCAGAACACATCCTTCTCTATCACTGCTCAGAGCACATCCTTCTCCATTACCTCCCGGGAACACATTCTTCTCCATCACTGCTCCAGAACACATCCTTCTCCATCACCTCCCTGGAATACATTCTTCTCCATCACTGCTCCAGAACACATCCTTCTCCATCACCTCCCTGGAATACATTCTTCTCCATCACTGCTCCAGAACACATTCTTCTCCATCACCTCCCTGGAGTACATCCTTCTCCATCACCTCCCTGGAACACATTCTTCTCCATCACTGCCCAGAACACATCCTTCTCCATCACCTCCCTGAAATACATTCTTCTCCATCACTGCTCCAGAACACATCCTTCTCCATCACCTTCCAGAACACATCCTTCTCCATCACCTCCCAGAACACATCCTTCTCCATCACCTCCCAGAACACATCCTTCTCCATCACCTCCCCAGAACACATCCTTCTCCATCACCTCCCCAGAACACATCCTTCTCCATCACCTCCCTGGAACACATCCTTCTCCATCAACTCCCCAGAACACATCCTTTTTTCTCAGTGTCCTCTCTATTGGTCTCTAAATCCTGTCAGGCTTACTCAGAAATAGCTTCTTGTCCAATCTCATATCTTCTCCGCAAGATGAGGCCATTGTCTTACCAGGGTCTTATTACCTCTTCTCTGGATGAAGACAGTTTTCTTTCTCTTCTACCTGCCATGTTGCTTTCCTCATTGTGGTCCAGGGATGCAAGATCTTAGTAAGGTGAAGGCATAATGTTGACTGCTTTAGTTGTTGGCTTAAAGATTTGTGGTGTCTTCATCATGCCAGATTTCCTGAGTGCAAGCTAATGGAATCTGATTCTAGAATTCTCTCTCTTCCTCTACCCCATCACCCTTTCTTCTAGGGTTCAGGATGCCATCACTATGTATGACTGGGTTGCTTCAAACTCCCTGCAATCTTCTTGCTTCTTCCTCTGTAGGGCTGGGATTCTAGGGGTGCAGCACCATGCCTGGTATTACAGAGAGCAGGGCCCCTTTGTTTGTCCTGGCTGCCTGGCTGTCTTACACCTGAAATAATCACATAGAAACTGTATTAATTAAAACACTGCTTGGCCATTGGCTCTAGCCTCCTACTGGCTAAGTCTCACATCTTGATTTAACCTATTTCTATTAATCTGTGTTCACCACGAGGTCATGGCTTACTGAGAAAGATTTAGCATGTCTGACCTGGCATCTCCATGATGGCTCTCTTACTCTGCCTTTTTTCTCCCAGAATTCAGTTCTGTCTTCTCTGCCTACCTAAGTTCTGCCCTATCAGGCCAAGCAGTTTTTTTTTTATCGATTAACTATAAAAGCAATACATAAACAGAAGGACCTCCCGCACCAGCCTGGCTTCATTTTGTTTGATGCATTCTATCTATAGTCTCTCTGACACAAATGTTGTCTAGTCACATAGGAGGAAATCACACCATCCCTTTCCCACAACTCTACCGCTCTACACAAGTTGAGCTTCCTGAGCTCTGAAAAACCTCCTCTCATTCTCCATGGTGGTGGAGCCTTTCTAAATGCCCTAGCAGCTTTGTGCAGACTCCCACCCACCCACCCACTCCAACCCCACGCTTTATTCAGGCACCTTCCGGTGTCAACCAGCTCTGCTTAGGGGCATGAACCTTCTTCTCATAGCCTGGCATTCAGCAGGCACTTGATATTTTATAGAATAATTCTATGAATGATAATGTGTGTAGTTAGGACTATTCATGAATTTCATTTAGAATGCTGTCAAGGATCGTTTTGCTTATTATGATGATGAAAAATTCAAATTAATCATAGCAGTACTAAAGGAGTGTTGCGGGAGCTCCTTCTGCTCCTTCAGCCAATAGCCACTGAGATACCAGCCCATTGGGGCGTGGTCTCTCTCTTAAAAAATGTGGCCACTTCCCTTCACTCATGCTCTGGCTTCCGGCTCTGCTTCCGGTGACTAGGCTCCCTTCCTGATTGCACAGAGGGCTGTTGGCTGGGACCATGATCTGTAAGTTTTTCCCCTTTAAATAAATAACCATTCTCTTAATCATAATTCCAAACTGGTGTGGGATTGTTTGTGACTTATGCCTTCAAAGGAGGATATGCTTTATTATTATAGGTCCTGCAGAGGTGTTGGTCTATTTACACTTAAAAGTAACCTACTAGTGGTTAGATAGCTCAGTCAGTAAAGTATTTCTCATGTAAGCATGAAACCCTCAGAACCCTCATTCAAAAGCCAGGCACTGGTATGTGCTTCTGACTCCAGCAGGGAAAGTGGAGACAGGTGAATCCCTGAGGCTCACTGAGCTGCTTGCTTAGCCTCACCAGTGAGCTTCAGACCAAAGGAAGACCTTGTCTCAAAATCCATGGTGAAAGGCACCTGGGTTAATTTAATATGTAAGAGCTAACTAGGAAGATGCCTGAGCCATTGGCTAAGCTTGTAATTCATATGGTTTTATGTGATTATTAGGGACTGGGAGCTGGGAAATGAAAGCTCAGTCTCCATTTACAGGCCATGATTTCTTTCTCCAGTAGCTCAGGAAGGGGTTATTCTCTGAAGTTTCCTTGTCTACCCAAAGACTACATTTGCCAAAGAGCTGTCTTTAACCTGCCTGCTGAGACCCCCGTAGCCAGGGAGGACTAAGGCCACAGAGGAAGAGACTAAAAATTCAATGCCGTAGACAGAACCTGGAGGACTGGGTCCCAGAGTACTGTTCTCTCTGGCTCAAGCCTTCCTCTACAAGGTGGTGACTCCCTGTGCAACCCACTATAGTCTCTCATGCCTCTCTCTCCCCTGAAGAAGGCGTTTAAATCTCAGCCATCTCCCACTCTTTTGAATTTAAACTTTGAACGATTCCATGAACGCATATATGGATGCTAACATTCTTTTCTCTGGTCAAAATACTGTCAGTTTGTCGTGAATGTGAACCTTCAGAGGGAAGGTTCAAGCTTCTCCACATGTGGATGTGTGCCCTCTCTAGGCAGTGACAGTGGCCGGGGAGTGCACAGCACAGCTCTTAGTTGACACAACAACAGCCAGCTGTTCCGACAATGAGTAATAATGGTAACGGAGTTCTCAAAGCTTCTTTAATTTAAAGGCTCAAGCACTTTAAATTTCATTTCAAGCTCAGTTTTCCAAGGGGCTCAGCGATGTAGAGAATGGTGGAAGGGTGTAAAGAAATCGAGTGTGAGGCATTGGCGGGGCTTGCCTGCCTTTTAGGCCTCCTCTGAAGAACACCTTGAATTTTGTGTCCAGAAGGCTGGGCAGAAATTGCTTTGGTTTGAGCCTAATCGGAAAGGAAATGTCAGAGATGAAGACTTAAGAAGAGTTTTAATGGCTGTCTTCCACAGCAACCTTCGGAGAGCGATCCAATCTGCTGTTGCCAGTGGACACAGACTTCAATGAAATACAAGGGAATCATTCCTCTGAATGGCTTGAGACAGTGTAGGTGAAGGAGACAGGGTTGTCCTAAGAGCTCCCTGTTAGTGAGAGGGATTAAATCACATCTGTCTGTGTGTTCCCTTGTGTCCTGCCTGGCACCTTTGTTCCCCATATTCTTTTCTGACTCACCCCAGATAGGTGAGATTGGGTTCGTTCAAGGTGGCATAGCCATAGACCTGGCCCCTGATAGAGCTTTCTTAGCCTCATCGTAAATCCTCTGTAGAGGTGTGTGTGTGTGTGTGTGTGTGTGTGTGTGTGTGTGTGTGTGTGTGTTTGCGCCCGCACACACATGCGTACCTGTGTGTATATGTCTGTATCTATTGAGTCAGCTCAGAATGGATAGCTGTACTCAGATCTGTGGTTTGGATCGCACGTTACATTATTTCCTTCCCATCACGCTATGGTACTGGAATTCCTCAGCTTAGAGCTCAGAAAGGTCCCAGAGATTGCCCTGGGTGAAATCCAGGTTTTCTTCTTTTGGTTACAGCATTTGCCCTTGACCAGGATTTTGCATTTGTCTCCCAGGGCTTTTCTTTCTCCCCTCTGGACTTTGTTTAGAACATCTCTTAAAGAGCAGAAGCAAGAGGTGTGCTGCTGATTTGGGGCTTGAAAAGCGCCCTGGGATCTGAGAGGGCTGCGTGTGCATAGAAGCCTCTATGTACTTCCCTGGTCTCTGCTAGAGGCCCTGGCGTGCCTGGTTGTCTGCCCCACACAGTACTACGGCTACAAGCATGTGTGGTTTTGCTTTTACTTTATACGTGGATTCTGGGCATTGAAATTTAAGTCTTCATGCTTGTGCAGCAAGCAATCTTGCCCACTGGTCCTCTTTCCAGGTTCTTGTTTAACTTATTTATTCATGCCTTTGAATGTCTTTGTGAGTCTATGTGCACACAGGCGTGTGAAGGCCGGAGGGCACTGGGTCCCCCGGAACTAGAGTTACAGGAAGGTTGGGAGGCCCTCGGTGGGGGTTCCTTCAAACCAAACCTAAGCTCTCTGCAAGTGCAGTGCGTGCTTTTAGCTGCTGATCCATCTCTCCCAGCCACACTGGTACTTTAGAAATACTGTGTTTTTATCTTCTTAGTGTGTGTGCACGTATGTGGTGCATGTGTGTGAGTACACACACCATGGCACACACGGAGCGGTCGGAGACCAGTGCTGTGGATTGCTCCTCTCCCTCCACCTTTCTGTGGGCCCTGGGGACTGAACTCACTTTCCCTGCTGAAGCCACCTCACCAGCCACGTGGGGCACATTTTATTTGACATTTTGCTTTGAGATTTTGCAGGGTCCTATTTAATGAAGCCCAGTTGATGGCTTCTTCTGATTCTGCACTTGACTTGTGCACTGTGGAGCTTTGATCTGTACTGGTTTGGACCCCTTTCCAGCAGACCAGGAGAGGAGACTCCAGACAGGAACCCATCCGGCCTTTTCCAGTTCTCAGCCCTGTCTAAACTTCAGTCTCCAGGACTGTCACCTCATCAACACCATTTCCAGCTCAGTCATCTCCTCAGCCTGTAACAACATGGGCAAGATGTGAAGTCCTTTGTCACATCAGGTGCTTAGGCACAGATGACTTTTGGGGCTCTTTTGCAGTCCATTCTGAAAAACATCAGGCGCATACACACACAGATGACTTTTGGGGTTCTTTTGCAGTCCATTCTGGAAAACATCAGGTGCGTACATACAGGTGACTTTTGGGGTTCTTCTGCAGTCCATTCTGGAAAACATCAGGTGTGTACATATAGATGACTTTTGGGGCTCTTCTGCAGTCCGTTCTGGGAAGCAGCAATGAGACAGTGCTGTGTCTCCTTGCTTGTGGGAACACTGCAGAGCTCAGGGCCAGTGGGTGGCATTATCTTGAGTGATAGCATCATCTTATATACGATGTCTCCAAAAGTGTGGGTGCCTCAGACAGACACAGCCATTCAGTCTTTGCAAATGATTATCTTAGATTTTGTTCAACATCTGCTTTAAGGAGGGATGGTGACCCAGCAAATGGCCATTTGCTCTTTGCCTTGCATCCATGGGTTGGTTGGAGAGATCTTCTGACTGGGGCAGTCTAAGCCACTCCCAGCTGAGCACAGTTGTGAAGTTGCTCAGCTGGTGAGTCAGGCAAAGGTTGGCCAGTTCAGAGTGGTACCAACTGGGTTGCTTAGCTCACCATGGGTGTATTTTATTCAGAGTCTCACACATTCTTCTTTAGAGAAGTTCAGGCATGTTCTTAGGCTAGCCTGTACATGATCTTATGACACTCTCAGCGGGAGAAGAGAATGCTCAGATGTTATTTTTCATGACTATCTATCTATCTATCTATCTATCTATCTATCTATCTATCTATCTATCTATCTATCATCTATCTATCTACCTATTTAACCCTTTTATTTTTGAGACATGGTCTCACTACATAACTCTGGCTGGCTTTGAACTCACAGAGACACACCAACCTCTGCCTCCCAAGTGCTGGAATTAAAGCTGTGTGCCATTGCAGTTGGCTTAAAATATATTTTAACCTAAAAATAACTGTACATATTTATAGGCTACCCTGTGATGTTTTGGTACATATTTGCAATGGGTAAAGGTTAAATCAGTAATTAGCATATCCATTGTCTGAAAGCAGTTCTTTTATCTATCATGGTCTAAAGTATGTCTCCTGTTTAAAGTTCTGTAATTTCTGTTATTTTCATAGTATGTATATAGTATGTATAATTTGGACATATAGCACTAATCACCCACTGTGTGGTCAACACTAGAGTGTGCCTTCTCTCTAACTGTATTTTTCTACAAAATCATCATCTCCTTTATTACCTCCTATTTCCTCTGCTTCCCTGAGTGAAATACACAGTAGTCACCTTTACAGTCTTGGCATGAACACACACACACACACACACACACACACACACACGATACAGAGTCTCACATATCCAAGGCTGGTCTCAGATCCTCCATACAGCTTAAAATGATCTTGAGCTTCTCATCACCCTGTATTCACCTCCAAAGTGGTGGGATTTCAGTCCTGTGACCTTAACTCTGGTTTATGTGGGTGCTGGGAATTGAACCTAGGACCTCGTGCATGTTAGGCAAGCATTTAACTGGACTTCCCCCAATTCTTAACTTTTTTTAAAAAAACTTTTCATTGTCATATGGGATACGGTCCCATTGAGTAAGGATGCCTCACGCCCTGGCACAGAGTCAGAGTGGACAGGGATGACAAAATTACAGAGAGAAACACCGAGACAGAGAGTGTGGTGCTTCCTAAAGGAATGGCCTCCATAGGCTCACATATTTGAATGCTTGTTCTGCAGTTTGTAGAACTGTTTGGGAAGGATTAAGGGGTGTGTTCTTGTTAGGGGAGGTGTGGCATTGGGGGAGATATTTGAGGTTTAAAAAGTCCTCCCCCAACCTCTGCCTTGTGCTTATGAGCCAGATGTGAGTTCTCAGCTACTTCTCCAATGCCAGGTCTGCCTGTTTACTGCCGTGTTCCCTACCATGATGGTCGCGGATTCACACTCTGAAACTGTAAGCAAGCCTCAATGAAAGCACCGTGACCAAGTCAACTTATAAAAGGAATCATTTGCCACAGCAGTAGGAAAACAGCGAAGATAGATAGGGAGGGCCTTAAAGGAGGTTGTCAGCATGCTCTGTCTCCCTCTGCTCTCAGCCGCGCACATCCCATTCTACAGCCAAAGCCCTTGCAAACAGCCTATCGTGGAAAGCAATGTTAAGTCTCTCTGCTGACCACTAAGGAAACTGATAGATGTCACTGCTGGTGATTAGAGCCTGCCTGGAGAGGGGAGGCAGGGCAGGGGGTGACAGTTCTGATCTTTCTGTCATTTAGGTTTCTTAACTCTGGCTTCTTTGAATAAATAGAGCCCTCTTGCTGAGTTATGAGGACTGAGCCATTGTCACCCTGGTTCTGGCTCTGAGCTTGCAGACAGGTGATAAAATCTGTTTTCCTCTTCTTAGGGCTTGAGTTAGGAAGGACAGGGTGGCTAAGCATTGCCACGCTGCTGTTTTATGCCCCCGGGAGATGTTGGAGAGCTGATAATGGCTTGTCGGAATCCAAGAGTCACGAAAATGATGTAATACACTACCTTTTTTTAAAATCAGAGGCCACAGAAACCAATTTATATGTTGTGCATTCCTGACCCTTCTTTCTAACTAAAGGAGAAAAATGATAAATATTATTAAAATATCACACAGTTCCAGAGGGAGCCCAGAACCTCTTAGACACCACATTTATATTATGCTATAAAACATCTCTATAATTTGGCAGGTGATTTTTTTAAAAAATAGTTTTTAGAGTGTACAGAAATTTCCCTGTGTAACGTGAGCTTTTTTTCATCTCATCCAAACTGGGACCTGCTGCACCGCGAGGGACCTGCTGCACCGCGAGGGACCTGCTGCACGGCGAGGCATGCCACATTTACTGCATCTCACATGGATGCCGGGGGCAACCAGGCTGCTGCTTAATGAGGATGTATAATAGCTAATTGCATTTTGGGCCATTGGTTTGTCACTGTGATGGTGCCAAGTAGCGGTTTCAAAAGTGAAGCAATGAGGCCAATTCTGACTCACTCATGAGCCTGCATACCACAAAACAGCCTGTTTCCCTGGAAGAGGATGCTCCCGAGCACTCTGGCTCACACCACACTAGATCCTGTCCACCGCTAGACTCATGGAAAGCCTGTGTCTGGACTCTATTTGGAATTCTTTATGTCAGTCATCTGTTGTAACCCTCAGGTAACTCAGTCTTTTCCACACCCAGTTTCCACACCCTGCAAAGACAGAGCCTGCCTGTGAGGAAGGCAGTGTTTAACCGCCCTCACTAATGGCTTCAGATGAAAGCGTCTCCAAGGTGCTCAGGTTCTGAGGAGATTTACACCCTGCTCATTGAGATGCTTTGCAAGCTGGGGTATAATTTGCAAGTACATAAAGAAGAGAATGCTCAGAATAGAGAGTATTCTGAGCCCATCTATTGACGTCTGTATTTATTAAGTTCTTTGTAAATCTCAGTGTTGAAGATATCTTCTGACTCAAAACGCAGCTCTTCATGAGGGAGTCAGTGTGGCTAAACAGCAGGAGTCACTCATCGTCAGTGGACAAATAGTTATAAAATAGAACAATCTGGAAAGTGGGTGGGGGGAGAAGGGGTGAAACACTGACCAGAATTTGTGACTCAGTAAATTCTATGTGCCTGACATATTGCAAAAGGCGTTCAACCCTTGTTCCAAAGGTCTATTTCCCCTCCTCCTTTCTTGGTTTTTGTTGGTAGTAAAACTTCTGGAATGTGTGTGTGGGTGGGTGCAGTTTCATGCCTTGCTTTGTATTCACTGTATTACTAGAAGGTTCCTAGACGTTGTTAAAATATGTGCCCACTATATTTCATTGTTCAGGATTATCTTTGGTTTGGTTGATCTTCAGATCCCTTTAGGCACCATATTCTGAAACCCATGGGCAATCTTGTATCACTTGGGCATCCATCTGAGGCTCAAGGGAGCCTGGCTTCATCAGAAGGAAATTTAGGTGCAAAATGATACTAAGGTGGCATTTATGAATCTCTCTAGGGCAACATGACAATGTTAGTTATGCATTCCAAACGACAAGTTTCTTCCTAAGCTGTCCTAGTGCCTCCACCAAGGAAAGAACACAGCTTTTTCAACTTGGTTCACAGCTTTGACTTTTGCTACCTCTAAAGCTTAGGAAGTGTCCATTGACCTCCTGTTGTCAAAAGCGACACTTTTGCATTCTCCATCCTTCATATCCAGTCCTGGCTCTAGAAATCTGGGGCTCTGAACTCTTGACTTCATATTGTTTCCCTACATTTATAGTATCCGAGTTTCCTTCCCTTTTCCCTTCAGTCTTGTGACTTTTAGATTTGAGAATCTTAGTTGCCCTCCTTATTTGGCAGTGTCGTTGTGGCTGTAGCCATCACTGCAAAGGCAGCCATCTGCCCACTGGTCCTTTCTATAGATATTTGGAAAAGAGTTGCTTTGTATTGTGATTACCACCAGTAAGAACTGTCCCCATGTGAGGCTTGTTCTCTCCTTCCACTGTTTTCTCTAGGTGCATCTACCATGTTGCATGTCTAAGTTTCCTATTTAGGTAAAATCTTCCCTCATTGTTAAGAGAATGCTTTATGCTTCCTGGTATTATATTTAGCTTCATATTTTGCATGTATGTGTATATGCATATTGAGATGTTAATTTCAGTGTTGTTCTTTGAGAGCTTGTTTTTTGAGACAGGGTCTCTCGTTGGCACCTGGAATTAGTCAATTAGGCTAGGCTGGGTTCCCAGCAAGCCCTAGGGATTCTCCTGTCTTTGGCTTCTCAGCGCTAGGATTATAGGTGTCACCATGTCTGACTTTTCTCACAATGATGCTGGGAACCAGGCATCAGGTCCTCCTGCTTTTGTGAAAAACATTTTTGGGCTGAGTTATCACCCCAGTCCTTCAAGTTCCACTATTTTTTGTCATGTCAACTGTTCACTCCCCATGGGCATGTAGACAGGAGGACTCAACTTAGGAACTATATACAAGGAGGTGAGAGATATGTAGTTGGTTTCTATGCTCTGGAATTCAAAGGAGAGATTATTCATGGAAGCAGAGTTGGTGTCACCAGAATTGAATGACACTGAAACCATAGGGAAGGATTAGATCTCCTGAGGAGATGCTGAGGGATGAGATGCTGAAACCATGGGAGTGGCTTAGATCTCCTGAGGAGATGCTGAGGGATGAGATGCTGAAACCATGGGAGTGGCTTAGATCTCCTGAAGAGATGCTGAGGGATGAGATGCTGAAACCATGGGAATTGCTTAGATCTCCTGAAGAGATGCTGAGGGATGAGATGCTGAAACCATGGGAATGGCTTAGATCTCCTGAGAAGATGCTGAGGAATGGGGTAAGAATGCTGCTGAACTCAGCTCACACAAACATTTCTGTTCCCAGCTCTTGAGCTCTGCTCACCACCTCAGCACTCCCACATGGCTGTGCTGTACGGCCATAATTTCTTAGCATCTTCAAGGATCTAGTTTATGTGTGACTGGTGATATTTTCTTGTTAATTACAATTTTATTTAGTTGAAAACGCTTAGCAAATTGTTCTTATTTCTCTTGTAAATGGAGACTGCGCTTTCCCACCATTCAGACCCGAATAATCACACAAAACTATATTAATTACAAGACTGTTTGGCCAATGCTCAGTTATATTCCTAGCTAGCTCTTATTCTTAAATTAACCCATTTCTATTGATCTGTGTATTGCCACAGGGCTGTGGCTTACTGGAAATGTTCTGGCATCTTTCGCCTTCAGCAGCAACCTGGTGTCTCCATGACTCTGCCTCATTTCTCCCTGAATTCTGTTTAGTTTTCCTTCTTACCTCTATTCTGCCCAGCCATAGGCCAAAGCAGCTTCTTTATTAATCAATGGTGATAAACATATTCACAGCATACCCCACATCATTCTCTTTTGCAATTGGAGAGACTAGATCTCTCAAACACCTCTGCCCATCTTTTCCACTCTTGTCTTCCCTCATTTTCTCCTGCCTCCACCTCATTTCTCATTTGGCCTAAAATCCAGAAGGGAGTTAGTTATACAAGGGACTAGCATCTCAGCCCTGGGGAAGGAGCAAGGCCTAGCAATAACATAACCATTTCTCAGGACCATGGTCAATATCACAACCTACTTGTCTTGAATCCACTCCTCTCTCTATTCACTGCTGTGTAGATGGCTCCTGATTTAATGATGGCTCCAATTATTATTATTTTGATGGGTGCTGGTATGAGAAGATAGGTCTTCAATAAAAACCATAATTCATATTTTATTCTGATTTTGATCTGTTTTGGGGCTGAATATAATCTCTGACCACCTCTTTCAGTCAGCCACAAAAGTACCAAACTCCACTGCTACATCCTGTCACTGTTGCTTCTCCTGTATCTAACATTTAATTTTTGTTCAATGCTTCAAATATTCTTCAGCTTCAATGTGGCTTTATCTGTATATTAATGGTGACATACAATAGGCAGCATGTTTGTTTTTCATTCAGTGCAGTGTGTGATGAATTAAATGAGATTTTCCCACATGATCTTACGTTAAATGATTTTATCCACTGTTGAGTGATAGAAATAAACATTTTGAGCGAGTCTAAGGCAGATTCAGCTAGGCTGGGATGATGGTTAGGTTAGGCGTATCAAGTGCACTTTTGACTTAAGATATTTTTTATTTATGATGGACTCACTGACATGGAGTCCATTGTAAGTCACCATTATAAGACAAGGAGTAGCTGTCTTGAATCTGTTTGTCTTCTGACTTCACTCTTTCTGCTTTCTAGAGCAAGCAGTGTCTGAGTGAACCATGTTTTTCAAATGTTTTCTCTTGTTCTTAAACCTGTCCTCTCCATCACATCTTCCTTTATCTGCATCAAAAGTTCAAGGAAAGAAGGACGGACATGAGTCACCATCACACACGGAAAGGATCCGTGACATTGACCAAACTATATATTTAAGGGCACAAGTCTAAGGCCATGGTAAGTTTACCCAAGGGGAAATGGCTTTTCCAGACCCCTCAACTATTATACTGGTATATTATTTGTGTTTTAATAAATAAAGCAAAACAGCCATACTAGTCAGCCATACAGGTTAGGGAGTGGTGACACACACCTTTAATCGCAGGACAGAGAAAGAGAGAGGCAGACGATCTCTGTGAGTTCGGGGCTACACTGGGCTTCACAAGATTGAATCTGTCTAGAAGAGAAACAGCTCACACAAAGGTGATTCCAGCACTTGGGATCACTCGTCTTTAATCCCAGCACTTGGGAGGTGGAGACTGGGGCAATATGGCTGGGTGGAGAGAGGAGTATAAAGAGGAAGAGAGAAGAACTCAGAGAAGTGTGGAGTCTGGGGACTCGTGGAGACAGTCTCTGTCTTGGAGACAGGATCTCGCCCCTTCAGTCTAAAGATTTGGTACCGGTAAAAGGTCTCTCAGTGGCGGGTGGTTTTGCGAATCTTCAGGTTGAATACCTATATCTGTTCTGGGTTTTTATTATTCATGCTGCACCGCATGCTTTTAGTTTGTGTAAGAAAGAAATTGACAGGGACTCTTGGAGAGGGGCACATGAGCAGACTATTGGTGAGGTATCATTTTTGAATAATATTTATCAAGGAAAAACTGCAACCCAACCACAAACAGACTATGAAAAGTAGTCTTAAGTGGAGTTGAACAATCCACCTAAGAAGAGTATGTGAGATTTGCAGCCAAACGCTATTCTCAGCCCCACTCAGGGATGGGTCTTGGCAGGCTGATGTGTCTAAGAACACACGGACTTCCTTCAACCAGAGTAGCATGGTGACTCAGAGTCTGTGTTTAGTGTTAGCTCCAGCTCTGAAGCCAGCACCAGATGCTTTTCGGATTGCCCTGCTGCGGGATGGTGTTTCATCTTGAGTCTTGTGCGTATGTTTTCTGAGACACTTGCTCTGCTCAGTGATTCATGGTGTGTGCCTGCTATCAAGGGTGTGCCTCTGGAAGCATGCTGGGTGATTAGAGGAATTTCTTGATGACTCTTTCTAAGTGATTTGATATGGTTCATAAATGAAAAGAATTGATTACAGGCATTATTACCACTCTGTTACTATACCCTAAAATGGAATTGTCTATTCTCAAGGCGGTGTGTGTGTGTGTGTGTGCGTGCATGTGTGTGTGCATGTGTGTGTATGTGTGTGTGCATGTGAGTGTGTGCATGTGTGTGTGTGTGTGTGTGTGTGTTGAAGGCAGGGGAGATGGCTAAGCTGGTAAAGTACTTGTCTTATAATCGTGAGCACCCAAGTCTGATCCCCAGTACCTATGTTAAGACAAGGAATACTTGAGCATGGCAACATGTGCCCGTGATAGCAGTGCCAGGGAGACAGAGACAGGAGATCCTTAGGGCTCGCTGTCCCCAGTCTAACCCAATGGGCATAGTCCAGGCCAATGAGAGATGCTGTCTCAGAAACAAGATGGACTGATGAACTGATACTTGGCAGTTGTCCTCTGGATTCCACATAGAAAATGCACACACATGCTGCTTACATACTTGCACGTACATGTGTACCTGCACATACAGGAACATTCCCCCTCCTATGAAACTTGCAAAGGAATGTCTATTTTCAATTTAGTAGAAAAATCCCACCTCTCTCCAATAAAAGTGACTCAGAATTTCTAATCTCTGCAGTGAAAACACGCTTTCTCTCCTCCCACCTTTGTGTGCATGAGTTGTTTTCCAGGAGACAGACATTTTGTTTTAAAGACAGTGTCTCACTGGGGCCTAGGACCTGCCAATTAGGCTGGATTGGCTCATCAGACGGAGGGAGTCCCCTGTTCCCCTGTTATCAAGTCCCCAACACTAGGATTATAGGCGCATGCCACCACACCTACCCCCCCCCCCCCCCCCGCGGTTTTTTTTTTTTTTTTTTTTTTAACATGAATGCCAGGGATAGAACCCAGGTTCTCACGTTTGTATGGCAAGCGGTTAACCAGCTGAACTCTCTCCCCGCCCTCCACCACGTTCTTAAAGGAGCTTGTCTGAGTCTGGAGGGGTATCGGAAGTCTGAGTTTGCAGAATTGTCCAGGAAGGCTCAGCTCGTTCCAGTATTCACTGTGCGTCCCTGCAGCTCTGGGTCCTTGCGCATGTACTTGGTTATCCAGCTCCGGCCACACCCTGCTCAGCTGTTTGCAACCTGGAATGGAGCAGGTCCGTTTGACGCTGGCTTTGTATTCCCTCAGTGGGACTGTCCACCTGGGAGTGAGGGCAGAGGAGTTTAATCACTACCTGAAGGGATTATCCTTCCGGCATCTAAAGACCTGCCAGTCCAGGTGGCAGTAGCCCTTTCTTCCTCTCTATTATGATGTGAATCTTGTCTGTAAAAGGGAACTTCTGTTTTGGCGTTTGTCTAGGGCAGGGTTCTCAGACAACCCAACTCACGACACACACGGGTGTATTTGGAATTGGCCATTTTTATTCTTAGTGCGTTGCTGTTGACTTCATTAGTTGAGCTTGCTGCAGGTTAAACTATGCACGGTCTTCTCTCATTAAACAATGTTAGGCTAGAGAACGCAGTCTTTTTTAAAATTTTATTGATTTTTGTTGAGCTCTACATTTTTCTCTGCTCCCCTCCTTGCCTCTCCTCTCCCCTTCAACCCTCTCCCAAGGTCCCCATGCTCCCAATTTACTCAGGAGATCTTGTCTTTTTCTACTTTCCACTTCCCATGTAGATTAGATCTATGTAAATCTCTCTTAGTGTCTGCATTGTTGTCTAAGTTCTCTGGGATTGTGGTTTGTAGGCTGGTTTTCTTTGCTTTATGTTTAAAAACCACTTATGAGTGAGCACATGTGATAATTATTATATTTTAATTATAATTTAAAATATAATTATATTATATTTTTGTGTCTGGGTTACGTCACTCAAAATGATGTTTTCTAACTCCATCCATTTGCCTACAAAATTCAAGATGTCATTTTTTTTCTGCTGCGTAGTACATCATTATGCAAATGTACCACATTTTCCTTATCCATTCTTCAGTCAAGGGGCATTTAGGTTGTTTCCAGGTTCTGGCTATGACAAACAATGCTGCTATGAACATAGTTGAGCACATGTCCTTGTGGCATAATTGAGCATCCTTTGGATATATACCCAAAAGTGGTATTACTGGGTCTTGAGGAAGGTTGTTTCCTAATTTTCTGAGAAATCGCCACACTGACATCCAAAAGGTTGTACCAGCTTGCACTCCTACGAGCAATGCAGACGTGTTCCCTTTTCCCCACAACCTCTCCAGCATAAGTTGTCATCAGTGTTTTTGATCTTGGTCATTCTTACAGGTCAAGATGGAACCTAAGAGTTGTTTTAATTTGCATTTCTCTGATGCATTTCTCTGATGACTAAGGATGTTGAACATTTCCTTAAGTGTTTTTCAGCCATTTGAGATTCCTCTGTTGAGAGTTCTCTGTTTAGGTCTGTACTCCATTTTTTTTAAATTGAATTATTTGTTCTTTTGATGACCAATTTCTTGAGTCCTTTGTATATTTTGGAGATCAGACCTCTGAAAGATGTGGGGTTGGTGAAGATGTTTTCCTGTTCTGTAGGCTGTCGTTTTGTCTTGTTGACCATGTCCTTTGCTTTATAGAAGCTTTTGAGTTTCAGGAGGTCCCATTTATTAATTGTGTCTCCCAGTGTCTGTGCTGCTGGGGTTATACTTAGGAAGTTGTCTCCTGTGCCAATGTATTCAAATGTACTTCCCACTTTTTCTTCTATAAGGTTCACTGTGACTGGCTTTATGTGAGGTCTTTGATCCATTTGGACTTGAGTTTTGTGCATGGTGATAGATATGGATCTATTTTCATTCTTCTACATGTTGATATCCAGTTATGCCAGCATCATTTGTTAAAGATGCTTTCTTTTTTCCATTTGATATGTTTTACTTTGTCAAAAATCAGATGATTGAAGATGTGTGGATTAATATCCGGTTCTTCGATTTGGTTCCATTGGTCCTCCTTTCTGTTTTTATGCCAATACCAGTTTTTTTTTTTCAGTACTGTAGCTCTGTAGTAGAGTTTGAAGTCAGGGATTGTGATGCCTCCAGAGTTCTTTTACTGTACAGGCTTGTTTGGCTATCCTGGGTTTTTTGCTTTTCCATATGAAGTTGAGTACCAGAGAACGCAGTCTAATCGCACTGTGCTGTTAATAGTATGAAGTGAGTTTCTTCATTCACGAATGACGCATGCACAGGGAGATGGCTGGGGTTACACATTTCCTTGAATGTGAATTCCCTTCTCATTCAGGTCCTGTTGGAGCCCTTGCTCACTGCCCCAGCTGGCCTGCCAACAGCGCAGTGACAGGAAGTGTCAGACTGGAAAAGCTGAGCCTGTCTAGGTAGGCTTCGAAAAGTCTCACCCTAGGCAATTGCCTGGTAGGAACCTGATAGGGCTTAGCATGCTCACATGGCCATTTTCTCCAGCTTCCCCTATGATTAAAGATCCCTTGCCTCTGGAAGAGCAGTCAGTGTTCTTAGCTGCTGAGCATCTCAAGCCCATGGTAAAACACTAATGCACACAAAATAAAAATAAACTAATAAGAAAAGATCCCTTGCCTCTTTCTAGAGAACTCTGTACCTATCTTTGTGTCTACTCTGTCTGATGTCACCACTTTCTCCTTAATTTTGATTGGATTGGGTTGGATTGAGAAACGCCTTTGAGATTAGTAACTAATGCCCCTAGTTGTATCTATGAGGACATTTCCATAGAAGATTACCTAAGAGGGGGAGATGGGAACCCAGGAGGAGGAGGAAGGCCACTGAAACATGCGTTCTCTTTACGTGAGGTGAGGCACTGGGGAACATGCCTCTGCATCGGGCTGTTCTCTGCCACCTCAGGTCCATAGCAGGAGTTTTCCGTTGACCGGGAACTAACTGAAACCCCTGAAGACTGGGCCAAATATCCATCTTTCCTTTACACTGGTCTCTCAGGTGTTTGTCTCCATCACAAACAGGTCTGATCAGAGCACATAAATATCCTCTACCAGCTGCTGTGTTGAGAAACGTTCCCATCACCCAATCAGGGGTCTCACAACTGCCAGTAATCTAGCTCCAGAGTGTCTGATGCCCTCTTCTGGTGTCAGATACTTTGAAAGAGTGTGCACTCATGTGTACACATCCCCACACAGACAAAATTATAAAAGGTGTGTCTCTTCTATGGCTTAACTAATGACTCGCTTACCTCAATGTGATTGAACTCAGTCAACCTATGCAGCTATGCCCTATTTGGCTCCTGTACTTCTTGGACACCATTAGACATCGTGTTTCCTCTCGTGGCTCCCTGAACACATTGGCCTGTCTATGCTAAGACATACTGAGCTCTTTCCTGCCTTCAGGCACACCGTCTGTATCCCATTCCTTCATTTCTGCATAGCTTTCTCACACTCCCCTCTGAGGCCTCAGCTCAGATATTACCTGCTGGAGGTCCCTACAGACCACTCCCTCGACAGCAGCCTCCTCCTGTTATTTTTAAGAACTCGCCAGGTTCTTCCTTCCAAATGCCTATTATGATCTGTCAAAGCATTAATTACTAAGGCTGTCTTGTTTCCTCTTTTCTCTATGGTAGGTGGCTAGCTCTATGAGAGAAATCTTGCCTGTCACATAATCAACATTGAATTTTTGTTAAACAAATGAATTAATGAGCAAAGGGTGTAACAGGAGGAGCAGGCTTGCTTTTCATTCCAGCTGCCCTGCTCCTCATGTTACAGATTGGTGTCCAATGTGGGGCTCGAACCCACGACCCTGAGATTAAGAGTCTCATGCTCTACCGACTGAGCTAGCCAGGCACCCAGGAAAGATTCAGCATGTCTGACCTGGCAACTCCATGGTGGCTCTCTCTCTGCTCTTCTTCCCAGCATTCTGTTCTGTCTACTCTGCCTACTTAAGTGCTACCCTATCAAAAGGCCAAGGCAGTTTTTATATTCAACCAATAAAAGGAACACATAGACAGAAGAACCTCCTACAGCAAAAGGGTTTGGAATTGATACTATCTAGATCCTTTTCAACAATAATAATGTTGAAATAATAATTCTTTTCAAACACAATATTCTCACAAGAAGAGAAAACAAAGGGCTAAGAGCCCAATATTGTATTCTGTATAAAATTAGAAAACTCTATATTTAAAAAAATATTGTCAAATTTTCTAAATTCCAGCTCTAAAGTTCAATAAGTCATGGTATAGTAGACATACTAATGGAGACAGTCAGTTCTAACTGGGAGCTTCTGCCCATTTGTATCGTGGATGTCTAGAAATAAAAAGACAATTCTTGGAGATTAGACACAGCAAGGATGATCTAGTAGACTGAAGGAGACTGATGTTTAGTAACTCAGCTCAGACTCTTTGTTATGAAGAGTATTGATCATAAGATCCAATTTGATGTGGCTAGTCATATTTTAAGAAAGCAGCTCTGTAAATGTTTCTAGACAGCCAACCTTATGATAAAATAGGCTTATGCTCAAGTTTGTCTAAGATGAACGAATAGCAAGTAAAGTTTGTGAGCTGCTTCTTAACACTAGGCATGGAACCACAACTGTCAAGGTCAGGTGCACATTATCATGTTATACCCAATTCTGCATTTGGACTTGACATTTATAGAATCTTTTTATTATTTAATTTTCTGCATTATGTGTAAAATAATTAGTTTTTGTGTGGCATTTTCATGCATATATGCAATTGCACCTTGCTCAAATTTCATAACACTGTTATAAACACCAAATAAGCTTATTCAAAATGATACAATGAATTTAATGTTGGATTAACGAATTTAAAACAAATGAAGTTAATATGTAGTAGTCTTGTGTGTCTATGGAAACCAGAAGAAGTGCCAGGTCTTCAAGATCTGGAGTTACAGGTGGTTGTGAGTCTCCTGATCAAGTGCTGGGAACTGAACTCAGGTGGCTGGGAAAGCAGTGTGTGCTCCTAACTGCCGAGCGGTGCTCCTAACTGCCGAACGGTGCTCCTAACTGCCAAGCAGTGCTCCAGCCTTTGACCACTGAGCCTTCTCCCAGACCGCTTTTGCTCACATGCATCTAGCGCTGCTTTTGAGGCATGAGTTTTATACTTTTTAATGTATTTTCTTTTTTTATTTAGAAACTTAAAAAATGCTCTTGAGAATCTTGCTTTGAATGTTGGATTATTTAGAAATATACTGTTTAATCTTCAACTGTTTTAAGTTAAGCATTTTCATTATCTTTTAATTATTTCTAGCTTAGTTTTGTTATAGTCAGAGGCCATAATAGGTATGACTTTAATTAATTTATTTTTTTGTTTTGTTTTCTTCAAGACAGGGTTTCCCTGGCTGTCCTGAACTAGCTCTTGTAGACCAGGCTGACCTCAAACTCACCGAGATCCGCCTGCCCCTGGCTCCTGAGTTCTGGGATTAAAGCTGTGCACCACGACCCAGCCTTAATTCATTAAATATTAAGCTTCATTTTATGCCCGGGGTACGGTGAATGGCCCAGGCTATGTGATCATTGTGGCAGTATTTTCTGTGTGTGTACTAGAGCTGGGTGATTGCTCAGGGCTTTATTCTTGCAGTCTTTCCAGCTACCGGCTTTATTTTCTAGAGAAGAGTATTGAGTCTTGGGATGCAACTGTGTCTGTCTTTGGCATGCATAGGGGTTTATAATTCTTGTAACTCTAGACATGTCTGGATTTAGGGACATTATCTTCTATTTGGTTTCCTGTTTTTGTTATTGTTATTGTTCTTTTATTGCCTGTTACCTGTTTCTTGTGGGATCTGGGAGCATTTTCAGTACTGTGACTTTTGTCTTTCGAGATGATGACGGTGATATGTATTTGAATCTAAAACAGACAGTAGTTACGTTACTTTTGTTTACCCTTTCTTCTCTTGCTTCGAATGGTGTCCTGGTGTGGCGCTTGAGCCTCGCTGTTAAGCTGGGATTGTATACTGACTCAGTGGTCACTGTCTCAGTTTTTATTGCATCATAAAACTCCAGAAAGAACATAAGGTGCGTGTTTGATTTTGGTGCTGTGAGGGCCGAGCACCCTGCCAGTGGCTGATCTGTACAGTTTGCCGTATTTATCAAGTAAGCAGTGTTACCGAGAGCCACCCACTTGCTGTTTCTATTCCGGGGTTCACTCTCTGAGAGGGACCACTGCTGGGCCACACACACTGTGAATTTCGGTTCTCCTAAGAGGTATGTAGCAGGGATGGCCTATTAAGCCGCTTAGATAGTGTGCGTTTTTACTTTGTTGGTGGTAATTAGAAGATGGCCCGTTCGTCACGAGACATGCATTCACATGGGATCATTTGAATGTGTTCTGCACAGTTTAAAAGAATCTTCTAAATGCTTAACACAGAGAGAGGAAGCGAGTGTTTATTGGGTGTGTACTGGATAGCGTTGTATTGCAGGGATCATCTCCGACAGCCTTTCAATGGCTCTGAGAGGAACTTAGTACCCTGCTCCAGAGATTTTGAGATGTATGAGTGGATGCATCAAACAGTATACAAAGCCACATAGGTACTGCTATCCTGTTCAAACTATGGGACTCCAAATCTACTGTGACTCCTAGCGGAATATCTGCCATCCTTTCCCCACCCAGGCTGTCAATAGCCATCTCTATAGAGGCTTTCACTTTCCAATTACACCCACGTCCAGCTCATCTTTCTACTTATTATACTTATTATACTTATTACCACAATAGTAATAGTAATTAATAGTAATAGTAATATAGGGCAAAACAGTCTAATCATTTGACTTTTTATTGCTAAATACTATTTCACGTTACAATCCATAGTGAATGCATCCCCTGTAGACAGCTGAGTTGTACCCAGTTTGAGGCTCTCGTGAATGAGATTTTGCTTTGTGTGACCTTGGCTTGCCCACTTTGTCTCAGATATTTCAGGTTTGAGGTGGGCGGCCCCACTTCCTCAGTCCAACCCCACCCTGCCCACTTCCCTGGAGCCCTATTGGCACACTGGCTTTTCTCTCTCCATCTTCAGTGTTGGCGCTTGGGAAACAGCGCTCACTTCTTTCTAGTGGCCAGTCCTGCTCACAACTCGGATCTAGGGAAGAAGCAGCAACTGATGGACCCGCCCTCCCTGCAGAGATGGCCCTCCACTGTTACTTGCCATTGAACTCCTCTATTCCTCTAGAAATACCAGGCTTTCCTCACAGGCAATGCCCAGCCCTCTCCTGAGGTGTCACTCAGAGGAGGGCGAATGGAGCTGTTTTCCGCCTTGGGCACCCGTGCCCTAGTGCACTTTTAAGTATTCCTTCCAAGGTTGTCTGCACCGAGTCCAGACTCGCTCCTTCCACATCTCCTTCCACTCAGGGACCTTAGCCTTCTGTGCACTCAGTGGGGACAGCAGCTCCATAGGGCCAAGGGGTTATAATTCAAAAAACAGCAGGAAGAGGAGTCATGCCATACAACAGGGCTCAGGTAGAGGACTTTTTTATTGGGGGGAGGAAATTGGGAAGACGGAGGGAGGGGGGAGACCTGACTCTGTAGACAGGCATGGCAGAGAGAGGAAAGAGAGGCAGAGAGGAGCAGAGGGACAGAGAGACAGAAAGACAGAGAGAGAAAGGAGGTGATGGAGCCCACCTTTTAAAGGGGCCATAGTGAATACTCACAGAGACCAAGTAGTCAGGACCCTGAGCAGGCCAGAGAACTGCCTGAGTACTGGCAAGCACATGTGCATATCCTGTCAGGTCCCCAAGGGCAGGCCACTGCAGTTGCTTGAATGCTAACATTCCTCCATTTAATTTATTATAAAAGGGGGAGGAGTTAGAAAGAGGTAGCAGGTGAGGCGGGATGGGGGCCGCAAGTTCTTGAAACTGCTTCCTGCTGACCTGGGGCGTTGGAATCTTGGGAGAACCTGAGAAATCTGGGGTTTTGGTCATGTTCTGGAGTATCTGGTTGCGTCTCTGCTGCTGTCGAGGCTCTGTGGGGTCATCTGGTGCTTTTTGGACCTGGCAAGATGCCAGCAGAGCAGAGGACAAAGTTAAGTTTAAGGAATTTTTTCTTAGGTCCTGATAATTGAAGAAGGGGAATCTCAAGACTAGGGAAAGGTTGGGAGCCTTAGGCTGTTGATTTCCAGTACTTATCTGGGGTGCATTTGACAGGGCATCTGACCTGTTTGAGGTGGATCCAAGCCAACTCCCTGGAGCTTACAAGAATTGTCAGAAACGATTCTGGTTGAAAGCATTAACACTCTTTCTTCTGTTCAGAAAATGGTGACAGATGTTCTTAGCACAGTGAAAAGTCTCTAGTTAGACAAAGGGAACTCAAAATCCTGAGTTTGTGGCTATGATGATATAGTGGTATAGTTCAGTAGGTAGTCCTCTGTCAAGACTAGATTAACAGCTTTTCAAAATTCCATTGGTTACTGTTAAGACTAGGACTTTTCAAGTTTTAATATTACAGTAGCGTAGTGAGGGAAAGAAATCTGAAGCACTTTGTTCTTTATACGTCTCGGGTCACTTCCTCCACCACCACTTAAGCTTCTCTATCTTCAGACCTTAATAACTCGCATTTGCACACCCTGAGAACTTGCACTTGCACACCTTGACAACTCGCATTTGCACACCTTGTCAACTTGCACACCTTGATAACTTGCACCTGCACACCTTGATAACTTGTATTTGCACACCTTGATAACTTGCATTTGCACACCTTGACAACTCGCATTTGCACACCTTGTCAACTTGCACACCTTGATAACTTGCACCTGCACACCTTGATAACTTGCACTTGCACATCTTGATAACTTGCACTTGCACACCCTGATAACTTGCATTTGCACACCTTAGGTCATTTTCTTAGACCCTAAAACATTCTTAGATCCTCACATCTCAAGTTTTCTTATCCTCACATAAAACACTTTTTTATGTGTAAAAATCATACCTTAAAACACCCTTTTCTATCTAATTCACCAGGAGATACTGGTGGCCGACCACTGAGAGCAATCACTGCAAAGTAAGTTCCTTTAAACAAAGGAAGGTAAGAAGTTGCACTGAAACCTGTTTTGTGAGATTATCTCTTTTCTGAGTCTGATAGCGAGGTAAGCTGTGTCTAGTTAGTATTAGCTGTAGCAGAGTGAGGCCCAGAACCTGAATTTTACAGAACTGAGAAGGCTGCTGATCCTTGGTTGCTGCTGTGAAACTGCAAAGCTACCTCTAGCCTAGCCATCACACAGCATCAGAGTTCCGAGAAGACTGAATTGTACTTGAGTTAGTGATTAAAATGGCAGAGATTTACTTGCTGACTACCTAGGCAACCACCCCAGGGTCATTCATAGTTGTTGAGGGCAGAGATCTCAGGGCAACATCTATCTTCAGCTGCCAGGACTAGCCTGCCAGGCCCCAGAAGGTCCAACAGACTTTCTGTGGACTAGGAACTTGCGGGAGGATGAGCCTACCCTTTCCTAGGCAACTCGAGGTACTCAATTCCCCAGTTTTCTATTTTGCCCATGGTCTGAAGAGAGTCTCAACAGCAATTGAGTGAAAGACGGTTTTTGCTCAGTGGCTGGCGTTGCCATATTTGAAGTAAGTTCCAGGTAGAGGTGCCAATCCATCTTCTTTGGAGGAGATAGGGGTGGTGCCAGGAGTTGACATGTCTCTCTATTATGAAAAGATTTTAATTAAATATTTTAAATGTCATATTCTGTAGATATCTGAGATTTTGAAGACTTTCTGTCTACTAGGTATATCTGGGTAGACAAACTTGATTTCTAGTTACTTGATTTAAGCCTAACTCTGAAAATATATGTAGGGGACTAGGTAAAGCTTATCCCTGTAATTAATTATATCAGTACTTAGCATGAATACAATTAAAGAACTTGATCATATATAAAATGACTATTAACTTGAATTTATCCAAGTTATGTACACATACACACACAGTTAAATCATCTAAGTCATACACACACACACACACACACACACACACACACACACACACATATCTTATACAGGAGTTGAATAAATTACAAGAAAGAGAAAACCAGTTGGTGCTGAGCAAGATGAAGCTCGCATCTCCATCTCTGACTTCCATATTGAAGCTGACCTAGACAGGACGTTTAGAGAGGAGAACAGACAGACACAAGCAGATTTTGAAGCATCCTGCCAGGTCCTCAAGGGCAGGCCAGTGCAGGTGCCTGAATTTCAACATGAGGTGCGTTAATCTTTGTGTTATATGAAGACCAAGTATGATGTCTTTACATACCATATTGTATTAGTCAGAATTCTCAAGAGTCCCAGAACTTATGGAATGAATATCTATCTATCTATCTATCTATCTATCTATCTATCTATCTATCTATCTATGTACGTACCTATCTGTCTGAAATGATTTATAGGCTTCTGTCCAACTAACCCAACCATGTCTAGCTGTGAATGGGATGTCCAATAATCTAGTAGTTTTTCAGTCCCATGAGGCTGGGTGTCTCAGCTGGTCTTCTGTATATTCTGAAGTCCCAAAGAAGTAGGCTCCAATGCCAGTGAAAGAATGGATGTGCTGGCAAGGTTAGGGCAAGCGGATGAAGAAGAAACCTTCCTTTTTCCATTGTTCTTACATAGGATTCCAGCAGAAGGTGTGACCCAGATTAAAGGTGTGCCTTCCTACCTCAAGATCTGGATTAAGGACATGTGTCATCCTGCCTCAAGATCGGGAGAATCAAAGACTTATGTTGTCTTCTTCCTCAAGATCTGGATTATAGGTGTGCCCTCCATTTCTGGATTATAGTTCATTCAAGATATAGTCAAGGTGACAACCAAGATGAGCCATCACACATATCAATACTTACTAAATTAATGATAGACAGTAAGCTTCCTGGCCATTTCAAGGGAGCTGTCGCAGTAACACAAATCTCTGCTATGTCCCTGTGCTGAGGCTTTCTGGAAGTTGCCTTGCAAAGCCCGCGGTCCCCCTCAGCCACTGGTTCTGCAGCCATGGTGTCACACCTGCCTTGCTTTCCCCATTTACTGGAAAGACGTTTTAGCTTCTTATTTTGGTCAGGCATCAGCTTTGACGAGCCCTTTTCTTTGACTTATCCCAGGGCGAAAAATTTATAATGGCATCAAAATAAATCAATCAGCATTCCTGTGGCCAGCTGGACAGGGAAGCCTCATTTTGTTCCCCAGACATGAAAACTGAGCAGTTTGTGTTTCCAGCCCACTCCACAGAGCAAAGCGTCTGCTAATTCTCACACTGATAGACGGAACTTTAACAAATTCTACAAGTAAATGTGACAGGGATTCCACAACTGTGTTTTCAGTAAATTGAATGACATGCTGTCATCCCCAGCACACAGCAGGTTGCCAGTGAGAGACACTATCGTGACTGCACGCTGTCACCAGCGACTGTGGCTGAGAAAACCTAACAGTGGTGGGGGATTATTCAAAAGTTAGGAGGGCGTGAGGTCATGCGAACAACTGCTCTCCATTAGGGAGAAGGAAAATAGTGCTGAGAAAGGAGCCCACCTAAGAAGATGAGCATAGAGGGGTTGGGAACCTGAGAACACTAACCAGGCAATGTGCACTTCATACCATGTGACGAAAACCATGAATCACACGCCTGTGAATTCACCCTGGTGATTTCCATGCCTTTAATCAGATCACATTGTTTCAAACCGCAGTTCCCCGAACGTTGGACTTACAGCAAAGCAACATCTCCAACAATGCTGCGAGTGGAAAATTACGATTACGTCCTTCCATGATTATTCCAGGGGCCTTCGGGTACATGTGGAGAGCTTCACTGAGCTCGAAGTCATGGGCATGGGCTACACAGCTCTGAGATTCTACCTTTGGCTGTGAAGCACAGCCTGTGATGTTTCGATTCCTAAGCTCACGTGCGAGGGGACTGTCGTTAATTCTAAGATGGGGACGATCTCCTTGCTTTTTGACGCCACTACTCCACTTTCACCATTAGATATGAAAGCATTCACCTTTACCAACCTTAGGCTAAGTTAGCAGGTTTGCTTTTAGAAGTGTTCTCTCAAATTGCTGCCTTGTTAATGTTAGCTTTGGGGTGCTTGTCTTCCAGAACTAAAATTTACAATCCTGAAAATAGAATTTTAGGGCATGATGCCTCTTGGTGATTGTGGCTTAGTCCTGGGTGACTAGGTTGCTACTTTTCACACAGCTGATGAGCAGGGTTGTCTTGGGGGAGGCACAACACAGCCTGACCTTACCTGACTAACTTTTAAGCACACGAGATTGAAGGGTGTCCCAAGTAAAAGAGGAGGTTGCTATAATGCTGATTTATGACTCAGCCTGCTTTAGAAGTGAAGGCCAAGAGAGAGGGGAGCAGCCTGTGGGTAGATAGGGATCCTATCAGGCCATAACAGCTCAGATGAAGGCAGCCTGGGGAAGATAATGAACTTGGAGCTGATTTTACCCTGGGTCAGGGATCACAGCATGGCTAGACAGCATTTCCTCACCTTCACACAGGGAATGGGCAGTCAGGTCTGTGCTGGGGTGGTGGGGGGAGAAAAGCTTGAAAGAAAGAGACCACTGAGGGAGAACAGGAAATTTTTCAATAAATTGATCCAGAGCAGAAATGATTATAATAAAGCAAGATAATTAACAAATGTTTGTAGGTAATGCATCCATAAGAAAGAGAAAATCCCATGTTTTCCCTACCCCAAAGTTTGTCAGCTGGCCAACATCAATATTTACATTTTAAACTTGCAGGAAAATGCCAGTCATTCTTTTTTAATCAGGGAAATTGATAAATAATGGCAGTTAAAAAAATCCAGGTGTAGTGGGGAGCTGTGGGCAGGGCTGCTTTTCATCCCACCCAGCTCCCCGCCGCCTGGCTAGCTTATGCCCCAAAATAACAACACACAAACTGTATTCTTTTAAACACTGCCTGGCCCATTAGCTCTAGCCTCTTACTGGCTAACTCCTCTCACATCTCTTGCTTTAACCCATATCTAATAATCTATGTAACACCACGAGTGGTGTCTTACCGGGAAATATTCAGCATGTCTGACCTGGTGGCTGGCTTCATGGCGACTGTCCCAGAGAGCAGAGGTGAGGCGATTGCCCGAGGCATCTACCTCACTTCCTTCTTCCTGTTCTGTCTACTCCACCCACCTAAATCCTGCCCTATCAAAAAGCCAAGGAAGTTTTCTTTATTAATTAACTATTGAAATCAACAGATTGATAGAAGACCTGCCTCCATCATCCAGGAATGCTTTTTAAGACATTAGCTTTAATAAAAGAAACAGTGCTTTAAATGAAAATAGCATACCTTTGCAGCTTATCACAGCGGGCTGAAACGAACAGGATTTTGCCTTTTGGACACTTACCCTGTCACAGCCGCATGCTCCTGAGCACACACGGCTGGTTTCAGATTCAGAAGCAGTACTTAAAGGGAGCTGCTAATTGGCACCGTGAAAAACAATTTATGGTACATTTGATTTTTTTCATTATTATAAAAGTGGTTTAAAATAATGAGGCTCATGAAAAGATATGACCTCTGTCATAAATTGTGCTTATTATTAGGGTTGTTTGGTCATTCATGAAGGGGATTTCTCACCTCTCAATACGTGTGCATGTTGAGCGTGATGCCACAGAGTGACATCAACGGGATGCCTAGAACCCTTGCAGTCTCCTGCTCTTTGCCACCCAACCTGGTATCCAGGCAGGAGGAAGTGGTGTGTCAGAGTAGGAACAACGTCTTGTCCAAGGACCCCATCTGAGCTCTGTCTGAGCCTAAAGGTTGGCACCTCTGCAAGGGGCAGCTATCAGACTCCAGACTGGAAATGCACATTTTAAGGTCCCCCTGGCACAGGACTCTCGGTGATGCATGAATGCCTTCATTTGTTCCTTAGTCTGGCCAGTTCTCAAATGTGTGAACATCTTATCAGTGGTGAACAGGGCAGACATTGTTTCCAGCCTCTTGGAGCTTGTGGGTAAAGCCAAGAAAATAGTGTTTGATTGAGAAGGAATAGGGAGTTCACTGGGAGTGTGGCAGTGAGGAAGACTCTAAAGATGGGCATTCTGGAGTCCACACTGGATGAGACGGTAGAGAGAGGGCGAAACGCCTGAACTTTGAGGGACTAATATTTGGATCTGTAGAACTCATGCAAAAGCCAGGCAAACACGGTCACCTCTGGTAACATAGCAGCAGCACAAGAAATCTAGGCAGAGGATCCTCAGAGCAAGCTAGCTTGTCAGATTACCTGGGATCAGTGATCTCTGTGTTCACCGAGAGACTGTCTCAAAAAACAACGTGGATGGTTAAGGAAGATGTTTGATCTCTTGCTCTGGCCTCTGCATATGTGTGCGTGGGTGCTGATACACCTACACTCTCATCTGCATGTCTCACACACACACAAACACACACACACACACACACACACACACACGCACACACGCACACACACCTAACATCGACTCTGAGCCTCTACATTTGTACACTGTATGATGTGCACAGATATGCACATCACATAGGCATGTTGGGTGTGTGAATTGGGGCATACAAAGAATTTTACAAAGGCGTTCACTAAAATTTTAGTATGTGGTGATAGCAGATTTTCTTTTTGCATTTTCTTCATGTCTTTGTGGGTGGGTATTTCTAGCCTGAAAGTGTTTTGTTTATTTATGTATTTTATTGTTTAATTTATTTTTACTTTGTATCTACGTGTGTGTGTATGTGTGTGTGTGTGTGTGTGTGTGTGTGTTACATGTGTGCTATGTGTGTGCAGATCCTTAGAAGCTGGGATGATTCGGCCAATGTTGGTCCTGGGAACTGAACCCAGAAGGACTTAAAGGTAGGAAGTGTTCTTAACTGCTGAGCTATCTCTCCAGCTCAGAAAGCTTCCTATTAATACAAGCCATTTTAATTTTAAAACACAATTGAAACTTCTCCGCAACTTTGGGAAGTGGGCCCATTACTAACTAAATTCTCTCAAGACTATTCTTTTACATGGAGAGGAAGCCAAAGTATCTTGGAGGGATGAATGGCCTCCATGAGCAATATCTCTCTAAGCAGCTATCATCTCCTGTTTAAAGGTCACCTGATAACTTCCGACAACCAAGCATACCATGTGACCTATGATTTCCCATGTGACAGGCGATCTTTCTGGGATGTCTTTCTGACACATTTTTCAGGGTGCTAAGACACCAGCTCTTCCTGAATTGTAGTTACTGAATCACTTAGCAGGAGATCCAGATGGGAAAATAATTCACAAAAAATTGAGATGATCATTTTCATTTTTTAAAGTTTGGGAAATGTCATGGAAGGAAGAGATGGGAATTGGAAGAATGTGGCTCATCGGATGAAGAAAGGCCGTTGGTTGGGTTTGTTATTCTTTTGAGCCAGTCATGTTTATGACCAGGAATTGGGAGGTCCGCATCAGTGTGTAACTTTACAGACAGTATTTAGTGCTGTGCTATCAATAGCAGGTGCTTATGAGAGCCTTCTGGGAGGTGGCGATGCAGCCCAAAGGCATAATCAAAGACAGGCTGGAAATAAGTCTGTGGACACCGTGTCCTTCTCCTTCTTAGCTTAGGGAATAAAAACCAGATTTATCTGGTGACAAGGAAACATTATGTAATGAATGTACATGATGTCCAGTTTTCTATGGACATCCTGGTCTAACATTAGACATCCTGGTCTAACATTATAGAATATCAGAGGGGCAATGTTTTCTGATCTGAAATGTGCTCAGAGCTCCTGAACTTGCTTTCACGTTCTGTGGCTGAATTATCTGGAAGAACAAGGTAGATTCTGAGTCTGTACTCCATATGGGGCATACTTAATGCTCTCTCGGGACAATGTTCTGGTAGCTTAGACTACTTCTCCCTCCCTCCAGCCCTTCCCCTTCTTTTCTGGTCTTTGCTGGCTTGGCCCAGCTGTTACAGACTGAAGCCACATCAGCTCCTTGCAGCTCTCAACACACGTGCCCTGACTACAAAATATGCCATATGCTTTCACCTCTGAGATCTTCTCAGTCACCACACCGCCTTTCCTGAGAAAGATAGTGCCTCAATTCAGCTATTTCTGTATCCCCTTTACCCTGCGTTAGGTTATATGTGCCTACCCCTACACGAGGATGTTTTTCTACCACCACCAAACTTGCAGCTTTGTATAAACAGAAAGCTTCCTCTTTCTTTTGTGTGTTCACTGCAGCACCCGGGACTGAGCCTGGAAGAGTAACCATTTAGTATATAGCCATTCACCTAATGAATAAATGAGTGGGTGAATAAATGAATGAATGTGTGAGTGAATGAATGAGTAAGTGATTGAATAGTGGAATCCATTTACCTGAGAACACAATGCTGAGCCTTTATAAACATCAGTTATTGTCTGTGATTCTATTTTAAGTGCATTAAGGGAAAGCTGCTATTAATGAATTCTACCTTTTATCCTTCCTGAAAAAAATCAACATTTTGTTTAGACTTAAGTTCTAGAATTTTATTTTCTTTGCTAGCCACATTCCCCTGTATATGGTTCTGAGTGGTGAGGCAGATTGGAAGGGTTATCTAGACACATTTGGACTTCCTGTATAGAAGCTATAATGATCAGAATGATCACTATTCCTGAGCTCTGTTTACTGGCCTCTATAAAGACCATTAGAACCAAAGAAAATACTAGCTGAGAGGAGAAATGATATTAATATTAATACATCTCTTGCTTTGTCAGAGGTTGGCCCTTCAGTTGTTGGACTATGAGGAGGTCCTGGGGCTCCCACCTAGGTGAGAATGCAGATGGCACATGCTAGTGTCTCTGAGCTGGAGATCAATCCCTGGAGGAGGAGTTTGTAGATCCCTTAGGTCATGTGAAGGTAGATTTAATTAGTTAAGTGCCAAAGGCACTTACTTACCCCAGTGTGGCTGTAAGGTTCTTTGGTACACTGCCTGCTCTTGCTGGGTGCTCATTATTTGATCAATGCCATCATTACCCAGAGCCTGTGGTAAGGAAGCCTCATTTGAAAGTGTTTTCCCCTCTGTGGGTACTGGTGCCCCTATACTCTCTGCATGCACCACACAGAGATACACATACATGCACACATACACATAAACATGCAGACACACACATCCCCAATATCAACTTTGAGCCTCCACATTGCACACTGAACATCACATAGGCATTTGCCAGTGATGCATGGTTGTTGGTTCTCACAATAAGAGCTAGAGAGGTCCAGCTGCTTTCTAGAGTCACCAGGGGAGACAGAAGTCTGCATAGGGAGAACCTGTGTGTAGAGAGAAGTTTCTGTCTCACCCAGCCCCACAGCCAATCAGTACCAAAGAACCACACAGAGGCTTATATTAATTATAAACTGTTTTGCCTATTAGCTCAGGTTTATTATCAACTAGCTCTTACAACTTAAATTAAACCATCACTCTTATCTATGTTTGGCTTTTGTGCAATGTCACACCAATGTGGGCCAACTGCATCCACATAAAATCTGAGAGAGCTTGAAAAGAAATTCCAGACAGAAAAGAACAGAGTTTAGTGCAGCTTCTTGGTAGGTAATCACATTTTTTTTTCAGATAAGCTCTGTTTTCTGACAGTGAGCAGGGGCACTATGGCTCCTTTAAGAATCTTCCTGATTCACCATTAGCAGCAAAAAAAAGTTTTCGTTTTTGTTTTTGTTTTTTTTTAAATGGCGGCTTCCTGGCTTATGCAGCTACAGCACTGGCTCTTTCAGGAGGCCAAGCACTTAAATGGGGTCTGTGAGCATCATATTAAAATTGCTTAATGGTGACACAGACCTGCTGTAACCCTGGAGCTGGGGCAATGTGCATGACTTTCAGAGGTGGTGAACATGCCTCTACCATGTTGGACTGGGTGGAGTCAAAAGGTAAAGCAGCCTCAGTCCTAGCCATGCCACTTAGCATTTTAAGAAGCAGTCCTGGTCAGAAAAGGATCACAGATACACAATAGGACAGATTCAAACATAAAAGACTTCTAAATGAGAAACAGTATATTTAAAAAAAATGTACATAGGCTTGGGAGAAGAAAAAGAGTATAGAGAGTTATAAAAAGTAGTAAAGTCTTTAAAGAGACAGTAAAAGTAATATAAAAGAGTGCAGACATAAATTAAAGGAGTAAAGAAAAATAGGCCATGTAAAGATGGAAAATATACTGAGAGTCTGGATTATGTATATTATTGTGTTTTCTTTGAATTTTTTGACTGTGAATGAGCTAAGTACAGAGAGATATTTCATTGTGCAGGCTACTAAGCTAACATAATATATATACTTTAAAGATATCTTGACTTCAAGATTTGGGTCTAAGGATATGTTGCATTGGAAAAGAGGTTCTGCTTTTGTTTACACAGAGGATGAAAACCTATGGATTCCTTTCAGACTAATGTGGTTCAATGGAACAAGATCCCTGAAAGGTCTCCATAAACCCCTAAAATTACTTTGCCCAACAGAAAGCAGGAAGCAGTTTGGAGAGAACTATGTCCATATTCCCAAATATTGTTTATAAATGTTTGTTTTCCTTTAAAGGGGGTATGATATAGAGATGGATACTTTGTATTTATATGGATCTTGGTCTATCAATACAAATTTAAGGTCAATTTTATAATATATATTTCTGCTCTTGTTTAAGGTATTGTGTTTGTGCAGCTCATTTAAAAATGCACATATAATTAAGAAATACAGGTTAATAGATAATCATCTATAATAATCAAGCTTGTAGTAACGTTAGTTAGGTTTTCTAGACATATAGAGATATATTTCAGTTAGATAGGTATTCTTCAAACCTTTCAAAGACTAACAGAATATGGCATTTAAAATGTTTTAAAAACTTAGGACTTTTCATGACAATGAGACACATCTGCTCCTGGTAGCACCAATTACCTCAAGAAAAAGATGTGCATTGAAGAGGCTTCTTATGGAGTTTGTTAGCCATTTGGGCAAGAAACTGCTCTTGCCTGGACTGCTTGATGTTATGTTATATGAACTGGTCATGCAGGGTCCACAGAAAAATGACTGCTGAATTTGCCTAAAGGTGAGACCATACTTTGGGGTTCCTGTTTCATGAAAGAGTCTGCCAGACATTCTGCAGGACACAGAAGAAAGTGACTGACAAACTGCCAATATAGGTGGAAATGTCTTTGAGATTTCCTGCTTTATGGAAAAGTCTGCCAGATACTATGGGTCTATAGGTTGAAGATGGGTACCCCTATGTTACAAAAGAATTTTGGGTAACTATCAAGGCAGTGAGATGTCTCTGTCAATTCTAGAGTTTTGGAAGTTGCTTACAATGCACTTCCTGTTTACTTAGGTAATATCATATCCTCTGGAGTCTTTGATGAAGCTGAAGAAAGATAGTTATAATTATAAAAGATAGATTAGATATAAAACTTTAGATTCACAAAATAGGATAAATAATATGGTATTTTCCTTAATTTGCCAAATGTAAATGGACTAAATACTGTAACTATAATTCTTTCTTGATAACTGTTTTGTTATATGTAATTTTACTATGTTAAAGTTAAAATGTTTATTTTTATTTAAACAGAAAAGGGAAGTGATATGAGATGCATTCTGTATATGTGTTGCTTTTATTGGTTAATGAATAAAGCTGTTTTGGCCAGTGACTTAGCAGAATAGAGCAAAGCGGGAATTCCAAGCAGATGAAGAAGGAAAGAAGGTGGAGCAAAGGGACACCATGTAGCTGCTGAAGGAGAAAGACACTTACAGGAGTCTGCTGGAAACTTGCCAGTAGGCCACATCCTTGTGGTGATGCACAGATTAATAGAGATGGGTTAATTTAAGATATAAGAGCTAGCTAGCAATACGCCTAAGTGATTGGCTTAGCAGTGTTTTAATTAATACAGTTTCTGTGTGATTATTTCAAATGGCCGTGAATGGATGAGCAGTCTCCGCCTATATTTAGTCATGTGACTTGGTACCTTTCCCCATTAAGGCATTCTTATCTTGCTTCCTCTGTTGTTGGCTGACAACTGCATCTCTGCCATTCCTCTTACCATAATTCTCCTAGTCTGCTTGCCCTGCCTATACTTCTGCCTGGCTACTGGCCAATCAGTGTTTTATTAAACCAAATCTTCACAGTGTGCAAGAGCATTATCCCACAGCACCTGGGTTTGCTGAGCCTGCACTGTTTACAACTTAGGTGGTCTTTCTAGAGAAAAAGCACATAAAATAAGGTTTGAGGTCTGCACAGAGGACTGAGGAAGGCCTAGAAACTTTGATTGATCCCAAGAGCTGACAGTGATTCTGACTCCAGGTTTGTTGCACGACACACTTTCTTGGATTTGGGCATATTACAGGCTCCTGGAGAGGTTGATAGTGAGGAGAATACACTCTTTAGGAGCCTTCCTCTTCTGAGGGAGTGTTAGGTCTATTAGAAATGAGGATTGTCTCTGAGGATCAAGGGCAAATATTTTTCAGAGCGGTTTGCTTCCAGTCTCTGTAAGATAGGCAGTGACTTTTGGTACCAGAAAGTCTTCCTGACTCTCCACAGAGAGTGGAGAACCACACAGAGTTGCCAGCTATTCCTGTCGTCTTCCCCGTGACCCTTGAAGGCAGCAGGTGTGATTGTCAAGCCACGGGGAACAAAAGCATTTTGTGCTTTGAGGGCACATTCATGGTAGTACTTTAAATGCACCCTGCTTTGCTTTTACAGGGACCCCACGATGTAAATATCACCAACTCCGGTCTCAAGGTATAATAAATGGCAGATTTACCTAGGTGCAAAATGACATTGTAGCCTCTTCCTTTCTCTAGCTAACTTCAACCTGCTGACTTCTCACCCTGCTGGGTAGCACAAAACTTGCCAATTAATGGCTTAATCTCTTCTGGCTTGTGGATTTGTTCTTATTTAAATAATCAAAGTTTTCTGATACTAGCCTCCTATTGGGGTTGTTATATTCTTTAAACATTTTAAAGTAAATTTGTTTTGTAATTGCAGCATAAGAGCATAAAAGCTCCCTATATTAAGAAGGTAATATGTAATGTTCAATACATGTATTGATTGCATAATATATCGGGTTTAACATGCAACATTTTATGAAATAGTTACCATTTCTTCATGGTAGGAACTTTCTAGGTAGTTTCTTCCAGTGTTACAAATTAATTGTACAGAACTGTTTTGTACAGACTGGCTGCTGGGCGATAGCACCCGACCACTCTTGCTCTTCAGATGTAACTCAGGCGTGATTTGCCAGCCTTCTTCCACGGCTGTCACCAGAAGCAACTGATGGGCGTAAGGGCTTAATTCAGCCCATTATGCAGGGAATGAAGCGTGATCCTAATTAGTCTTAATCAATAAAAACCAGGAGCCAGATATTGGGGTGAAGACCTGGAAGATCAGAGAAAGGGGAGCAGCCATCAGTTGCTTCCTACCTGTCTGTCATCAGTCCAAAGGCTTGAGATCCTGTCTCCACCTCCTGAGCGCTGGGATTAAAGCATCCCCCAGCTTCTATGGTTAGCTAGTAGCTGACTAGCTCTGCCTTCTGACCTCCATGTCAGCTTTATTTGTCAGAACACAAAATATCACACAGCAAGGGAAGGCGTGGTGGAGTTGGTTATCTTGGAAAACTAGGATTGGGGTGACTGCATCCAAGACTTACTGCTTCCAGCTGGACTCCACCTCATAAAGGGTCCGTGGTCTTCAAAATAGCTTCCCTCACTGAGGAGCCTGCATTCAAATGCAGTGCAGTGTGGGACGCTGCAGATTCAAATAGATTTCTGCAGGGCTTCTCGCTTCTTCCTTCTCCTAAAGGCTAGTTCTCTGCATGCACAGAAGTCATTAGGTTCCATCCAGGGGATGGAATTTGAGAGCACTGGCTGCACTCTGCCAATGGCTGTGCTGGTCTACATCTATGAGTTAAGGTTCCAGTAATAAGATTAACTCACATGGTCTTTTGGGATGGCACATACCTTCTGGTGCTGTTTGAGTCTTGTTACCTGCCTTTATGGGATAATCAACACCTGCATGTCCTGAGCTGGGGTGCATGGAAACTTCTAGATCACAGGTCATGAGGAATCCAGGGAGCATCCTTCTTCTGTCCCTGTCACCTTGTAGTCTTCTCCCATTTGGCTGCAGCTCTGAGATAAAGCCCTCCCAAGAGCACCTAAGCTTCTGGAAGCTTGACTCCATTCTTAAGTTGACAGTAGATGCTTCTAATCTAAATGAAATAGTTTACAAGTATTTGATTTCTGGGATCTCACAAACACTGATGTTTTGGATAAAACGGTTACATCACTCTTTTAAATCTACATAGTGTTGTCTAAATACCACACTGATTTAGCACCCATGATTAAGGACACACAAGGACAAGCTCTTTTGTGTCACAGTTAGAAGCTTCACGGTGCTTGTTCCCCTCGTTGAGAGCAAAACTTTACCCAACGTGATCCATGCTTCTGCCTGAACATTTTTTCTGACTCACCCTATCATTCTTCTCTTCAACAACACATGCAGAAATCGGAGATCTCCAGTTCTTTCTGTTAGAAAATTTATTATGGGTTAAGTTTTCATTTCAATTATTGTGAGTGCATGACCAGTCTGAGTTTTATGTATATACACACATTATGTGATTTGATGGTTAATTATTAAACAAGCTCACTTGTCCTCAAGGTGCTGTCTGTAATTGAAATGAACAGGTTTATTGTGGGAATTTAAGTGGGCCTTGGGGACATAAGAATTTGAAGGTGTCCTTTTGTCTGTTGCTTGGAGGTGTGCTTGGGGGAAATGTAATTCAATGAGATCTTCTTTTTTGAGTTGGGGAAGGGGAGGTGTGAAGGGTGGGAGAGGTAGGAATTCATCGTGAGTGGAAGAGGATGCTGACTCGCTTGCAACTCAGACCCACAAGCACCTTGGAAACTAGGGAGGTTTGGGAAGTCTGATGACCACCGTCCTTTGCCCCAGCTCACCATGTAGCCTCCCCAAGAAATCTCAGGTGAATGTTCTGCTTTAGAGGACAGCAAGAAAATGCAAATAAAAGCACGCCTTCTCCACCGCTGTGGGTGAAAGGGGAGATCAAGCAGGAGATGCTGCACCAACAGCTCTAAGATGAACCTGTCAGTGGTAGAGCAGGAGTCTGGATTAAGGCCTAGGCTCTTTGTCTTTCTAGGGCTGTGAATGCTGCTGTATCAGAATCAATCAACTGTCTTTACTTGTGAACTGAGAGCTTGCCTGCATGCAGGTCTTTGCACTGTGTGAGCACCTGGCACCCTTCGCGGTCAGAAGAGGGTGTCAGATCCCCTGGAACTGGAGTTGCAGATGGTTGTGAACCGCCATGTGGGTGCTGGGTCTTCTGAAAGAGCAACCAGTGCTCCTAATCTCCGCGCCATCTCTCCAGTAGCAGAACTCTCATTTTGCAAACTGATTTGATTACACCTGTGCCACCTTGAGCTGGCCTCAAGGTCATTCTTAATGCTCTCCTCTTTCTTCCTCTCTCCCTCCATTCCTTCCTTTCTTTTTTTTGAGAAACAAAGTCTCCCTGGTTGTCCTGAAATTCACTATGTGGACCAAGCTAGCCAGAGAGGTAGCTTCTTGGCTTGTTCATTGCTATGTTGCCAACATTCAGGTGTCCTCTCTGAATGTCAGCATGCAAAGGCAGCATGGGATTCATGATGTGTGGGGTACAGCAGGAAGCAGCTGGAAGAGCTGCTTCTTCCTTCTTCAGCTCCCCATGAGGATGTGTGTGGTCCTTGGAAGCCATCCTGGGCCTAATGTACGGTCTTACTGTACACCATTACTTTGGTGCTGCTTTGGCCAAAATACCCCCCCAAAAAAACGTGCGGGGAAGGGGGGGAGATTTAGTTTGACTCTTGATTTCAGAGGGTTTTGTCTATTGGTGTGGCTGGGGGAAGACAGAACACAGCATCTCAGTTCATGGTGGCAGGAACATCGGTGGATGAAGCTGGTCACATCTCTCTGGACTAGGAGGCAGAGAATGAGACACCAACAAGGACTTCCACTGGTGACCTCACCCTGCCAGCTAGCCTTACCTCCTAAAAAGTTTCTTAGCCTCTGGAAATTGCACCGGCAGCTGGGAAGCAAGTGTTTAAAACATGAGCCTGCAGAGAAATTTTGTATTCAAAGCCTGACCTGTGGAGAATGGCAGCCATGTTCCTTGCAGTGTGGGGACAACCTGTGCTTAACTGATTGCTTGAATTCTCCTAAGGACCTGTCAACCATGCCTTGCTAGTGCCCCTTGCTTACCCCCACAGCTGTTGGATTTGAGAGTCCTCAGGGCTAATTTCCTGCAGGGAGGCTGGAAGCAAGGAAGGGTTAAGTTGCAGGACAGTCATCTTTGTGTTGTTTTGGGGGGACAGGAAGATCATGAAGAAAATCAGGTGCTATCAGGCCATCACTGCTGGCCCAACTCTGCCAGTTCTGTGCCCCAGGATTGGAGAACAGCTTTTAACGCCTGCCTTTTCCTAGCAAACTGCTTCTAGAAATGCCTCTTCTCTCAGATAGGGCTAAGGGTGAGTTTCCCAGCGCAGAAAGACTGTAGACCTATTTGTCACCATTTTGTCACTGGAACATAAAACAAGCTTTACCCCGCTTGCCAGGAGACCCCAGAGGATGTCAATTGAGTTACTGAGTTTGTATCTGACAAATTGTGCCCAATACTGGAGCCATCAGGGAATGTCCATAATGGGAAATGGTGGTAGAACGGTAAATGCTGGGCTGCAGCTCTCGCCTAGGGGCGAGGCCTGGGCACGGTTGATGCATCATTATTTACTCATCTTTTCCTGGGGCCGTCCAGACCTGGGAATGTGACGGATGCACGCATGGGCGTTTCAAGCCTGCCGGTAGTCTGGCCTCCAGCTAAGGAGGCTTGGGTCCTGCCACAGAGCCCCAGCCTCTCATTAACTCTTTCTCCCTCCTTCCCCCTTCTCATCCCCTTCCCCTTCCCCCTCCCTATTCCCCTTCCCTCTCCCTATTCCCCTTCCCCCTCCCTATTCCCCTTGTCTTCCCTACTCTTTTTCTTTCCCGATCCCCTCTTCCCTTCTTTCTTTTTTCTTCCTCCCTTCTTTTCATCTGTCCTTTCTCTCACCCCTCTACCCCCTCTTATCTTTATCCTCACCGTCTCCCCCTCTTCACTCTCCCCCTCTCCATTCCCTCCCTCTCCTCTCTTTCTCCCCCTTTTCACCTTTTCCAGTCCCTCAGCAGTTTTTCCTCCCCCTCCTTTCTCCTCTTCTCTTTCCTTCCCCCTGCTTATAATTTTCTCTTCAGTCCCTCCCCCACCCCTGCTGCCATTTGTGGTGAGCGACTCCTGGGAAGCCCTATTCGGGGATTGTCTTCTCTTTAAAGACCGCTTACTCCACTCCTTGTCATGGTTTCTGACATAGGATGGCCCGGCAGATATTTTCCCAGTGAGACAAATTTCCACTGTGAGAACTACTTCTCATTTTAGCTTTGCTGCAGAAGGCACAGATTGCTGACTTTCTCCGTGTTGCTCAGATGTGAAGTATGACACGGAAGCAGCAAACAATGAGCCCATGGATGTGGTGCTGCCCTCTCATTACGGCTGCTAAAATGTATGGTATATCAAAATGTTTGTGGAAGGTAGAAGGATAATTAGGTAGTTTAAAGGTGTGATTTCCTTAAAGGCATAAGACCTTGGATTTGATGGACGATTTAGTCTGCCAAGAAAAAATTATCCTTCTTCAGTGGGAGACTATATTCTTAAGAACTGGTCTCCCCTGAAAGAAATACTTTTGTTCCAGTTCTTCTGCTTAAGCAATAGGTCACAGGGATTAACTACTGCTCCCAACACCTAGGAGAGCTAAGAACCTTACTGCTGATGCCCCGCCCCTCCGCCCCCACCCCCGTGATATATCTTCCAGAAGGCCTGCTTTGAAGAAGAATCTTCATGATTCCTTTGTACCACGGGGCATCAGCCATTTGTTTGGTAAACTACTGTGGCATGCAAATTAACAAAATAGGAAAGTTCTTGGTGACAGTTGGTCATGGGGAAGGTAATTGTACAGCGTAGCTCTTCCCAGATTGCCACGAAAAGCAATTCAAACAGCGCATGTCCGTGAGTAGAGCAAACACGGGCCTTTTAAAGCCCTGGAAGCTCTAGCCTTGCTGCCTCTTTTCTTGGTGGGTTTCTTTCACTTCCAAAGACCTTCAAGTGTTGGTGTTCTCAAGTCTCAAGTCATTCATCTTTGGCCTATCTCTCTTCTTCCTGAGTCATTTCTTTCATGTCAATGGCTTCAGTTTACAAACTCACAAACTCCTAAAGCCATACTGCCAGCCCAGGCCCGTCCAGTGAGCTGTGTCCATGTTACGGTCAGACACTGGGCATTCTCACCTTGATGTCCCCAGGTGGTCCCTGTGCCTCAGTGTGAGCTCTTCCAGTTTTCCTTCCAGGTCACTCCCAGAGTGTCTCTCCCTCCTGCTCAAAAGCTGGTGGCTGTGAATTCCATGCAGAATAAAGACCTTGCCTAGTATTTGAAACCTCTGCAACCCAACTTCTTTCAACCCTTTTTATCCTTGGCAGACGTCACTCCTGTGCTTCACCTCACACCTGTCCCGTCACCATGCCTGTGGCCCCTGGGTCGGAAGGCCTTCTCCCTCCCCCTCTCTCCTCCTCAAGTTCATCCAGAGCCTCCCTTCTCTTGGAACCTTCTCTGAATCCTCAAGTTGATGTGACATTCCCTGTGTGTTCTTCTCTCCCATCCTGGGCAGGTACATTGTGCCTGACACTGTTAATTGGTCAGCCTCCTCTGGGTGACAAGCCCCTTGGGGACAGGGCCTCTCTTGTTTTCCTGTGTACTCAGCACTCGGTCTTCTATTAGCCACTCTTAAAATTAGCTGAATGAATGAAACTAGCTTTCCTCCCCCAGAAAGGTCTGTGGGAAAAAAAAATCTATGAGCTACGGATTCATATCTTTTTACTCTGACAAAGCATTTATTAACATCCCTCAAACCAATTAAATGAAAACACAAAAAACCTTGACTGACTCTTGAGTCTCAGCTGCAAAGGAAAAGGCTATGCAATTCTCTCGCTCTCATTAACAGCGCCCCCTTCATCTAGAGCAGCATCCTATTAGACAAATAATTTACATTTAAGGAGAGCGCGTAAACAGCATTCTGATTCATGAATATTAAGTAGCATCTGCATGTCATTTAAATAAGGGAATTACTATCCTGGGAAAATTAGGAATAGAAAAAGCAACACCAAAAGCAATAAAAGGAAAGAGGGGGGAGCTCAGAGTTTGTTTGCCTTATCTGTCACCAGCAGATAGCGGATCTGGGGGAGACACGGTGCTGTGTGCTCCAGCGTGCATTCCCAATGACAACAATATTGCTTGGTCCACAGAGTATGACGAAGCAGGCAGTGAAGGTGGATGGGGATGAGAGAGACAGAGGAGCAGTGGGGTAGGGGGATGAGTGCTTTTCATAAATACAGTGCAACTTGTTTTTCTACAGGACATTCCCAGGATTTTCAATTGACGAGTGGGCCAGACATTGTACGGGCACTCAGTTCAGTACTCTGCCTTTTGTTCCCACCTCCCTTCCATTGGTCCAGGGAGTCCAGAAACCACATAGCTTGCTTACCAGATCCAGCAGTAGCATCAGCAGGTGCCCTGAGTGGCGGTCTCAAAGCTCACCATCTGTGAGCCCTGCGACTCCATTCCCTGCTTTGGGCTTCTAGAGCCATTCAGCAGCTCCTTATCTTCAGACAAATTTGCATTTTCTCTTCTTGCCCTACTGCCTTTGACCTCTTGCTTGTGCTAAGTCCCCTCTGCACCACACAGAAGAGTTGCTGTTTTCTGTTAGGCAGTGGCCACTATCCACACTGACCACTGCACCCTGAGGCACAATATGTCCATGTTTGACTAAGGGTGTGGGTAAGATCCACTAGAAAGCATATAATGCTTGAATAAAACCAGTAGCCAGGAAAGAGGTGTGCCAAGTGTGATGTCCATTCAGTTGTAGCAAATGGGTTTAAACCAGGAAGCAATGGAGACGATGCAAGAGCAGAAGGCTTCCCAGCCAGACCGTTCAACAGCCAGCTCTCTGCCTGAGGGGGCGGGTATTGATTCCTTTGCCTCTGATTCACCCTCCGAAAAATCAAATGGGTACTTTGGATTAATTCTTAGTAAGAGTCTTGGCTATCAGTATAAGAATGTATGTCCTTGAAGAAAGTCTTCTTTGGAGAGTGGGGTGGGTGGGTGGTGGTGGTGGTTGTGGTGGCGGTAGCTATGGTGGTTGATGGTTGTGGTGGTGGTGGTGGTTGTGGTGGTGGCTATGGTGGTTGATGGTTGTGGTGGTGGTGGTGGTGGTTGTGGTGGTGGCTATGGTGGTTGATGGTTGTGGTGGTGGTGGTTGTGGTGGTGGCTATGGTGGTTGATGGTTGTGGTGGTGGTGGTTGTGGTGGCGGTGGCTATGGTGGTTGATGGTTGTGGTGGTAGTGGTTGTGGTGGTGGTGGCTATGGTGGTTGATGGTTGTGGTGGTGGTGGTTGTGGTGGCAGTGGCTATGGTGGTTGATGTTTGTGGTGGTGGTGGCAACAGTGGTATTTCCCTATGTGAGAGGTGAGTCAGGTGTGCCTTGAGAAACTGTTTAACCTGAACCTGACCTGCCCTTGGGTACTTCACAGTTAATGAACCTCAAATACCACCCATTGCCAGAGTTTGTCTTCATTGTATGGATGGGAACCATTTCAAAAGCTGAGAGTGTCAAGTTGTTACCACAATGGTGACCTCCTGCGGTCTTCATATTTTACTCACACACGCAATAAAGCAAGTTCATGGAAGGTAAGAATGATGAACCCAAGAACCCGAAACAAGCAGGGCGAACATGCCATGAACTACAGCATGGCTGAATACAAACAACACTTCCAGGCATTGAGAACTCTCCTTCTCCTGCTAACCCTGATCTGCTGTATTATCTTTGATTTAGGTCTCTTAATGTGCCCCCACTCACTGTATGTATTTCGCTAATATTAATGCATTTATGCATCTTGAAATTGCCTAATTAATCCCTTGCCTTCCCAAAGAGTTATGTAAGTTGGTGGATTTATATAATAAATATCATGAAGAAAACACAACAGAAGAGCATAAAATACTAACTTAATTTACCATGCCCAGAGCAAAGAAGTTTAGGTCATGATTTCCTTCCCGAAATTAACTAATATTTCTTATTGCTTTTCCTAATTAAAACTTATCCCTTTCCTATATCCTAAGGGTGCCATTTTTATTCCTGAAACTATTTAGAAGAGACTATGTATTAAGCTACCATGTTGGCTTTTTCGGGGAAATAGTAAATAATAAGCATGCTCCCCACCTCCAGGGGCTTTTAAACCTAGAACACAGTCTCTCCACTTCAGCATTTTTGACATTTTTGACAACTGTGCTGTAGATGTGGTCCTATGAATTCATGGTATTGAACAATACTCCTGACTTCTGTCCACAGCATGCCGATAACACCCTCTCTCAGTTGAGATCATTGAAAATGACTCCATGCATTGCCACATACCTCTGGGGATGGTGGGACAGGAGATGGTCACCGCTACCAGGGTTGAGAACTGTTGCGTGGCAGACGTGACAGTGCTGAATGAATACATAGCCCAGGCAATGACCATACCATGTAGGCCAAGCCATAGAGAAGTATGGCGCATACATCACAGGGATTCAAAGAAGAGCAGGAGTGGGGACCAGTGAGAAGAATCCTTGGAGGAGACAGCAAGGATATAAGAGCTGAGAAGGCTTCTGAAGGGCAGAGAAGGATAAGCTGGGAGAGAATCAGCTTGCCTGGATGGTGGGGCTGATAGAGGGCTGTTCTGAAGGTAGGAGAGGAGGGACCCAGATCCAGAGCACAGAGGGTGTAGGATGCCAGGCTGGAGTTTAAGCAATCTCATAAACTAGGGAAATCGCAGCAGTAAGGGAGCTGGGATGGGGCTTCTCTTCTGCCAGCAAGAAGATAAACCTAGGTGGTAAACAGGGTGGAGAGAGGACAGAGATGGAGAACCCAGTTAGCATATTTTCTTGGCGATTGAAAAGAAAGCATGAACTAGGCAAATAATAGGCACAGAATTCCAAGGGACATGGAGTCCAATAGGGCAGGGCTTAGAGCGCCATGCTGCACAATGGCTTTCAGCTCCATTGTGGGATGTTTGTTTCCCTGGTTAACTCTCCTTCCTCTCCTTTGCCCACTCTCTCCCTGTCAGTCACCCGCACCCCCTTTTTTTCTCTCAGTTTCAGTGCATGCTGGTTCCATAGACATCATCTTTTCAATACTATCTGCCCTACAGAGTCCTTCTGGGACACTATTTCTACCTTCATCTATCTGACAAGTCCCTCCCCTCCTCTTATTCCCCTCTACCTTCTCCCAACCCAACCTCTCTATCCACTCCTCAAAAAGGGTAAAGCCTGCCATGGTGAGTCTACAAAGTCTGGCATATCAAGTTGAGGTAGGATCAAGACCCACCCCTTTTGTCCCAGCTGAGCAAGGTATCCCTCCATAGGGAAAGAACTCCAAAAAGCCAGCTCATGTACTAGGGATAAATTCTGGTCCCATTGCCAGTGGCTCCAGAGACTGCCTAAGCCACACAATTGTCATCCACATTCATAAGGCCTAATTTGGTTGTATTCAGGTTTTCCAACTGTCAGTCCAGAGTCAGTGAGCTCCCACTAGCTCTGGTCAGCTATCTCTGTGGGTTTCCCCGTCATAATCTTGACCCCTTGCTCATATAGTCCCTCCTCCCTCTCTTCTACTGGACGCTGGGAGCTCAGCCCAGTGCTTAGCTATGGATCTCTGCATCTTCTTCCATTAGTTACTGGGTGAAGGTTCTATGATGACAATTAGGGTAGTCATCAATCTGATTACATGAGAAAGCCAGTTCAGGCACCATTTCCATTATTACTTAGTCTTAGCTAGGGTCCTCCTTCTGGATTCCTAAGAATATTCCTAGCACCAGGTTTCTCCCTAACCCCATAATGGCTCACTCTGTCAGGGTATCTCTTTCCTTGCTCTCTCTGTCTGTGTGCTGTGTGACAATGGTCTTTTACCCTGCCACCTATATTGTATTGTTTAGTAAAACACCAATTGGCCAGTAGCCAGGCAGGAAGTAGAGGTGGGGTGATGAGAACAGGAGAATACTGGGAAGAGAAAAGAGTCAGTTTGCAGTCATCACCCAGATGCAGAGGATGCAAGATGAGAATGCCTCGCTGACACAGAGAAGAATTATGAGATAATGTAATATGTAAGAATTAGTTGATAAGAAATCCTGAGCTGCTAGGCCAACCAGTTTATAATTAATGTAGACCTCTGTGTTTCTTTGGGGTTGAACGTCTGAGGGACTGGGCAGGACAGAAACCATGCAGGTCTTTTAAGAGGTCCCACCACAAAAAACTTAAATGGTGTTGATGAATAGCTGACAGCATCCTTCTTGGTGGTGGCAGGATCCTTGAAACTCCACAGAGTTGTGGCAATAAACACGACTCCAACCAGTACCTCTGCCATGAAGCTAGTCTTTCTTGAGAGATGCCATGGATCTCCTGCTTGAGATGGATACTGGTTAGAATCTTGCTGGTAAGCCACAGTCACATGGTGATACACAGATTAATAGAAATGGGTTAAATTAAGATGTAAGAGTTAGCCAATAAGAAGTTAGAGCTATTGACCAAGCGGTGTTTTAATGAATACAGTTTCTATGTGATTATTTTGGGTGTAAGCTAGCTGGGTGGCTGGGACAAACAAAGGGACCACTCTCTTTGTAACAAAGGAATGAGATGGATACAATCATCAAAGCCACAGCTTTAATCCTAGACATATTGCTTAGCAAATTAAAGACTCATGTTGTCAGAAAAAGATATATAAACAGTAAAAATAGATTCAGATGAAAAAAACCTTTAAATGGTTTACAATGTGTTTAAAAATATATGTAAGCTTGGGAGAGAAAAGAAAAAGGATAAAGTCCTTAAAATAAAAAAGAAAGAGAGTATCAACTTTAATTCCAACACTTGGGAGGCAGAGGCAGGTGGATCTCTGTGAATTCAAGGACAGCCTAGTCTACAGAGTGAGTGCCAGGATAACCAAAGATACATAGAGAAACCTAGTCTCAAAAACCAAGATGAGAATGCCTTGCTAATAAGAGGTACCAAGCCATGTGGCTAACATAGACAAGAGTAATGGGCTATTTTTTTAAAATATTTTTATATTTATTTATTTATGTATGCATGAATGTATACAATATTCTGTCTGTGTATATGTCTGCAGGCCAGAAGAGGGCACCAGACTTTATTACAGATGGTTGTGAGCCACCATGTGGTTGCCGGGAATTGAACTCAGGAACTTTGGAAGAGCAGGCAATGCTCTTAACCACTGAGCCATCTCTAGATGTAAAAATTAGTTAATAAGAAGTCTGAGCTAATAAACCAACCAGTTTATGATTAATGTAGACCTCTGTGTGTTTCTTTGGGACTGATTGGCAGTGGGACCAGGCAGGACAGAAAACCTCTCTTAACATCTCTGTCCTTTCTCCATTTCAACCAAACCATCTCCCCATGTTCTCCTCCCCCTTCCCTTCACTCCTCCCACCCTGTGCTCCCAATTTACTCAGGAGATCTTATCTAATCCCTTCCTGGAAGCATCCATACATGTGTCTCTTAGGGTCCTTTGTGTTACCTACCTTCTCAGGGGTTGTGGATTGTAGCCTGGTTATCCTTTTCTTTATGTCTAATATTCACTTATGCGTGAGCATGTGGTTATATTTCATTTGTATTTTAATAAAAAAAAGCTTGTCTGAGGATCAGGGAATAAAACAGCCCCACTGGTCAGCCTTACAGACCAGCTGTCTTTGTTAATGATTGGTGAAGTATCTGACCTTGTTCTGATGGCGGGGATTTGGAAGGGTGAGTAGTTTTTTATTTTATTTACTATTTGTGTGTGTGTGTGTGTGTGTGTGTGTGTGTGTGTGTGTGTGACAGGTATGAATACATCTACTCTTCTTTCAATTTTGCATAGGTTCCAAGTCACATGGTTAGGATGTACACATTACACAATTATAGCCATGGTGCCATCTTACCGACCCAGAGAGTGGATTCTTTTTGTTTTGTTTTCTTTTGTTTTTGTTTTTCAAGACAGGGTTTCTCTGTAGCTTCAGAGCCTGGAACTAGCTCTTGTAGACCAGGCTGTCCTCGAATTCACAGAGATTGGCCTGTCTCTGCCTCCTGAGTTCTGGGATTAAAGGCGTGCACAACCAGTGTCCAGCTGAGAGTGGATTCTTATTTGAATTGATGGCAGAGCAGCATTGGAGCAACAGTGTGCAGAGAGGGGAGCTGGAGGGCAAGGCCAGCATGAAAGTGGGAGCCTTTGGGAATCCTGAAGAGAGGGTTTGAGTTTTGGTAAGAGGGTGTGAATTCATCCTAGCTGAAGTAGGTGTAAAATCTCTGTCACATCCGAATCACACCCCCTAGACCCCATGCTGACATGACTCATGATTACAGATGGATAGGCAAATTGTTCCCACTTGCCTGGACTAAAACAGGGCTGACAAGGGAGAGTGCTGTGGAGGCAAAGATCCTTGCTGCTCATTAACACTTTATTGCTAATTTTCATAAGATGATACTTTGTGAGAGAAGTGATTCCTCATCTTTTAAGCTAGTGTTGGCCGCTATGGAGGACGGATTGCTATCACTCCCTAGCTTGCAGGAATGAACATGGCTCTTGGGCGAACCCACTTAGACATATCTTGTACTTTGGAGGGTCTCGACAGAGAAGATGGTATTCTGACTAATCTCAAGGTCATGGCTGATGGCCAGAGGTCACCAGGATTTGCTGTAGTTACTTAAAACACTGTCTCCGGAGGAGGTGCCCCTAGGGAATTACATCAAACCTCCAGCAGCTGCTGTGGGGATTTCAATTGGAGCTGGGTTAGAAGAAATTGGTTTTAGCATTGCCTCCTGTTGTCTGAGGACTGCGGGCACAGTCTCCAAATCATTTAACTCAACAAGGCTGTGTGCTAGAAGCGGGACTAACCGATTACTCAGACTTGCTCCCCAAGGCTACAATGGCATGTAAGGGCATCCAGAGACTTGGAGCCAAGGTTAGAAGCCTGTGTTTAGGGGCTGGCTCTGCCAAACACAGGTTCCATGGATCTCAGCATAGAGAAATGTGGCCTTTGGAAAGGTTTAGGCTGCATTGTCTTGTTATCTGCTGCTCCCCTCTCTTTTGTGGTTAGGAACCAAACTTAGGCCCTTGTGCATGCTAGGCGAGCATTCTGTCATAGAGCTACATCCTAAACCCCCATACTGGATTATCTTTTCAAGCCTTGCCTTACCTACCCTACTTAATTATCTGCCTGTCTGTCTTTCTAATCTATCTACCCACCCATCAATCATCTATGTGCGTTGTTGGATAATCCCTCTGTATGCTGTGAATCTGTGTTGCTCTCATTGGTTGATAATAAAAGATGATATGGCCTATTAACCAGGCAAAATAAAGTTAGGTAGGAAAACCAACTGGAGATAGAGGGGAAAAGAGGGTGGAGTCAGGGAGAGAGATGGGACCCGGCCCCTGGAGGAACGAGATGTACTAGAGAACAGGTAAAGCCACGAAGCCACATAGCAAAATATAGATGAATAGAAATGGGTTAATTTAAGTTGTAAGAGCTAGTTATGTTTGTATCTATTGTCTTATTTTATACAATGTACATCTGCCTGTCTTTCGATTTAATTTACTTTTTGTTGTTTGTTAAATACTTTTCTAATAGCAGTGTCTGGTTCAGCAGAGCGAGTAGAGGTGACGAAGGCAAACAATATCCTCTGGAGCATTTCTGCCTTTCCCTGGCTGGTACCGCCCTCTGGTTCCTACGGTCTGACTCCCCCCACCAGCTTGAGGCTCTGCTAAACTGGCATTTTAGGGCATCAGGAGAGCATGGTGAGGAGTCATCAGCACTGGGTGCTTGCTCTAGACAAGAGTGTGTCCATTTTGTCTTGAGTGAGTACATCCTGGACGACAGCCAGTCCCTCCTGGAACATGTCCACAGTGGAAGCTGCGTGCAGTCTGTGTTCCAGGCATTTGTCAAAATGAAGTCAAGATGGACCACAAAGCCTCTGACGAGGCTGTGAAATTGGAGAACTGGAAGCCTCCATGCAGAGCTGGTCTCCAAAAGACCGCTTAAGCTGGATGACTAAACTCTGGCTCTTCCCAGCTTTGAGTGAGCTCGCGTGACTGGGTGGCCTGCATAAAAGAGCCACACATCTGTAAATTCCACAGTATTGACCTCCCTCTGTGAACCAGGCATGCCAAGACTGCATGTGGAGTGGGGCCTGAGCCCTTGCTCATCCTCACTGCTCCAGTGACCTGCAAGTCCCACAGGCCTTCCAAGGCTACTCTGATGCTTACTTCAGGGGAGCAAGCTCTCAGGGGACCTCTGCGGCTGACCTTGAGTTGGCCGAAGGGTAACACTTCCTGTTCCTGGCTAGAGAAGCAGGGTGTAAAGAATCGTGTTTCCCTGCTTCCTGTAAAGGATCTTGTGAATTAAGGTGGGAGCAGGTTCTGATAATGGAGCCTGGGAGTCTTCACAGTGGGCTTGAGAACCCAGAGAGGTGCAGTCAGGCCTAGAAAACTGATCTCAGAACAGGGTGTGATAAAGGCCAAGTCATGGGTATAGTGAATAGGTCAGAAAGCATGGGTGCTCAACCCAAGACAAAGAGGGATAAGGTTGACATTCAGTGTGAATGTGGGTAGACTCTCCTCTATCCCCTTACCCAGCACAGCACTTACTAAAAATGTATTCATTTGAATTAAATTTTTCATAGACAATCCTATAATTCCTGTCTTTAGGTTATACCATCTTACACTAAAGCAAGACTAACAAACCTCTATCAGCTGAAGCATGAAGATGGGAAGACAGACACATCATTGCCAATCTGCCACCAGGTTTATGATGACCTCAGTGAAGTCTTCACAGAACTGCAAGAAGAGCCAGGATCGTCCACCAGCAGATAAGCGGCCGAAGAGAAGAGATCTCCTACATTCACACAACCATGTATAATGCGGAGGCTCTGTGCATGGGGACCCAGGTTTGTCTAATTTTCAAAGCACAAATCTGCCTCCTTTTGGTCCACTCCGGGAGCCTTGGGGACAGAGCTCACATCTCCGCCAGGTGTGTGCTCATGATACTGGGCTGACCTCAGGAACCAGCCAGTGTGTTTGAAGGGTGAATCCCTGAATGAGGAATGAATGAGGGACAGAGTTGCATCTTTATTTAGAATGATTTGTGATTTAGAAAAGATAAGTTTTAGCCAGGTTTGGTGGTACACACCTTTAATCTGAGCCCTCGGGAGGCAGAGACGGGTAGATTTCTGTGAGTTTGAGAGCAGCCTGGTCTACAAAGTCTTAGTCAGGGCTATACAAAGAAAACCTGTCTTAAAAAAACAAAAAAAACCCACCAACACAAAAGATTAGTTTTATTATTTGTTTATGAGTATGTGTGTGTACTTATTTGGCTGTATATACACGCACAGGCAGGTGCGCTTGGAGCCTAGAAAAATTCATTGGCTTCCCAGGAGCTGTGAACCATCAGACATAGATGTCAAGAACCCAGCTCAGGATGCCTGGACAAGAAGCAAATGCTCTTAGCTGCTGAGCCATCCCTCCAGTCACAGTGAAGGTTTTCTAAGGAGTCCTCGGTCTTGATGTCCACGTGCATAATATGTGTGGAGTGCTGGTTTCTTTTCTTGTTGCCATCACCATATACCTGAGCTCCCCCCCCCCCCCACACACACAAAGCAGCTTAAGGAGAAAGGAGTCATTTTGGCTTACAGTTCTACGGAACACAGTCCACCATGTCAGGGAAGTCAGTGTGGCAGGGACATGAAAAGGCTAGGCACAGCACACTCAGAATCAGGAAATGGGAGTGATGGGTGGATGCTACTGGCGTCCTGCTCTCTTTCTCCTTTTTATTCGAACCAGGACCTCGACCCATGAAATGGTGCTGCCCACATTTAGGTTGGATGCCCCCATCTCAGTCAGCCCATTCTAGAGTCTCCAGCACAGACTTACCTGGACATTTGTCTTCTAGGTGATTCTGAGAGCCTGTTATATTGACAATTAATATTCGCCATTAAAGAGGGAGGCTCAGTTTTTGTGGTCTTATCAATAAAAAGCAAAGAGCACATTCTCTATTTCTTTGGTGTTCCATACACTACAGATACTGTGTTAATTTTTTATAGTATGCCTGCTACCTAAAGTCTCCCTGCTGTTTAAAACAGCTTAGATCCCCAAAAGATAACAGCAACAGCAAAGTGGGCCAAAACCAGGCATTTCTGAGTATTTCCTCGACTACTTGAGGAGTAGCTGAGACCATGACTTCCTTTTTTAGCCTCGCAGCATCTTTCTAACTCTCAGACTTACCACAGCTCTTGTCTTGACAGCAACTTAAAATCTTCCAAGGAAGACACACATCTTCCACAATCAAAAGTCTATTTGCTGTATATATAGGAAAAACTGCCTCCCGAGGACTAATTTGGCAGCTTTGTTGATTATCTGTTGTAATGAGCCATGTTACATAATTAAAAGAATTTTTTTTCTTAACTTCATTTCACTGCTAATTAACTTTTATACATTCTACAGTGGACATTTTAGGTTGAATCATAGATGTAATTGTGTTGTTTCTCTGCAAAGAACAGTTTATGAATTATTAATTAATATTAAATCTGTTGATGAAAGGCTAATTCATAAGTAAACATATTACAGCTCACTGTGGATTACTCTTTAGAAGCGTTCTTTTGTAATTTCTGGGGTCCCCTGTTCCTTGCTAAACATCCAAGATAGAAACTGGCCACACAGATTCCAACAATAAGAGCAATCCATTTCAAATTCTAAGTTGTAACGATGAGCCTTTTGCATTTCAGTTGCTTTAGTTACATAGCATGTGAAGAAGCAGAAACACTGTGGAAAGGTAGTTGGTTTTATGTCCTTTCTCTTCCTTCTTCTCTCGTTTCCTTCCCTCCTTCCTGCCCTTCTCCCTCTACCTTTTCCTCCCCTCCTTTTCTCCTCTGTATTTCCTTTTCTGTATTTCCTTTTAGTTCTTTTCTTCTAACTCAGAACCCTGTGCCTGCTGGGTTTGTGCCCTATCACTGAGCTGCATCCCCAGCCCTTTTATATTTTCTAAGACATCAAACTGGAGAAAGGTTCTCTTGTAGCAAACAGGCAGCTCTGAAGAACAAAGACACATAGGGGAACTATAGATCGTGACTCTAGGGCAGGATGACAAAATCTAGTTCTCAAGCCAGCTGTGGAAGAGCAGTTTCCAAAGACTTTATGAATGACTTTCTTATCGGCCACAAAGGATGGATTTAACAGAGGTCTGAATGTAAGAAAATACTCGGGTGTACCAGGCATCCACAAGTCTTATATCCATTGATATACATCCAATGCATTCTTTAGAATGCCAATTGAATGAAAGTTAATCAAAAGGAAGGAGTGACATGATACTCCTACAGTATAGAGGTTTATTATAGAATTGTGGTAGAGCATAAGAAGAGGTGGCCGCAAGAGTCCAGACTGGACCTTGCTGCAGACTGAGCAGACAGGCCATGAGAGGAGGGGGGGGGGCAGAGAGTGAAGAGTGGGAAGGCCAAGAGGCCAGAAGACCAAGAGAACAGTAGGTCAAGAGGGTGTTGTAGCCAAAAATGACTGAGTTACCTAGGAGCAGAAGAGCTGCAGGGAGAGTTCAGGGTAAAGGATCCTACTGTGGGAACTCCTTCAGCCAACAGTCTTTAAGATACTGGCCCACTTTGGTTGTGGTCTCATGTACTGTAAATTCAGATGTAAAAGCATATGTGGGCCCCTCGGCTGCTGGATATTGGTTCCAGTTCCCCACATATGCAGAGGACTGCGGATCACTACTCTTTCTGTGAGTTTACCCCCCAAATAAATAAACCTTTGTTAAACTCCATTCTTGGATAGTGTGCAACTCTTTTCGTACCTAAGCAGGATCCTGTATGTCAGGTACAGATCGTGCTGACAATGGTGGTCACTGTTTGCTTTGATATGTCAATAAGCACCTTAGTTATACTTTTGTCCTGGATTTGACACCTAGCACCAATGATGGGGCTAAGCAAGCAGTGTGTTGCAGCCAGAATGAAAGCAAGTTTGACTGGAGGGCAGGGCCCATGTCCGGGATACAACATGAGTCTGATGGAATAGGGAGAACAGATAAAGGTCCCTGCTGTAGAAACCAGAATGATTATGTTAGACAAGGATAAAGTTCTGTCTGACTGAGCCATCTGCTCTGGATAGAATAGTAAGAAGATGACAGGGCCATGTGAACCCGATGGACCATAACAGGCTAGTGGTGAGGTAATGAGATCTGGATTAGGAGGAAGACATCAAGAGCAGAGATCAGGGTACGATAAATGATCGCACCCTGGGAATGGGAAAAGTGGTGCAGAATGAATCTTGGAGGCTGGAGTTCCTAGTAGCACTGGTGGGTGAAGAGCCAATGCTAAGATAACTCAATGCTAAGACAACTCAAGGTACAGCTCAAGATAACGAGAAATTAGTGCTAGAAATCAAAGGCACGGGGCTCATGAGCGTGAGTGACATGACATTGCCCTGAATAGTACAGCAATAATGGGTATAGATACCTCTGAGTATGTATCCAAATCATCAGAGCCAGCTTCCTTAGGGAAACCTTCACGCCACAAGGAAGAATGAAAACCTGCCATCTGCAGGAACATAGATGGAACCAGAGAGCACTATGTTAAGTGAATAATCTTGCAGTCAGGAACCACCTGCTTTCTCTCATATGTAGCATCTAGGAGGAGAGGAGGGGAGGCAAGGGACTACAGAGGAGGCTCCTGGGGATGTGGAACTGGAAGTGGGTGATGAGGAATGGTAGCGACGACATATTATACACATAAGGAATGGCAATGGGGAGGAATGTGATGAAGACAGGTTATACGCATGTGTGAAAATGTCACAGTGAAACCTTTTAAATTTATATACAGTTTAAAACAGAACCTAATGGTCCTCACAGTCTGGGCTGGCTGAAGGCATCCACAGGCCCATCTGGCTCCTCGTGGCACCAGGTGGGTCAGTGCCACGTTATGATGAGCAAACGTGTGGTGAAGATAAGGGAGGGAGGGAGAAGCAGAATGGTTCGCGTGCTGGGAAAGAGGCAGCACGGAAGGATGAAGGCGGTGAGGAGCAGGGTGATGGACATGGTCTGCATGCTACCTGGGTCCAGGGTGATGTCCAGGCCCAGCCTGCTGCGAAGAGCCATGTCTGGGTCCATGGTCCTGCTGCAGCTAGGTGTGTGTTGATGTCCATGGCCTGTGTTTCCACAGGGGTCATAGGAACCGTGGGTGCTGAAATTGAAGGGCCATGCTGAGCCAGTCCTGACCTTCAATAGCCATGGGATGGCTGGCCCTGCAACTCACTGGACACTACGGCATAAGATCTGGCCCGCCTTTCATGGGAGAGCTGGCCCCTGCACTTGGGGGAGATGATCCCACCCCTCACTATGAGTACTAGAGAGCTGGTCCAGATGGCGTAGGCCTAGGAGAGCTGGCTCCACACTTTGCCTAGGGGACGTGGTCCTAGTGGCCCAGACTGACCAGTTCAGCTACCACTCGTATCTACATTTTGGGTCTTGGTTGGTTCACCCTAATAACTACCCCGTTTATGACCTGCTGGAGCACACAAAGGAGCTGGTCCCATGGATCTCCATGACTCAGGGTTTCTGTGAGTGTCCACTGTACCTGAGTCCTTGAACGAGACCAATGACTCATTGCAGTGAACATTTGTGGGTCGGGCTGATTGCACAAAAGGGTGCACTGTGTGACACGCTGCAGCTCCTCGTGCCTCCAGGACAAATGAAAAGGTGTTGGAAAGAGAGAGGAGCAAGATGGGTTTGTTTGTTGTTTATTTTATTTTGAACTAATTTTTTGTGGGGTTTCCTTTTTTAGGGGGATGTTGCAGTGGTGAGGAGCAGGCACGGTGGGGCAGAGGGGTGAATGAGACTGGAGTGCGTGATGTGAAATTTCCAAAGAATTATAATGATGTTATTAAGAAAAACGCAACAGAACCAAACAAGAAAGCAAACAAAGACAGCAAAGAGTGACGCCACCTTACAGAGCCAGGCGACGACGAAGATGTGAAGACTGTCTCTGTCATGACGTTACAAGGCTGTTGCCCAAGCGAATCCAGAGAAGTAGTCACATCCCTCATCCTTGTCTCTGTACCACATGGACACAAATGGTGTTTTCAAGCTGATCCTCCTCATTTTTCTAGATTATGTTGCCAAAGGTTCAAGGGAGATAGGCATGGGAAAGAGAGGCCATTTGCTTCTAGTTCTCGAGTTAATGGCTGTAACAGAAACACGACTCGAGATGGTAACCATTAGGACTGAATTCCCCGAGTCTGAGAATCGATACTCTTTGGTTTCATTAAGCAAGGTGAAGCTTCTGGACAGAGCCCATTGCTGGGCTTCCTGGCATCCCAATAGTTATTTTAATGTCAAGTTTTAAAACGCTGTTGTTGGGATGGCCACACTCTGTTTCAGCCTTGGATTCTGACAGCTAGCCTCGAGGAAGCCTCGATGCATCTGGATTTGGTTACTCTTGTCTCTGATTAGGCTTGCATTCATTTCATCTCTGAAATCTAATGAGCTAATCCGATAAAATTATAAAGGATTCTAACCTGCTCAACACCTAATCAGTTTAGTCCAAGAGAATTAAATCAGAGCCCTAGGTGTGTGCTTCTCATTCAGATGAAGTCTCACTCAGGAAGACATTATTTGGGAGGCTGGGAGAGTATTGCATGAATTTTCAAAGATAAACCAAGAACATGGCAGGATAGTGGCAATTTCATGGCTTTACAGCTTTATGTAAAGTCCAGGGCAGTAGGAGAGAGAGATTGATGGGAGGGAAGAAGGGAGGGAGAGACAGGAGATCTGATGTGTCATGTGACATTGGGATTGGTAATTACTGTGTCTCACCATTTGCAGAATGGAACAAGATAATAGAACTAACAAGGTGGGATGGTAATGACTAGAGACAATGCCCATCTGCATGTGTATACTCCAGCAGTGTGTGCATGTGTGCATATATGTGTATACTCCAGCCATGTGTGCATGTGTGCATACTCCAGCAGTGTGTGCATGTGTGCATATATGTGTATACTCCAGCAGTGTGTGCATATATGCACATATGTATGTGTACTTGAGAAATGTCTGTTGCAAAAGTGTACATTGTCATTTTAATATGTTGCTAACGACTTGTGCTAAAATATTGTTCGTCTTTATTATAATTAGGTATGTGATTAGTCATCATTTGTACTTTTACAATAATGTTTATATACTTACCACATATTCAAAATAAATAGATGTAGTTCCAAAGAATTGGGGAAAGTCTACAGAGCCCTGAGTGGACATGTTTTCTCTGTCCTGGCAGACAGGCTTCAGGAGGTGAGAGAGACAAATGCAGCGTTGATAGAGGCTCATTGTAAAGAACGCAGCTATGGAGATGGTTCGGAACCTAGTGAATGTGGTCTTCCGAGTAAGCATGGAACAGTCGAGCCATGCCTTATTCCAGCTGTGGATTTTTATGTGTCTCGGACTGGACAGCTAGGAACACTGGAGGTTCTTAGGCTTGTGACGATACTGCAAAGCTTCTATCATTGGCCTCAGGATGGGCACGTTACTCTGATTCCTTTTGGACAAAAGCAGGCTGCTCGACTAAATTTAGAATCCATTCATAATCAAAGAGACTTCCTGATCCATCCATGTATTTATTCATAGATCCATCCACCCACCCATCCATCCATCCATCCATCCATCCACCCACCCACCTACCCACCCACCTATCCATACATCTATCCATCCATGCATCCATCCATCCATGCATCCATCCATCCACATATCCATCCATCCATCCATCTATCCATCCCCATCCATCCATCCATCCATTCATCCATCCATCCATTCATCTATCCATCTATCCATCCATCCATCCATCCATCTATCCATCCCCATCCATCCATCCTTCCATCCATCCATCTATCCACCCACCCACCCACCTACCCAAATTGGATATTTGAACACCTGTTCTCTGCCCTGAGTCAGGCACCCAAAATGCAGCTGGCATGCATCATCATTTCCCTTCCACTGGGGTGGGGGAGGAGGACCTTAGGGGCTGCAAGTGCCGGGAGCCACTGGGACACAGACAATAAGCCCTAGTTGAAGTGGAGTCTGCGCTGCAGAGCCTGAGTTACAGAGGCTGTCCATAGCAGCAGTGCACCCAGTCCAGACTGAGAGACCTGGTGACTGGCTCTCGTTTCCTGGAAGCATTCTCTTGAGATAGCTTCACCTTGCATTTCTTTTGTAGCTCAGGATCCTATTGTAGCCCTTGGGCCCAGGAGCTATTTTAAACTTGTGACTAAGCACCGTCAAAGTAACTGGCATTGTGTGGATATTTGCAAAAGCAGATTGTCCTTTTCAAAAGGAAGAGCTGACTGGCACAGAAAAAAATAGGGCAACAGTGGCCTGAGAATTTCCTTGCTGCATCTGCCAGGCGTCGATAGCTTTGGTCATGTTGTCATTCACTGCGGACCATCGTCACAGCATCTGCGAGAGTGTCTCAGTGCCTGTGCTGTCTTAAGTGCGCAGCAATGGCTCTGTGGCTCGGGAGTCAAATGTCCTTTGTGAGGGACACTGTCTTCCGGAGTTGTGCAGTGCACAGCCCGCACCAGGGAGCAATAATCCTTAGACGAGAGCTTTACATTACAAAGGAGACAATTTCACTTTCCTACCCCACTGTAGATCGGGATCCAGTAGAAATATTGTGGAGATGAGAAAACATTTGGAATTTATTATCTTTTATTTTCTATGATCCCTATCTAATGAGCTCAGCCGCTCAGATTTGTACCTGTATTCCGCATCTGGGATCCTGGGCAAATGTATCTTTTCTGAGCTTCCTCCACAATAGAGTGAGGTGAGAGAAGCTTGAAGTAGTAAAATCGATGCTATGAAGCATTTACTAATAAACTTGCTTAGGAAATATTAAGTGGCACAATGCAGAATTTAGCTAAAGGAGTGTTCCTGCAATATGATGGAGAAAATATTCTATTAATCAGACTTGTTTAAACGGTCAGAATGAGAATTTTGTGCCAAAATTGAAGTTTAGGGTTGCTGAGAAAGTTTCCACTAATATTAATTCATCAAGGTTGACCTCCAATTAGGCTCCATGCCTATAACAGAAGGAGACCTGACTTAAAGCTGGCCAACTGACCCATCCCCGCATCAAAGGACATGCCTCCAAGGGGCAGCTCCAAGTGGGCAGCACAGGGTCACAGCCACTTTAAGTTTGGGTTGCCATGAGGTCCTTTGTGCTCTCATTAGGAAAATCATAGTCCTACAGATGGGCAAGAAGAACCCAGGCAACAGCTATTCGGAAAGAACCCCACCATTGTACTTAGAGTTAATTCTAGCAAGATTCTTGCTGTGTAGATCTCCCACTGTAGTGAGATTTCATTTGTATTTTAATAAATAAAGCTTGCCTGAAGACCAGAGAGTAAAACGGCCACACTGGTCAGCCTCACAGACCAGACAGTGGTGGCACACACCTTTAGTCCCAGTAGCCACACTAGTTTGTCATAGAAACCAGGCAGTAGTGGTGCACGCCTTTAATCCCAGAACTAGAGAGGAATATAAGACGGGAAGAGACAGGTTTCAGGCTCAGTCTCATTCTGAGTTTTCCTGGAGGCAGAATTGCCATTTTCAGACTGAGGATGAGGTAAGAGCCGGTGGCTGACTGCTTTGTTTTTCTGGTCTTCAGATTGAACGCCAGTATCTGTCTCTGGGTTTTTATTAATCATGCTGCACCCCATCTGCCCTGCAATCTCCTTTCTGTCTAAATTGTTCAGGGTGTAACCTGGGGCTGAGACCTAAAAGAGATTTAATAATGACATGATATGTGGAATGGAGAAACCTGAGGTGCATAGAAGTTAGTAAAGCCTTCTATTCATGACCATTTCCTCTTTGAGCATCAGCTAAAGTGACTAAGGCGGTGCCTTCTCGCCCTGACTCCAGTTCACTTAGTTCTCAGACCTCTAGCCCCACACCCCAACAGTCACATCTGCGTTGGCAATGCATCTGGGATTTCCATCACCCTGGCCATGGTTCAGATGTATTAACCAAAATAAATAACGCTTATGTTCACTAAACACAAACTAAAGCAACTGAAGAAGGTATAAGTAAAAAACAGTCATATTATGTCTATGTTCTGCCGAAAACGAATGTTTCAAGGCTGCCCTGAGCCTCACCTAACATTTGCAACTGCGATTTTCCCTTTAGAAAGGCTGTAGCCTGAGCTTTGGCACCAAGAGACTTTGAGGCATGATCCTGCTCTTGGTCAACGACCAAAATAAAAAGAGTCAAATCTTAATTGGTTTAATCACTTGATTGTCTGTATCTTTTTTTTATATTATCCAGAGATGGACCAATGCTATAATTAAGAGATTTTTCCTTTATTAATCTCCAAGTGCACAAGTGATTTCTCCCTGGGAAAGAGATTGCTTCTCTAACAATAGGATTGTATTGGTCAACACTTAACACTACATGCCAGGGAATGTTCCACATGTGCTTTATGTATGTTCTCAATTTAATAAAAATACCACACTAAAGTAATATTCTTATTACTTTGTCATCAAAATTGGGGGACTTAGGTGTCAAGATCACTCAGTCAATTAATTTCCTTTTTTAAAGATTTATTATATTTTATGTACATGAGTGTTTTGCCTGTACATATATGTGTCGAGTGTGCTTGGAGGTCAGAAGAAAGCATGGGATCCCCTGGAACTGGAGTTATGGATGGTAGGAAGTCACCACGGGGATGCCCGGAACCGAACCTGGGTCCTCTACAGTAGCAACAAGCGCTCTTGATGGCTGAGCCGTATCCAGCCCCTTCACCACTTTTTCAAGGGCAAGCACTTGTCCAAGTTCATTTGGCTCACACACCCCTGAACTTCACTGTGCCAGACACCGACCACCTAGATTGATGCGTTGCTGTCCCAGTTCAAAGGTCATTATTCTGGTTTTTAATGTATTTAGGATGAACACTGTTGCCGCTCAGATTTGTCTTGAGTGGTCTGCTTTAGTGAACAGGTAGCAACAGCCCCTTCTGTACTGTAACTCCTAAGAATTATGTGGTTCCAAGAGAAATTTCATTTGCTTTAAACAAACTCTGTGTTGATGGTAATATTTTTCCTCTGCCCTTCAAATAAAATTTGAATCTATAGAATATCCCCACTCCCAACACACACACACACACACACATACACACACACTACACACACACACACACACACACACACACACACACACACACACACTAGTCAACAGAAATAAAATGAATTTAAAATACAAGTCTCCTGCCAGGACTATTTCTCTATGCTAGCATCAGGAGTTACTGAATGTCCCGTAGCTACTTTTGAGAGCGTTCCTTCTCCAGCAGCCTGGAACACCACTAGGAGCTATTGGAGATTTTTAAAAATTACATCAAGATAATCTAATCAGTGGTCTGGGCCACTTTTCTGTGGGGGGAAAAGTGTACGAATGGAGTCCCTTCCCCACCCAGGCAGACATGCTAAGAACGCCCTGTGGAGTGCTGGGTGTTTGCAGGCTGAGCTTAGAGCGCAGCTGTCCAGATACAAAGTCTTATTCCCAGGACCATGTCCTGAGCAGTGCTTGCTTGCTTGCTTCTTTGAGATTAGTTACTTTTTATTCAAAGTAATGTTTTGTTATCTAATTTTATATTTGTTTTCATGTACTATTCACCAAGTCGACTTTTACTGAATCATATGTTTAAATAAAGTCAACTTCCACACAGAGGTTCAGCATTGAGTAATGGCAGGTTTTCACTTAGTCGGTTTGTGTGTACGCGCGTGTGTGTGTGTGTGTGTGTGTGTGTGACAGGGATGGAACCCAGGACCTTGAGCATGGTAGGAAAGTGTGTCCTTAGACTTTCACATGTTTAGTATGATTATAAAAATGATACATATTTGTTATTCTCACTTTTGATGTGTAAAGGCACAGAGAAAAATAAACAGACCCATAAAGTCGACCCATAAAAAGAACTTGTGTGTGTGTGTGTATGTGTGTGTGTGTGTGTGTGTGTACGCCTTTGTCTGCACGCATGTGTGTGACCCTGGGTCCCTAGTCTCTGAGCAGCTTGGCAGCTCTGTTTCTTTTCTTGTTGCAACACTCCCACCGACACAGTGTCTCGCTGTCATGCGCAGTTTTCCTCCCGCAGGTCTTCGAGGCAGAAAGGGCAAGTCCTGTAGAACTAAAGTCTAGGCATAGCAGAGCACTCCTTTCGTTTCCTCCCTCCCTCGAGGGGTTAAATTTTCTAGCCCCTGAGGAACAAGACTCTCACTTCCTCTAGCTGTGGGCTGAGGTCTGTTCCCAGCTTCTTGGGCTGCTGGCTTTTTCAGCTGTGGTCTCCAGGCCCATCTATCAAGAGTGGTGGCCATTGCCCTTCCCCCACATCTGTCTCAGGCAGCTGGGAACCTCCTGGCTTTAACGGTTCCTGGGATAAGATTGGACTGACCTGGGTCTATGCTACTCCACACTTTACCTGCAAAGTCCCCTTTCCCACAGAAGGTACCCGAGTCATGGGTTCTAGGACAAGGAAATGGGAATCGGCGAGGAGCTTGTCCCTCGGCTGCGGAAACAGTCTTGTGTGTCCATCCACGGAAGCGGCCTTCAGTCAGATATGTGCAGACCCAAACTCTTTGTTTCTGCGTGCTTCGCTCATTATTCTAGAATAGGGGCCCGATGGATAACGATAACGAGGGCTGGAGGACGTCTCAGTCCATAGCGAGCGTTCCGCGATAGGTGAGGCCCAACTTTGGAGAGGTGGAGATCGGCAGGTCCCTGGGGCTCACTGGCAAGCTAGCCTAGTTGAACCCCTGGGCTCCAGGTCGAGTGGGAGATCCTGTCTCAGGAAACAAGGTGGGAGTGATTAAGAATCAACACCAAACAACATACAAGCACACACATGGACACACAGAGAAACATACTGCACACACTACCTGCTACCTACACAGGGACAATAACCATTATATACATTTTAACAAAGGTAGAGCAGGCATGTATTGTTTTTCATTTTTATTTATTTATTTTTGTTAATTGAGAAAATAATTTTTATTGACTCCACTAAATTCTACAAACACTTTGAAAATGACACTTTAAAGGATATATAACAAATATTTATCATATAGGATTAGAGATGGAAAACAGGAAACAATACAGCGTGATCTATGTCTCCACCTGCGGCATTAGAAGTGCTAAGGATTCCCATCCACTAGGTGTCCACTTGGTCCCTCAGTCACTGTGTGTTCTCAGTGACACGTGATATTCCAGTTGTGACCTGACCATAGCCAAGCACAGCAGTGGCCGAATGCGTCTTGTATAGCTGCATTTCTGCAGCTCCGTGTTACTGCTCAGTACAGCCGACAGCTGGTGGCAGATGAGTTCTTACCCCACACTCCCTGCCAGCGCCCTCTCAGCTCCGCCCTTTCTCATGCTAACTTACTCATCCTGGAACCAGGGGGAATATGCTGGGTGGTGGCGCACGCCTTTAATCCCAGCACTCGGGAGGCAGAGGCAGGCAGATCTCTGAGTTCGAGGCCAGCCTGGTCTACAAGAGCTAGTTCCAGGACAGGCTCCAAAGCTTTAAGTCTTTGTGGTTGTGTGTTTGTAGTTGTGCGTCTGTAGAGGTGCGTTTGTAGTGGTACATTTTTATTTGTGTGTTTGCAGTTGTATGTTTGTAGTTGTGCGTTTGCAGTTGTGTGTTTGTAGTTGTGTGCTTGTAGTTGTGTGCTTGTAGTTGTGTGTTTTAGTTGTGTGTTTGCAGTTGTGTGCTTGTAGTTGTGTGTTTGCAGTTGTGCGTTTGCAGTTGTGTGTTTGCAGTTGTGTGTTTGCAGTTGTGCGTTTGCAGTTGTGTGTTTGCAGTTGTGTGTTTGCAGTTGTGTGTTTGTAGTTGTGTGCTTGTAGTTGTGTGCTTGTAGTTGTGTGTTTTAGTTGTGTGTTTGCAGTTGTGTGCTTGCAGTTGTGTGTTTGCAGTTGTGCGTTTGCAGTTGTGTGTTTGCAGTTGTGCGTTTGCAGTTGTGCGTTTGCAGTTGTGTGTTTGCAGTTGTGTGTTTGCAGTTGTGTGTTTGCAGTTGTGTGTTTGCAGTTGTGTGTTTGTAGCACTCACAATCATTTCTCAACACACTTTGCTCTAAACCTAAGCTTTCTGATTTATGTGCTTTGGTGTGCAGTGTTTTGGTTCTGTAACCAAGTGTGGAGGAGTCCTTGTGACTCCGTCCTTCCAAACCTCAAGCGACTACAGCATTATTGATCATATGCCTGTCACAGGCACTGGCTACAAGCCTCTCTTGCTGCCTGTTTGACCACTGCATCTCCACAGCGGGAAGCTGAACTTGCCTCCGGGGATGACAGAGGACACATTTTGCAGAGTTCATAATTTACCAAAATCTCTTGGGTTCAATGTTTCTGCCTGAACTGGAAACTTTGAATGTGAAAGTCAATTTGCTCTTAAAATAAAAATGTCTGTTGCAAAGAAAAAGAACAAGAAAAGACTTATAAACAAACCACAGCCCCCAGGGCAGGCCTTGCACACAGCTCCCAGGGCAGGCCTTGCACTCAGCTCCCAGGGCAGGCCTTGCACTCAGCTCCCAGGGGAGACAGGCCTTGCACTCAGCTCCCAGGGCAGGCCTTGCACTCAGCTCCCAGGGCAGGCCTTGCACATGGCTCCCGGGGGAGACAGGCCTTGCACACGGCTCCCAGGGGAGTCCTTACACAACTCCCAGGGGAGACCCCACACACAGCTCCCAGAGGTGGCAGACCTTATACACAGTTCGCAGGAGTGGCAGAAGCATCGTGGGTACACCATGCAAAGACAGAAGTAGAAGAGAATAATGTCAGCAACGCCTGTAATTTACTCGGCTCTAAAACTGGAAAAATATTTGAAAAAAGGAATTTACATTATGTGGAGTTTGAAAAATAACATCTGACCTTCTGAGCACTGTCAGGAGCTGCTGTGACAGACTCAATTACCTTCTTTTCATTACACACATCTTTAAGGAAAGATCTTGGAATTTGCATCTCAAAAATTTATGTTTTTATTCAAAAAATTTTGTTTTGTCTAAGAAAAATCTGGTTATATTGGAATTTTGGGAAAAAGTACACCAGTTCCCCCCTCTTGAGCCAAGATCTTTATAATCTTATAAGAAAGTACCTTGTACATTTTCTTCATTTTGTTACAGTTCGAGATTTTAATTTCTAAGATGGGAATTGATAACATGGAAAGAAACAACCAAGATCGTGCGCATTGTATGAAGCCATGGCTGTGTTTCCAAGGACAAGCAGGGGCTAGATACTGTGAAGTTAGTGACTTGCTTGAGAAGCTGAGCAGGAGTGAAGAGTGACTTCAGGTGACAAGTCGAGAGGCGCAGACCGTGTCGAGATCACTGTGCCAGCCGATACTGGACCAGCCGATTCTTGCTTAAGAAGTGGTGTTTCGTCTGTTGTGTAGAGAATATTCCAGAGCTACTTTTGCCTGAAAAGCAGGAGGGTCTAAGCATGGGGAAAACAGGAGAGATTCAGGGTGAGAGGTTCCTGAGGTCCTTCATGCACTGTCTTTATAACAAGGCCTGGGACTGAACGCTAAGCACTTTCACCTTGCTCCGCCCTTCAGACATGAAACGGAGGGGTAGAATTTCTAGAAGCTGGCAGCAGACAGGGACAGGAGATGTTAGAGAGCTCCAAGGGGAACACAGCAAAGATTCATAAAAAATACAGTCACCCCGTACCAAATTAGAAGATACATGGGCTCACAGAACAACTGTAAGTGAGAAAGGGAAGAGCACGGGCACTGTGGGAAACAGCTGGTGGTTTCTCAGAGCTACACGAGTGTTTCATGTGACCCAGCAGGGCTCTCTGGAAAACAGCTGGTGGTTTCTCAGAGCTACATGCGTGTTTCACATGACCCAGCAACAATATTCTTGGGCATTTGGGAGAGAAATGAAAGTGTGTTCAAAGGTTTGTATCTAGATATTCATAGCAGCTTGGTTCACAATGGTCAAAACCAGAAACAATCCAGTTCACCAATAGGTAAATGGATGATCTCTAATTTAATGGACTATTGATATGCGTGATGCCGTGAATGAGTTTCAAAAACACTCTGCTGTGCAAAAGAGGCAGACATGAAAGATTATATACGGTCTGTTTCTATCTAAACGGAACTCTGGGAAAGATGACTCTATTCTATAATAGATGGGATTGAACCGATTGTGTGGGGCTGGAAGGGGCGGTAAATATTGATTAGCAAGGGACACAAGGGAGCCTGTTTGGATGGTGAGCATTTTCTATATCTTGATTTAGGGGGTAGTTACCTGAGTGTAGACATTTGTCAAAACTTGGCAAACTATGCCAGAATGTGTCTTTCTCGTGGTAAGCAAATCACACCTCCGACAAGATGGAGTTTCACAATGCGGTTACAGGATGAACCTAGACTATGATAGCGTGGTTCAGACCCGCTTCACTGAATTTACAGAGATTATGACAAGACATGAAAGCATCTTCTGATCCCAGCTGAATGCTCTGTCATTAGTGAGTGAGCTGTTAAATAGTTAAAATCTCTGGAAGTTCCTTCCATTTACTTGAAGAAGTTTCTCTTGAAGAATCTCTCTCTCTCTCTCTCTCTCTCTCTCTCTCTCTCTCTCTCTCTCATATTCAAGGCAGACAATGAAAACAAGAAACACTGCTTTTATTTCTAGACTTATAGGGGATGGTTTCATTGAGTCAACACTGTCTGTTTTCTGCCGTGTTGTGTGTTCTGGGAGGAAAGCATGGCTGGCAGTGACTCATCTAGACAACTGTCTAGTAAAGGACAGTTGTCATCCTAGCAGTGGGGTCCGTAAATGGTGACAGCAGCTATGCTCTTGTTTGCCAGCATCTCACGCAGAGACAAGACCAGCAGAGTGATTGACGTGACATCTCATTTCATCCTCACGGTAGTGTGGCTTCCAGAGCTAGCTCCCTACCTAGATTACAGGAAGCACACCTGAGCTGGGAGCTGTTTTGTCACCTGCCCAAGAGCATAGCATTGAGGATCGATATTGCGGGTTGCTTCATACTTATGTACCACAGCCAAGGATAACGCATGAGATTATGACAGGGCCCACTGACTTGAGACGCTTAGAAAACATATCCGTTTGTGCAGCTGGTCCAGAACCCCCTTCATTGCCGAGTCAGCCAGAGAAGCACTAGCTCTTCCTCAGCAAGCAGGACTGCCACTGACCCCACCCTCAGTCCCCTCCCCACTGGGCTCTCCCACAGGCCTAGATCCCGCAAGTCCTGGGGCTGACATCCTGCCCCTCCCCCCGGGGGCGCTGCAGATCTCTTGGATTTGTGTCTCTCATCTTGTTGCTGATTAGCTCTAACTCTTCCTGGCAAGGCTCCTGCCGGGTTATTTCTGGAAACAAAAATTCATTACACACATCCTTATTGATTTTCTCTCTCCTTTGCTTATTACTAAGATGCTTTCCTTTCCCCCAACCTTCTGAAGAAACAGTGCTGCAATTACTGGAAGCTTCTCTCCTCCTAGAAGCCTTCCAAAGACCAGAGGGATTTGGGGCCCCTGGGGGTAGGGGGCTGCCTGCCTTTCTATACCCACTTTGCTCAGAGAGTGGAGTGGGACAGCAATTTGCTGCATCCTAACACAGCTCTACAGGGGCCTTGACTTGAGGGCCATGCATTCAATAAGGGCCAGGCCTGCTCCCAGAGACCAGCTGTGTTTGCTGTCCCTCTCCATCTCCTGTCCTAACATGTTTGAGTGGCAGTGCTGTCTTAAACATCCCAGGATACTCATCCAGCTTTGGTGGCTAGCCCAGTAGGATCTCACTTACCTGTAGGGTCAAAAGAAAAGAAAAAAGAAACTATCTTCTTTAGAACAAATTAAAATTCAGTGACAGTCTTGTTATTGAGCATCGCCACTGTGCTAGGTCTGGGGACAGATGTGAACAAAGAGGTTCTGCTCTGTTCTCATGGATTGACTGTCTGGCCAGGGACTTGAACAGCAACAACAGCAATAGTGCAATTTTATTTACAAACAAATAAAGTACCTGCAAGCCGCAAGGTGCGGTGTCAAGGTAGGTTCTGCAGCAGGAAGCGGTTGCTAGAACACAGCACTGCTATCAATCGCACCCCCATTGGCCTGCACCCCCATCACCGGAGCATTCTCCCCAAGGTTAGGGACATGAAGTAGCTGGTTACAGATGACCTGGTTCGAGCCGGATGCAAGGTCAAATTTGTCTGGCTCCAAGATCAGTGTTCTTTCTACACTCTGTGGGGTCTTCAGGAACACAGAGTTTCCTCCAGGGCCCGTGGGGTGTCGTTGAGTTTGTATCAAAGGCCAGGGTGTTGCCTGTTTCTTTCTTCTTTCTTCTTCAATGTCTGCATCCGTTGAAGAGAGAAACCAAAGGCTTCACCTTGAACCCATGGCAAAGTAGGCCCAGTGTGTTCCTGGGGAAGGCTTTGCGCTGATCAAGATCTCCATCTTGCTTTCAGGTGCGTGAGGTAGGTGTGAGCGTGCCTTTGGAGCCGGCCTCTCTGTTCTGGGGGCTGTTGTTCTTTTGGACCTGGCACTGTGTGCCCTCTAGGCTTTGGCACAGCCTGTCTCTCCTCTGCCAAGCCTGCCTCATATTTATTCATAGTTATTCACAGTTCTGCTCAGCCTCTCCCTCACAGCAGGGTTCCCAGCACCTTGCCTCACTACAGCGGGGTGGGTGGGGGAGGAAGCCACCTCTTTCTTGAGAGATCAGCTGAGGTCAAATGTGGGCGTCCAAGGGGACTTCTCCTGAGCACTGAGATGTGGGGCTAGAGAGGGCAGTGCCTCCAGGTTTGGGGCTCTCAGAGCCACATTGAGGAGTGGAAAAGAAGAGAGTCTGGAAATTATGCCCCTGGGCAGGTGCAACCCAGGGTATTGATGTGAACACATTCTTTAAAGGTGCTGGGAAGTCTGGCTTGCTGGAATGAAGAAAACATGGGCAGAGCAGTTCTCAAGTGAGCACCTGGATGTGGGCTTGGGGAATGTCACCAAACTTGGGGGCGGGCTGTGTCTGTACTCCATCATGACAAACAGATGACTCAGAACACACATGGAGCCACAAAGATGCACTTCTTCTGTAATTGTATAGGTGCTCAAAGCAAACATACTGAAAGCCTAGTGCCACGGGGCACAAACGGTTGCCCTGTCCAGCCCAGGGAAGAAAACAGTCTGTTTCCAGATGGGTTTGTCACTGCCTGAAGCACTTTTCAGTGGTACCCTTGTCATTCACGGTGCACCTCACTCTTCTCCCAGGCCATCCTATGCCTTGGCCTCTCAGGATGTTGCCAGAGTGCTATGGTGGGGTGGTAGGGGGCCCACTCCTCCATCTCCCACTGAAATGGTAATTCCTCTTGACCTGAATTAGGTGATTACTCCTCGAAGAACGCTCTTTCCTTCCACACTTCTCACCAAGATTTGCACACCTACACATGGATGTCATTCTGCACTCAAAGACTGTCTTCTCCTGCTTCTCTGCCCTCTGCCATCAATAAGTCCGGTTGATACTTTTTACTCTTGAATGGTCAGAATCTTGACAAAGGCTTGGCACATAGAAAACACACACACACACACACACACACACACAATGAGTGGATAAAACTCAAGCCACCAGTGAGTCTATGTGACTTGTCCATGATCCTGTGGGTAATTAGTGGAAGAACAGTGTGTGAGCTCCAGCCTCTGGTGGCTCATAATAGATCTTTTTCCAATGTGTGATGCTGAGCCAGAGTGCCTTTGACAAGGTGTTAAAAATCTGGCTAATTCTCTTCAGGTTTTAAGGAGCTATTTTTAATTAAGAAAGTGCAGGACATTAGATTTTGGCATGAAAAAGGAGGTGCCAATAAAAAGAGACTTTGTTTTGGACTGTTTAGAACTATGGCCCTGCTGTACTGTGAGTCCAAGACATCCTGAAGATGTCCTTGACACGTAGGGCAGGCTGCGCTCTGGCCAGCGACCCAGCCTCCCAGTGATGAGGTGATAGGGAAATCTCTCTGCATCACCTCATGGGGAACTCGTGTGCTCTTTGCATCAGCAGACAAAGGCTGGGGGTAGAGAGGATGGTGTTGATTTCCAGAGAGAGGGCTACTGTCTGATGCCATGCCCCACCCATGCAATGCTGGGGTTCTGGCCTTCAGCTGTCCGTCCTCCAGATTCAAGGATGATGGCTTTGGGGTTGGGTATGTTGGATGGGTGCAGACAGAATGTAACTAGATTTCTTCACTAAATGCTACTTCTTCTGTTTGCTGAGCTTGATGCTAAAACTGTGAGTGGATTCATCCCTGGGCAGGTAAATTGGAGTATGCTTGTTATTGCAAGGGTGGCTTGCTTAGCGATGACATTGGTCAGCAAGCTTAGACTCTGACTCAGCCCCATGCATGCATAGAGCCTGACAGTCTGGGTGCTAAGTTTAGTCTTGAAAAGAAGCAATCAAGAAGGCCAAGAATAGCCAGGTCATTTGAACTTCCCCACACCATAGGTGGCCTCAATTCAATGTTCATTTCCTTTGTCTGGCTGATGTCACCGTCTCATACGCAGCAAGGTCATCACAATGCTGAGGAGGGAAAGGCTAATGCTTCCTTAGCATGTTACTAAAGAGCTGCTGCTGCCACTGCAGTAGCTTCTGTTGTTACGGGTGACACAGCAATCAGCGGACTTGTGACTATTTTACCAGAACAGCTGACGCCTATTTGATTTATCAGGAGGTGTTATGATTTGGAGTATTAATTTTTTTAGTTTAATTCATGTGTATGTGTGTGTGTGTGTATGTGTGTGTGTCTGTGTGTGTGTTTGTGTCTGTGTGTGTTTGTGTGTGTCTCTCTGTGTGTGTGGTGTCTGTGTGTGCATGTGTGGTGTCTGTGTGGTGTGTGTGTGTGTGTGTGTGGTTTTCCGTACCCCATGGGACACACTTGTAAAGATCAGAGCGCAATGTTTGGGAGTTGTCTCCTTCCACTTTTACATGAGTTTCTTGCAGACATCAAACACAGGTTTTCAGGTTCATTCCCCAAGTACGCTTAACGGCTGAGGCACCCCATAAGCCCTACAGTATAGATTTTTAATATCTCCCAAAGACATGTGTGTTTGTTGATAACACTCCCTGTTTGGTGTTAGCAGGAGGGGAAGACCTTTTAAAGGTCAGGCCTAGCTGGAAGCCTAGGAGTGTGCCCTAAAAGAGGATGCTGGGACCCTGGTCTCTCCTCTCTCTCTTTTAGCTTCTTGCCCATCATGAAGCGAATAGTCTCCTCTGCTATGTTCTCCTGACAAGACCCTTCCACAGAGCAAAGGAAACAGGCAATGGACCACAGACTAAAACTCCACAACTCTGGGCCAGGTCAGACCTGTTGTCCTTCGGGTTGTTGCCATGAAGGGATGCTTGAAGAACACCGGAAGATCCTGATTCTCTTCCGGAGCTGAAGCACACTACTTTCGTCTTTGCACCTAAAGAAGCCGGGAAGAAAGCAATATCTCAGGGTTGTGTGGCAGCTGCGTCCAGCCATCCAAGACCCAGGGTATCAGCCATGGTTTGTAGCCCAAGGTCTTTTGAAAAACAGGCTGTTGAAGTTCCAGTCATGTTTCCATGCAAGGCGGCACAAAAGAAGAAAGACGGAGGGCTCATTTCCCCACGTTGTCGGACATCTTTGAAGCAAGTCCTGTAGGGTGTTGCCCGTTCGCTCAGACTATGGCTACAGCAAAGCAGGCTGGGAAATGCCTTCCGATTGTGTGTACTGGCAAGCCTGATAAACTTAACGCTATCTCACCAAGAAAAACAAATGAAGAGTAGAGAGTGAGAGGGAACTGGGTTTCTGTCACATTCTGTTTGGATATCTCAGGGGTCTTTGCTGGTCTATCTACTGACACTGGGGCTTTGTAAAGAGAAAAGAAAACATAAGAAAATGAAAAGTCACACTACCACATTTGTATGTTTTCCATCAGGACATTGAGCACATGGCTGGAAGAGAGATGTGAATCTCTCTCTGTCCCCAAGAGAGAATAGAGTTCCCCGTATTGTCTTGGCATGTGTTTCTGCTCACAGGTTAGAGGGTGGAGACACTGGGTTTGGCTGTGGACATCCAGAGGTTCCTTGGTATGTTAGACAGAGTTCTAAAGCTGTAGGGAGTGGTCAGGGCTGAATACACAAATATTGGGGCTGCAGGATGAATATGAGAAGCTCAGATAAGGGGCCTCAAAGGGTCCCCAGGGAAGCTCAGGATACATTCCTCTCTACTGTTTACCTTCCATTTGTATAATGTCTCTGAGTATGCATCCCATTGGGGAGTTTCCATGGTAACGATGGAGGACCTTTCAACAATGTGTTTGGAACTTCCCAGAAATCATCAGGCATTTTTAGCCTGCACAAGGGGTTGGCATGAACTAATGGCCACACTTCAAGATGCTCTCAGAGTGCGCATGCTATTTTCCTTGAAGTAGCCATTACTTCCATAAGAGTTTCCATTTCTACTCCCCAAGTTTCACACATCAACAGATTTACTCAGCAGTGAGGAGGGCCGTCTTGACTTCCAAGTAAGAAGAACTAATTAGAACATCTGGTTTTATTTTGGTACAAACCAAGACTCCAGCATGCTAATAGTGATGGATCTTAAAAGCCTTTCTCAGCACTGCAATCCACTCAGTGTGCTATGATCTTCCACATGTGAAACCCACTGATGGCAGAGTGGCTTCTTGGGGAGCCTGCAGGGTCTCCCCAACTCCCCAGAAGCATGCTCTGGGCATCTGCTCTGTGCTTTGTTCTCTGCTGTGCTAAAGTGCTAATCTTGCCGTCCATTTCAGCATCTGCTTCTCCCACTGGACTGCAGACTCTTGGATAAGAGGAAGCATTCTTATTTAAAGTTCGTGTTTTCAACTTTCAGTTCAGTGCCTGGTGCTTGCTAGGCTCCTCATTAAATATTTGTTGTGTGGGTGGAGGAATAAATATGAGAAAAAACTCCAAACAAGATAATTGATGTGGAAGCCAAAAGTGTTTCAGGTAAGGTGCCAAGACTGGGGAAAGCTCATATTCTAATGTGGGCCAGATTGACATGGGTGCTATTTTATTGTTTTGACATCGGACATACTTGCATTTGTTTTCAGCATGCCAAGCAGATCATGAAATGTGTCCCTCTTACAGACAGCGCTAGAGCTACAGGGATGGGAGCTGAGGAGGGAAACTTGTGACTTTCTAACTCCTATGCTTGTGGAAGCTTACCACTGTACTTCATCTGTGGACTCTTACAGGTCCCAAGCATTATCGAAAGGGAAAAATATTAAGGAAACAAAAAGTGGTTGAAATAAAGACTTCAAAAAATTCTTTTTCATAAAAAAAAAAAAAACTAGATGCTGCTTCTCAATGGTTAGCTGAAGAGATTGTCAGGTGGCCAGAAGAACTCCACGCAGACAATACAATGCCTGGCAAACTGTGTGCCCATCCTTTGATTCATCACTGGTACACTGTGAAGATGGGTCTTTGCCAAGGTGCCTTCTGATTGATCTATTAAAGATCTGAATGGCCAATGGCTAAGCAGGAAGAGGTTAGACAGGACTCCTGGGGACAGAGAGGACTCTGGGAAGAAGAAAAGCAGAGATACCGGGAGACACAGAGCAAGCAAAATGTTCAGGAGGTGAGGTGACAGCCATGAACCATGCGGTAGAACATAGATTAATATAAATGGGTTAATTTAAGTTATAAGAGTTAGGAACAAGCCTAAGCTATAGGCCAAGCTTTCATAATTAATAAGAAGTCTCTGTGTCATTATTTGGGAGCTGGGGGAACAGAAGAAAACTCATTAAATATGGTTTCCAATGTGGGGCCCCATATATCCACATAAGTCTTGAAATGTTAAATAAACAACCAAAGCTTTGGAACATGAGTCAAAGACAACTTCCTGGCTCAGCATACAGAGGCTCCACTCTTTTAAGATACCCTGTTGTGCCGTACAGCACTTGAGCAGCTGGCTCATTAGGTGCAAACACCTGCCACGTGTCAGACTTAGCTGGGAAGGTTAGGCACAACTGGGATGGTTAGGCTTAGGTGTGGGTCCTGTTGCTGCCTGCTGACCCTTAGGGGGCAGGACAGAGCCTGCTGCCAGCTCACTATGAGCTAATGTGTTAAGTGGAGCTGAGGAGCCTTAGCCTAGCAGTTTAAGGTCTGGCTCATGCAGGCAGAGGAGGCCACAAATGCACAAAAAATCAGATCCGGACCAAGAAAACCTCTAAACAGATACAGTATGTTTAAATAGATTTAAGTGCTGGAAAAAAAAGAAGAAAAGAAAATGGGTATAGACAGTCATAAGAAATAGTTTAAAAATAATAAAGTCTTTAAAGAGAAAGTAAAGAAATATAAAAATGAATACATGGTATAAAGATGGGAAATACACAGAGCATCTGGATCCTGCATGGGACATTGCTGACTTTGAATTTTTTGAATAATGATGAGAAAATTGCAGCTGCTGAGAGAAATTGGATTGTGAAAGGGCCTGTTGAATTAACCAACCTGTATACCTTACAGATGTCTTGGCTTCAGAATGGAAGTTGGGTAATGTGTTGCATTGGGGGAGAGGTTATGCCTTTGTTTCCATGGGAAACAAAAAAGTTATGGTTTTCTTCAAAATTAACGAAGATCAAATTTGATTTGGGGAGACATCCTGAAAATCTTGGCTACAGACATGAAGAAAGAAACCAAGAAAGACTACAGGACAGGTGTCATAGATGCTAATTCCTCTACTATGGGGACAGCTCTGAGACTGGATGAGACATCCCAATTATAAGCCATCCTTTCATATGACATGGGTAGAGATTTATATCACAGTTTGGTTATGCAGTCCAAATAGACATGTAGAGTTGTCAGATGTCTTTTACTTGCTCAAACATAGAATAAAAAATCATTCTTTAACTGACTTGTACACAATGCATATTCCAATACTTGTATTAGAGCAGAAATATCTGTTACCTTTAAAAGTTTATATGTTTTCATTTAAAGGACCAGACACCAATAAAGAGAAGTAGCCTAGGTGGTCCAGCTACATCCAGAACCACTCCAAATCTTCTAGCTGTGATGGTTCAGCTTTTTACAGCACTCCAGTCAGGACTTCAGATAAGCCCTTTACTTTCTCATTACACAAAGACTGGACAATAAATGATACAGCTAGCTCTTCCAGGATTTGACCATTATCCCAGTTTTCTCAGGGTCTCCTAATGATTTTGTTACTTCATACAACAGGAAGCAGTCTAGAGAACACAATAACCACATTACCAAGAGTTGGGGTGGGTGGTTTTTGATCATTTGGTGGGTTATGGTTTGTTGTTGTTTAGGGCAGTTGGTTACAAGTTTTTATTGGTCATGATCAGTAAAAAATCTGAACAAAGGAAATAAGATTCAGGGATATCACTTCCTATTTACTTAGGTAATATTATTCCTTCTCAGGTCACTGATGGAGTTGAAGATGAGATATAGTTGTTTTTCTTGTTACCAAATTCAGAAAAATAACTTACATGAAAGATATAAGTTGCCAGGCAGGTGCACACCTTTAATCCTACTGCTTGGGAAGGAGGGAGAGGTTGGCTGACCTCTGTGAGTTCGAGGCCAGCCTGGTCTGCAGGGATGCTCTAGTACAGCCTATTATACAGAGAAACCTTGTCTCAAAAAACCAAAACCAAAACCAAACAAAAAGATGTAAAGTTTATAAGGTTGAGAAACATGAAAGCTTATGTTGTTGATCTAAGACAATGTTCTTAGGTCTAAAAAGATACTTTTATCAAGGTATGATAGAAAGTGGTTTAGGTATAAAACTTTGGACTCACTAAAATAGGATAGTACATTACTTTCTCTGAATTTGCCAAATACTAATGGACTGGATATAATCAATGTAATTGCTATCTGATAATTTTTCTTATTATACATAGTTTTACTATGTTAGAGTTAAAATGTTTCCTTTTTATTTAGACAAAATATGTGAATGAATTTGTGAGATATTTGTTTACACTGAAGATGTGTCATTGCCAAGGTGCCTTCTGATTGGTTTAATAAAGAACTGGATGGCCAATAACTAGGCAGGAAGACGTTAAATGGGACTTCCAGGGACAGAGAGGACTCTGGGAAGAAGAAAGGTGGAGATGTTAGGAGATTCAAAAGCAAGTAGATTGTGTAGGAGGAGTGGTAACAGCCATGAGCCACATGGTAGAACATAAAGTAATATAAATGGGTTAATTTAAGTTATATGAACTAGTTAGGAACAAGCCTAAGCTGTAGGCCAAGCTTTCATAATTAATAATAAGTCTCTATGTTATTATTTGGGAGCTGGTAAGACAGAAAAAGAATCATCAAGCTGTCCCCTTGGCTCTTTGTTGCAGGATCTTTCCTGGTCCCACTAGCCTGGACAGTACTCTGCTTGATTTTTTCAGTGATGGTGCTGGCCATGTGCTTTCTCTTGAATGGCACTCAGCCATCTCCTCTGGATCTTTCCTGACTCTTTTGTGGCCTCTTTCTTCAAACTGTTTTTGGAGGCATTTGCTTTGGACTCCAGTAAAATCTGTTTTCCTTCTCAACTAACTCCTTAATAAAAATAAAAATTCCCTTTAAGGATTTGGATGTGTAATGTGAAAACAATGTCACAGCTGGGCTCTGGTACTGTAGGATCTTCCCACAGTGGCAAGCCCACTGGCAGGAGAAGGCTTCTCAGCTTGCAATGCAGAGGTCTAACCTTCTCCCCTTTGTCCATTTGACTACTTGGTCCTTAGCTCTGCTTCAAATACAGATCTTTAAGAGAAGTGGATTGTACCCAGTGTTGGTCAGTGCTGACAAACTGAGATGGTATTTGTTATGATACAATTTGGGGTGCAGCAGCAGCACCCCCCACAGGAATAGTCATTGCATTGTACATTCCTAGTGTGTATCCATGACTTAATCAGTTCCTCTGAGGTCATCTATAGAATTTCTGCACAAAGCAATTGAGGAACAGCAATCTTCTTGGTAAAGAGATTAGTTCTACCATGAAACAAGGCTTTTAAAACATCGCTGTTTTCACTCAGACCACATGTAACTGAAAAAACCTCCAAAGAAAATAGATTAGGTGGATGAGTTGATAAGCAATTGTTTCTCAATATTCACATAGGATTTTCTCCCCAACTCTCCTTGGGTACTAAAATCTATAAATGCTCAAATCTCTCATATAAAATTATGTAGTGTTTATATAAAACTGACACTCAACCTCCTACTTTATATTAGCACTTGATTACTTATTATGCCCAATACAAGATGGGCACAATATAAATAGGTGTTAGACTGCATTGCTTAATTACAGACCTGTATGTAATCTGTACAGGAGCAGGTCTTGTGGACTTTATGTAGCATTATCTGAGAATATTGTTGATCTGCTCTTTGTTGAATTTGCAGATGTGGAAGCCATGGAGGGGAAGACTTGTCAATAGACTTACACCAGATAGCTACTTGTCAGGAAAAAGAAGAGACTAGTCAGAGTTCAGAGATGGAGTAGCATGTGTGATTCTCACATACTATGCTGAGCAGAAAGAAGACAGACACAAAACTATACATTGTTTGATTGTGTTCATAATCAATTTAAGTTCCTCAAGGCTAGAGTGACCAGGCCCCACCACCCAGACTACTCTAATTGCCTAACAGCCATTTTCAGCCCCTCAAGACACTGTGGTCAAGCTCTGCCCTACAGGGAAAAAAAACCTCAAGATCAGGTCACAGAATCCCACCAATCCCTGAGCTTGTCCCAAAATCAGGGCATAAAATTCCACCAATCCAAGGCCACCCTGGAAACCCCCTTCCCCAGAAGTTCTAATAAACCCTGCCTACTCAGTTCTGTTCTGCTTCTCTCCTGAGCAGAGGCAGCCACCATCTTGTGACTTTCCCAACAAATCCCTTGTGTGAAGCCCTATTTCTAAAAGAATTTACCACCTTCCAATAGTGACACTGGCTAATATCAAGTATTATATAATTCTTTCACTTAGACCTTTAGGAACCAAATTACGGCACGTAGTGATCTGAGCTAACATCTACTCAACACTGACTGTGAGCACTAGGCAGCCTTTATCTCTTCAGATCCCCTTGCCATCTCAGTGGATAATCAACAAAGAAGAAGCCGAGGCTCATTGAGATTAAGAACTTGTCATAATGTTCATAGCTGCATGAGAACCAACGCTAGACTTGAGTTGGGGTTCAATTCAAAAGATGTGGACATCAGCTGTGGCTTCACAGCAGAATCATGTGGAAGCTTACAGAATCCTTGATGCCTAGGCTATATCTCAGAACAACTAAATCGGAATCTCTTAAGGGTGTGATGGAAGAACCAGATTTTCTGATTCTTGAAGTTCCTTGGTGAATCGAATATATATCTAAGGTTGAGAATTATGATGAAAATTCTAGGCCATTAGCCATGACTTTATAATGAAGGACAATGAGCACTGCATCCTGGGATCGCCCTAGAGTAGACTGTGATTGGATATTGTCTTGCAAGTTAGAGTGTGGCATCCTAGAGTGTGTTTGGGGGCCCTTTCATTCTCTTTCTTTATGTTTGCTAAGTTCCTACTGTGTGCCAGACTCTGGTGGTATAAAGGAAGCAAATTCTGGCCACACTTCCAGTAAGCATGGTATCTCGTGTAGAACATGGGACTAAGGGGAAAATTGAAAAACTGATATGTTCCCTGAAAGGGGAAGGAAGTTCAGGGTGGCAAAGAATACACAGTGAAACCAGCAAAGGCTACTGAAACAGGTGGCATCTGAGTGAATGAATGGGAAGAGAGAGCATGCTGGCCCAGGGCCAGAGGACCACAGGGCAAAGAGGCAGGAGGAGCATGAGCAGAAGCTGCCAGCACCCCAAGCAATGTATGAAGTAGAGAGTGGAGGGCGATCAGACCAGAGGAAGATGATGGATGACTTTGAAAGCTGACTAGGGTGTTATCTTATCCTGTAAGAGAAGCTGAGTCTTTTGAAGTGTCTTAAACAGAAAGTGACGTGACTGAGGGTGCTGATGGGGAAGGAAACTCAGGGGAAAATTTTTAAAAAGGCAAAAAATACACATGCAGTGTTCTACCCTATATTCTGCTGGAACCTAAATATCCTGAAGCATGTGGCTAAAGGAACAAAGCTCTTAACCTGACAGCTTATTGGACAGACCAACAAAGACTGACTTGAGTCTGGCTGGTAATAGCAAATTCTGTTCTTCCTTGGCCAAGCAAGATAAAGGTTTGATACTCAGAATGTACTGATAAGATGTAGTGGGTCTCTCATTAGATGCTGAAAAGCTTTCAACAAAATACAACATCTCTTCATGATAAAGGTCTTGGAGAAAGCAGGGATACAAAGAACATAGCTAAACATAATAAAGGTAATATACAGCAAGCCAACAGCCAACATCAAACTAAATGGAGAAAAATCCCAGTGATTCCACTGAAATCAAAAACAAGTCAAGGTTGTCCATTCTCTCTATATCTATTCAATGTAGTTCTTGAGGTCCTAGCTAGAGCAATAAGACACCAAAATGAGATCAAGGGGATACAAATTGGAAAAGAAGTCAAACTCTCACTGTTTGCTGATGACATGATGGTTAATATAAGTGGCCCCAAAAATTCTACCAAGGAACTTCTACAACTCATAAACACTTTCAGTAATGTAGCAGGATACAAGATTAACTCAAAAAATCAGTAGCCCTCCTGTACACAGATGATAAATGGGCTGAGAAAAAAATCAGAGAATCATAACCCTTCACAATAATCACAAATAGCATAAAATATCTCAGAATAACTCTAACCAAACAAGTGGAAGACTTGTATGACAAGAACTTTAAATCTTTGAAGAAAGAAATGGAAGAAGACACAAGGAAATGGAAATATCTCCCATATTCTTGGGTAGGTGGAATTAACATAGTAAAAATGGCAATCTTACCAAAAGCAATCTACAGATTCAATGAAATACCCAGCAAAATCCCAGCAAAATTCTTCATAGATCTCAAAAGAACACTGCTCAACTTCATGTAGAAAGCAAAAAACTAGGATAGCCAAAACAATCCTGTACAATAAAAGAATTTCTGGAGGCATCACAATCCCTGACTTCAAACTCTACTACAGAGCTACAGTACTGAAAACAGCCTGGTATTGGCATAAAAACAGAGGGCCAATGGAACCGAATTGAATACCTGGATATTAATTCACACACCTTCAAACAACTGATGTTTGACAAAGAAACAAAAAATATCAAATGGAAAAACAGAAAGCATCTTTAACAAATGGTGCTGGCATAACTGGATATCAACATGTAGAAGAATGAAAAATAGATCCATATCTATCACCATGCACAAAACTCAAGTTCAAATGGATCAAAGACCTCAACATAAAGTCAGCCACACTGAACCTTATAGAAGAGAAAGTAGGAAGTACACTTGAATGAATTGGCACCGAAGACCACTTCCTAAATATAACCCCAGTAGCACAGACACTGAGAGAAACAATTAATAAATGGGACTTCCTGAAACTGAAAAGATTCTGTAAAGTAAAGGATATAGTCAACAAGACAAAATGACAGCCTACAGAATGGGAAAAGATCTTCACCAACCCCACATCAGACAGAGGTCTAATCTCCAAAATATACAAAGGACTCAAGAAATTGGTCATCAAAAGAACGAATAATCCAATAAAAAATGGAGTACAGACCTAAACAGAGAACTCTCAATAGAGGATTCTAAAATGGCTGAAAGACACTCAAGGAAATGTTCAACATCCTTAGTCATCAGAGAATTGGATATCAAAATAACTCTGAAATTCTCTCTTACACCTGTAAGAATGGCCAAGATCAAAAACACTGATGACAACTTATGCTGGAGAGGTTGTGGGGTAAAGGGAACACTCCTGCATTGCTGGTGGGAGTGCAAGGTGGTAAAGCTTTTATGGATATCAGTGTGGCAATTTCTCAGAATATTAGGAAACAACCTTCCTCAAGACACACCAACATCACTTTTGGGTATATACCCAAAGGATGCTCAATTGTGCCACAAGGACATGTGCTCAACTATGTTCATAGCAGCATTGTTTGTCATAGCTTGTAGCTGAAACAACCTAAATACCCCTTGACTAAAGAATGGATAAGGAAAAAGTGGTACATTTACACAATGGAGTACCATACAGCAGAAAAAAATAACGACATCTTGAATTTTGCAGGCAAATGGATGGAGCTAGAAAACATCATTTTGAGTGAGGTAACCCAGACCCAGAAAGACAATTATCACATGTACTAATTCATAAGTGGTTTTTAAACATAAAGCAAAGAAAACCAGCCCACAAATCACAATCCCAGAGAACCCAGACAACAATGAGGACCTTAAGAGAGACATACATAGATCTAATCTACATGGGAAGTAGAAAAAGACAAGATCTCCTGAGTAAATTGGGAGCATGGGGACCTTGGGAGAGGGTTGAAGGGGAGCAGAGAAAAATGTAGAGCTCAATAAAAATCAGTAAAAAAAAAAAAAAAAAAAGATGTACTGGGTCCCATGAGGTGGGACCTTGTAGGGGGTTCAAGTTATGAGGCTGAAGGGTCTTTGCGGGACACTTGCCCAAACCATAGCCATCACAACACCCCTGAAGCTTCAGGGGTGCAAACTTTTGTGTGTTTCTTGGAGGGGGTCTGTAGTTTCCAGTCTGTTCTCAAAGACACTTAGGATCCAAAGACTAAGAATTAAATTTAAATATTCTAGGTAGCATGGTCTATTTTTTATGCTGACCTGATCCTAAGTGGGCTAAAGACGCAAACAGCTTTACAAATTTTTAAATAAGACAGTTACAGGCTACCTGACCCCCTCAGAGTGCACACACACACAAAGAGAGAGAAAGAGAGAGAGGGGGAGAGGGAGGGAGGGAGGGAGGGAAGGAGAGAAGGAGGGAGGGAGGGAAGGAGAGAGGGAGGGAGAGAGAGCCTGGCACAGACTCATTCCTGGTGGGGAAGCACACACAGGGCATTCTCTAGGACTACAGCTATAACACTGAGGAAGACAAGTTGACCCAAACAAAGGCACCAGCACTGCCCAGGGGCATTTTAATATCTGCACCAGCTGCTGGGGTGACTGGCGTGGCTGTGCAAGAGCAGAAGGCGTCCATCTCTGCTAGTTCTGAGGCCAGGTGGCCAGTTGAGAAGAGGCCAAGTTATCTGCCTCCGCCGGAGTTTGCTGCTGCAACTCCACACAGAAACAAACAAATACTCGCTTCCCACCTTGCCATGATTTATGTTGACAGTTGCTTGGTAAAGCAGGTGGCCAGAAAAGGCTCTCTCAGCAGGAGAAGGCTGTGTCTGCTACTTCATGACCCGCTCTTCTGCATTAATGATCTTCCCCCAGTGCTGTTGCTGCCCCTCCCGAAGCAGCCACATTAGATAGGTTAATTCATTGATGGGGGAGGACGATAGGTTTGGAGCAGTGTCCCAGATGGGTGAGTGTACACATTCTGAACATGACCACTGATTATTAAAAGATTATTGCCTTAGTTAGCTTTATGTTTTTATGGTGGAATAATTGAGATAGTTAGCTCAGAAAGAGAAGACATAAACTTAGCTCTTAGTTTTAAATTTCCAACCCAAGACCCAGCACTTTGGGCCTTGGGTTGGGATATTGAATGGTAAAGGTGGGTATGTGTGGTACAGAAAACTGCTCACATTACTAGCCAGTAAACAAAGAAACAAAGAAATATAGAAAGGGGGCGAAGAATCTCCCACAAGGCCACATCTCCTAACGGTTCTGCCAGTCCTCAGTAGTGCCACACTGGGTACCAAGTACTTTGGGTACTAAAGAAAAGACATTGTACAAACAGGTGACATCAGCACTAATACCACCCCTGAATCATCCCTCATCCCCATTTCTTAGAGCGTAGAGTCCTGGCATCTACCCACAGGGTTTACAAGAAAGGTCTTAGGCATTCCTCCTCATCTGTAGTAATCTCCAGAGAATCAGAATGAACAGGATGGAGGTATGTAGAAAGACATTCCTAAGAAGCGTTGGCTCATAGACTTAGGGGTGTTGAGGGGCACTGCAATTTGCTGCCTGTAAATGGGGAGCTCGGGTTGTGTAGTTCTAGCTCAAACATGGAGGCTTGAGAGTCTGAGGGAGCCCATGGTAAATGGCCAGACCTGAAGGCCTGTGAGTAGGGGAGCTAACGTGTCTGAGTTTAAGAACGTTCCGGTTTTGTACTTCCGGAAGTGGAAGGTGGACGCTCCTGCTGCAGTAGCGGGTCTGTCCTTGCTCTGTTCTTCTGTTGAATTCAGGTGACACCATGAAGCCCTCCCCTTCCCTTCTGACACACTCGGGGATGCACCCATTGTTTTCCCAGCTGCGTGGACATCATGTAGCCCAGTCAAATGGACATAAAACTAACCCTCTTCCTTTAGTGAGGAATCTCTTCCTTTTCTTACTACATACTCAATTTCTACAAGATGACACTGAGCTAAAGTCTCCACTAGAAAACTCAAAAAAAAAAATTAAAATAGAGCAAGAAGGCTGGGCCAACACAAGAACTGCCCAGGAAGCCTATTGAGGGGAGCCAAATGGTTCCAGAGAACCCAGGTCTTTAGCCCCAAGTGCTGACGTGATAGGAGAATGGAGAGACATCTCCATCCCCCTGCAGTGGGTCAGGTCACCCTAGAAAGCGCTACAACAGTCCTCCTGGGCTCTATGCCCCAGTGAGGACTTTTGCTCTGTGCATGTAAAGTTTCAGTCAGTGCAAAGTTGGCAGAAATGTGGGGCCACACATGCATGTCACGGTGTTGCTGCTCACTGGGTTAAGGTGATCTTTTTGTCATTGGAAATTAACAGATTGTGCTGATTCCAAATAAGAAGTCTGGTTTAAAACACAGAAAAGGGAACTTGGAGAGAGAACAGGCGCTATGAAAAGTCGAGGACCACCTAACCGAATCCATTCAAAAATAGAGACTCTGCTATAGCTGCCAAAAGTGGGTCAGCATCTCTACCTGCTCTTTTTGGTGATTTGTTTTACGAAGTTTTATAAATGAATTTGCACCTCTTTGCCTGGACTAAATCCCTGGACTTTTGGGGACGACACATTTGAAGTGATATCCAATTATTAGTCTGGCCCAATATCAGGGTAGAGTCTGCCTTAGAAATAAGTGTTCTTCCCTTGGTCTCCTTCATCAAACCTCTCCCTTGGGTTCTAAACATCACCACATCCCTTTCCAGCATCATCCCCTCCACACACAGCTGGGAGTCCTTGGCCTGCTGTGTGCAGACACTTCATCCCACCTTCCCGCACCCCCCATTCCCTGGTACTCATCGGCAAACTCTAAGTCACTCATCCAAACACAGTGAATATCTCCTCCTCACAGCTCTCCTAGTCCCTGATCTTTCTTCTTGACCTGTCAGGCTGTAACATGAAACTTGGTTGAACTGATTTCTGCTTCTTTCTTGTTCCTCAAACTCCTTGAACGGTTGAAGCATGTTTTCCTTATCTTCACATCCCGGCATGTATCACAGGGCTAGACACGACCATAGTAGGTGCTTAATAAACATTTTAAAACAAGTACACATTTTGATGAGACCTCTGATAGTTCTAAAATTGTATTTTCTATGACATAGAAATATAGTTAAAAAACAAGGTCACTATTCTGAGAGACCGTCAAGTAGCCTATTGTAATAAAAGGCCTAGACCGTGTTATGATTTTCAAGGAGCTGGTTCGTTGGTGTTTAGTGTTACTCAAGCAACTCTGGCAATTTCCTGTGAGATCTGAGACCTTCCCACACAGCGCAGGAGAGAGGAATAAAAGTCGGTGGTTGTTATCAGTTTCTTTTGTGCTGATCTGACAGGATGCATGACCGGAGCTGCTTAAGGGAGAAAAGGGTTGTTTGAGCTCACAGTTTCAGAAGGATTTTAGGCTGTCCTGGCAGAGAAGGCAGGTGGAGCAGCTCTGATAGTGGAGCATGAGGGCAGCTTGTTCATATGGAGTCAAACCAGAAGCGGAGAAATCATTCTTCACTCCTGGTGGGTAAGACCTTCAAAGACCTGATACAATCTTCTAAAGAGCAGGCAAACATCAAACTGAGCACTTGAAACACCAGCCTGTGAGGATGTCTCTGATTTAAACCATTAGCTGTGATCATTAACTACGGCTAATGTTGGGCACGCAGAGGCTGGGACCGGACTGATGAAGGTGGAAGATTACAGATGACAGTGAGCCCAGGTAGATGGTGAGCCGCAGACTACAATGAGCCGATGAGCCGTGGACAGTGAGCGGCGGGCAACGGTGAGCCACGTAGTTGAAAGGAAAAGGAGAAAAGAAGCCTTGTGTGCTGTTGCTACCATGCCAGTCAGCAAACACCCTGTGTTCTTGGCCTTCCCATCCTCCTCTAGCCTTTCTCTGCTTGTTTCTTTTCAGTTTCGCCCTTTAGAAGAGTGTGGTTTCTCATGACTATTTCTGTGGGTGGGAAAGCTGTTGTCTTGAGGAACTAATGGCAGGTGCTACTTGTGATGGGGAACAGGAGAAACTGAAACTCGATCCCATACCGTACAGTTCTAGAAAAATCAGAGGAATCAAGAATGCCAAATTTTCACTCTTACAAGTCACTCTTTCCAAAAATAAATGTTAGCTAATATGAGTTCTGCAGGCCTGAATTCTTCTGGGAACCTTTGAGTGGGCTTTGTCAGCTGATCTGCAGATCTGGTGGCACTACCAGATACATTCCCGCACTGGTGGCTGTATCAAATATCCCATTTGGTGGCCATATAAGATATCCACCCCCCCCCCCGCGGTCATACCAGATACCTCCTACTAGGTGGCTTTATCAGATACCCCCCACTTGGTAGCTGGAGATAGGATTTTCTCTCTTGCTCACAGGTGAAGTAGAGGCAATTCCAGGGCTGGCTCAGTGAGTCTACTGTGTCCCTAATCTTGCTGCTCTGCCGTTATTGGAGTCCCTCTTTCATGTCATTCGGTGTGGCTGATACCATATTCCAGATGGGGAAAAGAAATGAAAGGGCAAATGGTATTTTGTCTCTTCCCTTCTATTTAATGTCTAACAGTTGCATATATCACTGCTGATCATCTTGAGTTGGCCAGAACCTAACCATATGGCTATGCACTGTTTAACAAGCAGACATTTGGCCTGGGGAGGTGGTTCAGTTGGTAAGGCATTTGCTTTCTAAACATAGGACCTGAGTTCAACTCACTGAGTGCACATAAAAAGCCAGATGTAGTGACAGGTATTGTAAGCCCAATGCTTGGGGAAGCGTAGAGAAAGAAAGATCCTAGGAGCTCCCTGGCCAGGTAGCCTAGCCTCATCAACAAGCCCTAAGCTCTGTAAGAGACCTTGTTTCAGACAGACACCAAGGTGGATGGCCCCTGAGGAAAGATGCCAATGTGAACACTTGCTCCTTTCTCCTGAGAGGGATTTTAGTACTATGGAAGAAAGTGTGTGTCTCTCTGTGTGTGTGTGTGTGTGTGTGTGTGTGTGGTGACCCTCAGGGAACAGTTGCCAGTTCCTGTCACATTGTCAATTCATGTTTCCTCAATTTTGGCATTAATGACAGTTACATTAACACACTCTCTCTCTCTCTCTCTCTCTCTCTCTCTCTCTCTCTCTCTGTGTGTGTGTGTGTGTCTGTCTGTCTGTCTGTCTGTCTGTCTCTGTCTCTCTGTCTCTCTCCCTCCCTCTTCCCTCTCTTCCTCTTCCCCTCTCTGAGAAACATCTATGCTGACATTTGAGAATATTCATGAGCTCCTTCCTTGTTCCTACAGGTTTCTTATCTTCCCTTTAAGAGTAACACCATTAGAATATTCTAATCCAACAGCCTAAAGGTCCACTGGGATTTTACATTCAAATATAAGCAGAGTTAAAGATCTAAGAAACATGGTCATTGCACTTAGCACCGTACTCTGAAGATGACTCAGAGACATTTTCCTCTACATGCTAAGGGTGCCTAGAGAACAGCCATTGATTGAGGTTTATCTTGTTAATAGCTCCAGTAGCAGGCCGCTGTCATGTGCCCCCCTCCTCACTCACCTTGTGCTCCTAAGTTCTTTCCTATAATTTCATGTTTATTCCCTGGTATTTTCCTCCACTCTCCCAGACTATATGTTTATGCTTTTTTTTTTCATTCTTTCCCATAGAAATTCGTTATTCAGTAGAGGCAGGCTGATCGACTCTGCCCATCTGTAACCCCCACATCAGCTCACAACTGTCTCTAATTTCTACCATTTGAGGCTCCTTTGAATAGTATCATTTCTTCTGCGGTTTCTGCCTCTGGGGAGAATAACATCTGAGCAGCCATTAACACATCAGGTGGATTACATTTTCAAATTAGCTACACAGAGCCGAATTTAAGGAAACAACAGACAGAGGTGTGTCCTGATGAGAAACTGTGGGGAGGGTTTCTCTGGAGAGAAATGCCCAAAGCATGCATAACTAGGCTATTGGGAGCCTGTGGGGGCAGGGCCTGTGGAAGCAACCCCACACAGCCTATCAGTGCCTCACAGTCCTCCTGTTCTTTAATGTGGCCAACTATTATTTGACCCCAAAATGTACATCTGTGGCTTTAAGTTCCAGCACATTTCCTGTTAGTTTCCAAGCATGCCATTGGGAATTCTAGGGAAGACCCCAGCCAGAAGATGCCTAATGGCTGGGGAAGGTGAGCATTAGAAGCAACAGAGATAGAGTCAGGACACCCATGACTGCCCTCATGACTCACCTACATACAGGCACAGTAGGTTCTGGAGTGTTACACAGTGCAAAAGGGCATAGTGCTTCCCCCAGGCTTATAAATGTTCTTTTCTAGTAGAAGCAAGGGCATCATAATTTAGTAATCATAAAGTTTACATTATATTGAAGTCTTACTATATGCCAGGCACAGTACTTCCTATGTATTCTCTCCATTCATTATCACAATAGATTTTAATATATTTATTATTAATAATAGTATTGATAATAACAATATAGATGAGAAAGTTGAGACCCTTAAAGATGAAGTAATATTTTCAAGGTCAAAAACCACTGAGTGATAGAGTCAGGATTAAAAATAAACCTGCCTAACTCTAAAGCACTAACGTTGAGAAGGGAGAAGTCTCTAACGCGAAGGAACTAGTGCTTGGCTTCCATTGGAAGATGTGGTTCTTCACCCAGTATTCAACTTTAGGCAGTTAAAAGTTTCTATCTGATGTGGGATGTCCTTCTGTATATGTGTTGCATTAATTGGTTGATGAATAAAGCTGTTTCAGCCAATGACTTAGCAGAGTAAAACCAGGTGGGAAATCTGAACAGAGATATATAGAGAGACGTAGGCAGAGTCAAGCAGACTCCAGCCAGCCACTGAGGAAACAAGACATATAGAAAATGTGGTAATGCCACAGCCACATGGCAATACACAGACTAATAGAAATGGGTTAATTTAAGATGTAAGAGCTAGCTAGAAATATGCCTAAGCCATTGGCCAAACAGTGTTGTAATTAATACAGTTTTTTTTGTGCAGTTATTTGGGTCTGGGCAGCCAGAAAACAAAAGCACAGTATCTGTTTATGAATGGTGTCCAAACGTTTGACAAGAATTTTCCACATAAAGCCTGAGAAAGCTTTAATAAAAAGGATTCTAGACAGACAAGAACAGAGTTAAGCATAACTTCTTGATAGTAGCATTTTCTTAGGTGGGCTCTGTTTGCTAGAGGTAAGCAGAGACATGGCTATTTTAAGAGAGGCTTTGTGACTCAGTGTTAGCAAAAACCATGCAGCTCTTCTAAGAGGCCATGCCACCGAACACTTAAATAGTGTTTATGAGCAGCCAGTGGCATACTTCTTGGTGGTGGCACGGATCTAGAAACTCCACAGAGTTGTGGTAAAAAACATGGCTTCTGCCAGTACCTCTGCCATGAAGCTAATCTTTCAGGAAATCAAGGAGTGGGACAGATCCAGCTGCCAAAGCTGTGGCTTTAATCTTAGTCACATAGCTTAGCAAATTAAAGACTCATGTGGCCAGAAAAAGATAAAGATATACAATAAAGACAGATTCAGATGGGAAAAAAACCACTCTAAATGGTTTACAGTATGTTTAAAAATATGTGTAGGCCTGGGAGAGAAAAAAAGGATTTAGAAAGTTCTTTAAAAAAAGAAATATAGTTGAGTGTGTTGGCACATGCCTTTAATCCCAGTACTTTGGAGGCAGAGACAAGTGGATTTCTGTGAGTTTCTGGCCAGCCTGGTCTACAGAGTAAGATCCTGGACAACCAAAGAACACAGAGAAGCCCTGTCTCAAAAAAACTAAAAATTAAAAATAAAAATAAAAGAAATAGAGTTTTTAAAAAGCCACATAAAGTCGAAAAATACACAGAAAGTCTGGACACTATATGTTATTGTGTTGTCTTTGAATTATTTGACTGCTGAGGAAGGAGCAACAGCTGCTAAAAGACATTTGATTATAAATGGATTTATCCAACCTATGTATTTTGAAAATGCTTTCACTTCAAAATTTAAGTCAAAAGATATGTTACTTCAGAGAAGAGGTTTTGCTTTTGCTTCCATAGAAAATGAGAGGCCGTGAATTTATTCTGGGTTAAGAAGAATAAAATATGGTTGAGGAAGACCCCCTGAAAACTTTCCAGTGGGAATGGATGGCCCAGATGATCCAATATTTCAGATCACTTCTGTTGCAGTTTCTTCTGAGTTCTACAACCAGAACAGATTCAAGGCCGCTGGATGAGATGATCAAGCCTCACAGAATACTCCAGTCAGGATTTGACCATAATCCTAAATTTCTTTAGGCTCCCATAAGATTATCAGTGGTCCCCAATCAGCAAGAAGTAGCCTAGAAAACTATGCCCACATTCCTCAAAAATGGATCACGGATGCTTGTCTTTGTTTAGAGTATTGGTTACAAGTTGTTATTGATAATCATCAGGGGAATAAAAGCTAAACAAAGGAGATTAGATTCATAGTTCTTGTTTTGAAAAGATAAAAGAAGTGCTATGGGACAGTGCTCTTGTACCCTGTAAAGATTTATCACCTGTATTGGTTTAATAAAATGCTGATTGGAGTAAAAATAAAATGCTGCAGTAGCCAGGCAGGAAGTAGAGGCGGGGCAACCAGACTAGGAGAATTCTGGGAAGAGGAAATGCTTAGTCTGCAGTTAGTAACCAGAGGCAGAGGAAGCAAGATGAGAATGCCTCACTGAATAAGTACCAAGCCATGTGGCTAAACATAGATAAGAATTGTGGGTTGATTTAAGTTGTAAGAGCTAGTTAATAATAAGCCTGAGCTAATAGGCCAACAAGTTTATAATTAATATAAGTCTCTGTGTGTTTTGTTGGAACTGAATCACTGTGGAACTGAGCAGGACAGAAACCTCTATCTACATCTATCTACAGACAATGGGACAGTCTTGTTTCTCATCTTCTCAATCTTGCCACCATACCCCACCAGGTTAAGGAATACTTGCTGTGGTTCACAAGGATGCTACAAATTGGTAGGAATAAAGGGTTACCCCTGCCTCAGTTTTATGCCTCTTCTTTCGGAGACAGAACACTGCATAGGAATTGCTAAGTGTTTTTCCACCCAAAGAGGCCAGGGGTGAGGATGAAGGACAGCTGACAAGCTCTGAATGCTATGGCTTGTCTGGGTCTGCAAGATTCTCAGGGCACAGGAACCAAAAGGATGCAAATGAGAATAAGAGCAATGGTATTCTACTGTTCCACAAAGCACAGTTTGCAATGGGGGACCAAGGAAGCCACTGGGACAGTTGACCCCTGACCTAGATATGTGAAAAAGACCAGAGAGCAAAGGGTACAAGAGCAACAAGCAGAAGTTTCCTAGGAGAGACTGAAAAATCTCTAACTATGATAGCCCCACCTAGGCTGAACCAGAGACATCGTAGGAGACCTAGGGAACCTTGTATTGATCACATGGGTCCTTTAGGAGTAGGGATCATCTCAACACCTACCATTTTGTTTATATAATTATTTACATTGTAAGTATGCTGGGGCTCCCTCAACTTGTCTGGCAATCCATACTTCCCTGCCTCTGTCTTCTTTACCTTTTTTGTTACATCTTGATCTTTTGGTATTTTAAAGAACCTGTGAAGTCTGAGATATTTTACCTTAATAATAGGATACCTTCATATACAGCCACAATAATTGGTCTTCTAGGAATAAGCCTCTCCCGACACAAGTCACAGACTATCCGAGTGTTGGTTGAGAGACCTGTCTAGGCTGAAATCCTCCAAGCCAGTTAGGGAAGGTCTGCTCCCTACAGCTCTGAAATTTGGATCAAAACTGAGAGGGAAGATAGGAGCCAGGGAAGGAACCAAAGCAGCTATGTGCCTCTCCCCCCCCTCTCTCTCATGTGTGTGTGTGTGTGTGTGTGTGTGTGTGTGTGTGTGTAGGTAAGATGAACAGGTGGCTGTGGAGCTCTAGTTTGGCTTACTGGCAAGGCAGAATTGTCAACTGGAGTAAAGTAGTGTCTCAGCAGAAGGTCTATAGAACAAGGTCAGTAGTGGTGACAAAAACTACCAAGATTAAAGGCACAGTTTAATCTCAACACAGTGATGGCATGATTTTAGCACCACACTCCCACCAGTAGACAACTCATTCAGGCAAAAACTAAACAAAAACAAGGGAATGAAGTGATACAATAAATCAAATGGACCTAACAGACATTGCCAGAAAATTCCACCTGAACACTAGAGAGAACGCATGCTCTCAGCAATTTTGGGAACTTTCTCCAAAATTGATGGCACCCGAGGACACAAAACCTCAACAACTTGGAAATTGAAATGATATCCTGCATTCTATCGAACCACAGCGGAATAAAGCTGGTTATAAACAGCAATAGAAACTACAGAAAGTACAGGAATATAAAACACTCCACCATAGAATGATGAAAGGGTTAACTGAAGAACCTGTGAAGGAAATTTAAGAATTCCTGGAACTGAATTGGACAAAAGTTTATAGGACACAAAGAAGGTAGTCCTGATGGTAAAGTGTGCACACTGAAAAAACTTTGAGATATACCAAAGAAATAAATTAATGGCATATATTTTAAGATTTTGGAAAAACAAAACAAACCAAATCCCCAAACAATAAAGGGCAGAGGCAAGCAATAAAGGGCCAAAGAGACAACACTCGTGCCTGCTGTTTGTCAGTGGCCTACGTTATCAGAAGGGTATGTACATGGGTACTTGTTTTCCTTTCTGAGCAGCCCAGATAACCAGGAGTTTGGGGGTCCAGTATGTAGTTTACAGGCTGCTTCTAACCAGCTGAGATTCTCTCAAGCTTTTTGTAAGCCAGGCAATGAACCAGCGGAAAAGAACCACTTGGCCGCCATTATTTGTGCCTGATTCTTACCAGGTGTCATGTTAGCAGATTTTGATAAATTAGTAACAGTAATTAAGGTTGAATATGCTTAATTATATAATTCCAAATCATTCACTGTTAGTTTAACCTCACTGGGAAATCATCAGCATAGTGGGCAAGCCTGAAAAAGTTTGAAACAAAACTCCAAAGGGGCAGGATTAGTATTTGAGCTATATCCAATCCTCACACTAAGTAAGGAGCTTCTTAACCCACCATTGTCATTAGTCTAAAAAAAAGAAGAAAAAGAAAAAAAGAGAAAGTCATGAAGTTGGGTTTCTAAACACAGAAGCCTGATTTTGAAAAGATTAGTGTGCCTGACCTTCAGGGAAGAGTCATTTTTTTCTGACTTTCTTGCTACTTCCCTTTCACGCAGTAGAAGCAGAGAGAGAGAAACCCCACAGATACCCCTTTGTTAACGGAGATCATATCCTCTCTACTCAGAAGCTGCTGGCTTCCCACTTAGTCACAGCAAACTGTTGCTCATTAGCAGTTATCAAGCTGAGAGCTGGTTCAAGAAAATATGCACACCAAGACTTCTTAACGAGATTAGAGCTGATGGAGCTGGGGAAATGGCGTTCTACCCATTCACGGAGCTCACCAACACACTTTTGACAACAAACGTAATGGGTTTCCTACACACAGCCAGCAATTCTCCAGAGGACACCACCTCAGATTTAATTCCCTTCTGATACTGCCTACCTAGAGACACTATCAGACCAAAAGCACTAAGGGTTCAGTGCCTCAAGAAAGCTCTCTACTTCAAATGTCAATCAAAAGTCCCAGGTTCTGATCTATACTTCCAAATGACCAGCTACACATGAAGGTTCCCTTGACTCCTGGCCTTGGTTTGATTAACTGGCTGAAGTGGCTTATGAAACTCAGGTAAATGCTTTCTTTACATTTAGTCATTATAATAAAGGGTATTTAATAGGATGCAAATGAACAGCCAGATAGACAAGGAACACAGGGCAGAGTGTGTGGGAAGAATGGGCTCTCCATGTCCTCAAAGAGAATCCCACTCTGTGGGTGTCTCATTGGGTTCAGCCATCTGTAAGCACTTCCTAATCCCATCCCTTTGAGTTTTTATGGAAGTTTTCTGGTGTAGGCATGGTTGGTTACATCCATGGCCAATAGTTATCAACTCTACCTTCAGATCCTTTCTTCCCCATGAAGGCTGGAGGGTAAGCTGGGAGTTGCAGTTATTTAAACATGTTCGATCTTTCTAAGGACCAGTTGTCATCTTGCAGCTACCTAGAGGATCTCACTCTAGTTTTAAGAGAACACAAAGTATATCCTTCACATTCTGGAGATCTCAAAGATTTCTTGGAATGAGAATGGAGAACTTTTGTTCCATAATGTTGCCCTTGTAGAAACATTCCCTTCAGTACTTTCATAAACCGCCATGGTGTATACTCCACTCTACACACAGGCTATGTGGTATAGCCTGTCACCATTGCTCCTAGGTCACGAATCTGTACTGTGTGTGATTGTCCTGAGTGTTGTACATAATTGAAACATGATGCAAGTATTTGTGTGTATACGCATATCCAAATGTAGAAGGAAAAATAAAAATATAGCATAAAAGATAAAAAATAGCATTCCTATTTAGGGTACCTTCTACATATGGAGTCTGAAGAACTGAAAATTATTTTTGATGACCAAGATTAAAAACACTGATGACGGCTTATGCTAGAGAAGATGTGGAGTAAAAGGAACACTCCTCCATTATTGGTGGGAATGCAAACTTGCACAATCACTTTGGAAATTAGTATGGCAGTTTCTTAGAAAATTGGGAATCAATCTACCTCAAGACCCAGCCATATCACTCTTGGGCATATACACAAAGGATGCACAATCATACCACAAGGACACTTGCTCAAATATGTTCATAGCAGCATTATTTGTAATAGCCAGAACCTGGAAACAACCTAGATGTCGTCAACCAAAGAATAGATGAAGAAAATGTGGTACATTTACACAAAGGAATATTACTCAGTGGAAAAACAACAACAACAATGTCATCAAGAAATCTGCAGGCAAATGAATGGAACTAGAAAAATCATCCTGAGTGAGGTAACCGAGACACAGAAAGACAAGCATGGTATATACTCACTCATAAGTGGATATCAGATGTAAAGCAAAGGATAACCAAGCTATAATCCATAGCCTTAGAGAAACTAAGTAACAAGGAGTACCCTAAGAGGGATGCATGGATCTCCCTGAAAAATGGAAATAAATGAGATCTTCTGGGGATGAAGGGGATGAAGGATGAGAATATGAGGGATTGGGATGATCTAGTTGGGGGAGGGATGGAGAGGGAGAGCAAAGAAAGAGATATCTTGATAGAGGGAACCATTATGGAGTTAGGGAGAAACCTGGTGCTAGGGAATCTCCCAGGAATACACAAGGACGACCCAAGCTAAGATTTCTAGCAATAGTGAAGACGGTACCTGAACTGGCCTCCTATAATCCGATCAGTGACTACCCTAGTTGTCACCATAGAACCTTCATTCAGTAACTGATGGAAGCAGATACAGAAATCCACAGCCAAGCACTGGGCCAAGTTCCAGGAGTCCAGTTAAAGAGTGGGAGGAGATTATGTAAGCAAGGGAAGTCACGATCTTGATGGAGAAACCCACAAAAACAACTGACCGGAGTTCAGAGTAGCTCACAGACTCTAGACCAACAGCTAGGGAATTGGCGTGGGGCTGACCTACACCCTGTATATATGGGTGACAGTTGTGTAGCTCGGTTTGTTTGTGGGTCCCCTAGAAGTGGGACCCTAGCATGGCACCTGAGCTGTCTCTCTGGAACTCATTCCTTATGGTGGGATGACTCGCTCAGCCTTGATGCAGGTGGGAGAAGCTTGGTTCTGCCTCAACTTGATGTGCCATGCTTTGTTGACTCCCATGGGAGGCCTTACCCTGCTGAGGAGTGGGTGGGAGCATAGAAAAGAGGTTGGGAGAGGGAACTGGAGGAGAGGAGAGAGGGACGACTATGGTTGATATGTAAAATAAATTTTAAAAATTTAATTAAAAAAAAGAAGCCCTTCTGGGTGAGTCAGCAAAGTGATGAGTTAAAGGTAGGGATTTGATCCCAGGATATTACTGGACTCTTAGGTTATGCTACAGATTCCAGGGTATTACTGGACTCTTAGGCTATGCTAGAGTTATTTACATTTTTTCTTGAATAATAAATTAACCATAGTTTATTTGTATTTTTGACTTTTGAAATTTTATAAACTTTTCTTGCTTTCCTTTTTCAAGACAAATTATCTAATTGGTGGTGGTAGTGAATTATCTAATTCAGGTGGTGGTGGTGATGATTTGTGTGTGTGTGCATGTGTGTGTGTGTGTGTGTGTGTGTGTGTGTGTGACATGCATGGGGAAGTCAGAAGATAACTTCATAAAATTCTCTTGTGGATTCTAGAGGTTAAGCACCCATAGTCCAACTGTACAAAAATATTTTCTTCTTCAAATATGTATTTTATATTTTCCCCATTTTAATTTTATACTCCTTTTTATCTTCCTTTCTTATTTTAAAAGCTAAGTTATATAATTTGTAAATGGAAAAACAGGAATAGGAACTGGGCTGATTTGATCTCCCAAACTGAGTTATTTCTTACATCCATACTGTCTCTCATAAATGACTCTGTAAACTGTGTCTATAGCTGTGTGGCTGGCACAGTGGCACAGTTAGGAAGGACTTGATTCGCGCTGCCCCGCTCTGATGCTGAGCCTCACCCGAAGGAAAAGCTGCCCTTCTCCACCCTGTACTTGCTCCACCCGGACAGGCCAGGGGCTCCACCTTGGAGCTTGCATTCCGGAGGGCCAGTGCTTAGCAGCGGGCCTACTCCCCCTGCTTAAGAACTGTCTGTGTTGTCCGTGTGGAGATTTGCTCTGAGAACTGAGCAACTGAGAACTGAGCCAGCTGGTGATCATCTGGCTGAGCAGTTTACTACTGGAGTAAAAGACATGGGGCAAAGCCTGGGCTATCTGCAGCACTGAAAGATCAACCATTATCGATTTCTCTCCTCGGTGACTGTCTGCTGATGTTCAGGAGAATATAGACCTGAGGAAACTGAGAGAGAGTGGTGGCTTGGGATATAAGAGGACACTGTGCTATGGAAGTCAGCTGCCTACTAATAAAGACACAGCAGAGACAGGTGAGGAAAAGTAATGGACAAGAAAAGCCCCCAAACTCCTATTGGAATCAGTCATACCTGTGGCTGTGGGTCCTATTGCCCGGTATGTGGCCTAAAGCAGACACTAATGCTAAGAGACAGAGCTGCATACGAGAGGAGGTGGTAGCGGCTTTTGCCACCGTCCTTTGTTGTGATATTAATTCTGTCCCTCACCCATCTGGTTTCAGCTCTCCTAGAGTCTCAAGGACAATTTACACTCCTCTCTCCTCTGTCTGGCAGGAAGTATAAATGTGGGGACCATTTGTGGACCTGCTGGCCCCTGGCCTAGTCTTTGTGCCTGCTTCCCTGGCAGGGCTGTGCTGAACACATGGGCAGGACTAAATGTTTGTTCAGTGTTAAGTAGCCTTTGGTCATTCACTTCCAAGTCATGTCAAGGGAAAAAGTGCATGTTTAGAAGGCTCAGGGTAGCTTTGTGGCATACCCGAGAATGCCTGGAAACAGCTAAAAAGAGCTTGTGGCTTCTTCCAGCGCCTGGCTGCCAGCTGCCAGCTGCCAACTGCCAAGCCTACAGCTTCACATCTGGGCTGGGTTTCCTGAACTTGGCCATCAGCCCCAGGGCAAAACATTGTCTTTGTGCCTCTGAAAAACTGTACACAGACAGTGGCTTGGTGTTAGGGTGGTGAGCAGGAAGAAGCAAGGCCAGCCTCCGAGGAGAGCGCCAATGAGCTGGCACCAATATGCCCAACCCATCAGCGTGCAAAGCTTGGAAAATCAGAGGGTTCGGGGAAACCTTGAATCCTGTCCCAACTGTAACCCCAACTCAATCCCACAAATAATTTTGAGGCCACACCACATTCTACGCCTCTTTCAGACACATAGAACATGTCAGTGAAGACAGCAGACGACCCCCCTGACTCTGGGGAGTGCTACACGAGAGTGGATGATGGACAACGGTCACAATTACTCCAGTTCTTTAGGGGCTTCCACAGGGCAAGTGCTTTGGAAACTCATAACTGGGTACAGGAGTCTGAGGGTGGGGCTGTAGGTTATACTATTAGTTTGTGTTTGTTTTTATCTAATTTGCTTCCACAACCAGAGTGTACCTACCCCAGACGGAGGAGTTCAGGAAGCTCACTCACTCAAAGAAGGGGTTTTGGACCATGTCTTAGGGTTTCTATTGCTGTGAAGAGACACCATGATCATGGCAGCTCTTATAAAGGAAAACATTGAATTGGGGTGGCTTACAGTTTCAGAGGTTTAGTCCATTATCATCATGGTGACACAGTGGCATGCAGGCAGACACAGTGCTGGAGAAGGAGTTAAGAGTTGTACATTTTGACTCGCAGGCCAACAGGAACTGGCCTGGGACACTGGGTGAGGTGTGACTCTTTGTGAGACCTTGAAGTCCACCTCTACAGAGACACACTTCCTCCAACAAGGCCACACCTACTCCAACAAAGCCACATCTCCTAATAGTGCCACTCAAATTACATTCACATTATCACAGACCATAAGCAAACTTTGCAAAGTGTTAGGGAAATGTCCGCGGACCAGACCATGGGCAGTAAGATGTATCCAGACATATCCTCAGCCATCTTGACTCAAGGTTGGTCCACCACTTCCTGAAAAGGGTGGGCTTCCTTCATGCTATCAAAGGGTATCTGAGTGCACCCCCAAAAGTCTCTTTACTTCCCTAGCTTTCCTGAGTTAGGAAAACATGGAGCTGAACATGGGACAAGCATTTGATTATTTATGGGAGAAAAGAAAGCAAAGGTTTTAAGCTGGTAGATCCAAAGACTGAGATTAAGGACTAAATTGGTGTGTCATATCCAAATGTATGCAGGGAATCTTGAAGCTCTGATGCAGTGGAATTTAGAGGTGGAGGCTTTCGAAGGTTTGGATGAGGTGATAAGATGAGACCCCACCCTTCAGTCAGTGTTCCTAATGATAGCACAGAGGGCCTTGGACTGGAGGGGAGAAGGGGAAGAGGGTGTGTGGGTTAGCGGGAGGGAAGTGAGAGGAGGGGAGGAAGTGGAAATTTTGATTGGTATTATTTATAAAGTAATAAAAATTCAAAAAATACTTCATCCAATAAACAGCAGGAAGCAGTTTGGAGAATACTAGTCCCAAATGCCCCCCACCCCCTGCAATAAAAAGAAAGAAACTCACGGTCTTCCATGACCAGGGACTCTACATGGCAAGCCTCGTTCTCCACCTCAGGGATCATAATAGCAGGTCATCATTCTAAGAGGATTAAGTGGTGAAGGAAGTTTTGGTGGCAGCATGGCAGGCAGGCATGGTTAGATACTGGGAGGAACCATAGCCAGACATCAGCCAGACAGCTCATTTGCAGACCACAGTGTGCTTTGCTGGTGACACAGCACAGGGACCACAGATGACAGAATCATCCCGATGGCAGCAGGTCCAGAGGATGCCATTGCCTTGCATTTTCACATCGACTTTATTCTTTGTTTTTCCCCCTTCAAAACAGGGTTTCTCTGTGTAACAGCCTAGCTGTCCTATAACTTGTTCTGTAGATCAGGCCAGACTCGAACTCACAGAGATCCGCCTGCCTCTGCCTCCCAAGTGCTGGGATTAAAGGCGTGTGCCACCACGGCCCGGAATCTACTGTATTCTTATCGAGGATGTTTCAATAAGAAAAGATAAGGAAATTAATTTAGAAGTGAAGGCTTTCTACGTTCTTGCAGTCTGTTTCCAAAAGGAACCCCTAAAATGTGATGTTCACGGGTCCCTTTACACGGCAGCTGCTGTGGGAATCATACAGATACACGCGGCTTGAGCTTTTCATATATGAGCAGAATTGGGCACTACCCATCTCCTGAGACATTCTTTTTACTATATTGATAATTCCTTCTCTATCCACACAAGCGGCTTTACCTCCTCCTAACAACTGCCTTGTGTGCTTCCTGAGCACAGCTCCTAGCATATCTGACAGGCTATCCTAATGGCTCCACTGATATCTCCATTTTTTTTCTTTTGGCTATTAAAAACCAGGCTGCAAAAAGCCTTATCTATCAATGTATGTGTGCACTGGTTGAATATTTCCACAAAGTAAATTCCTAGTAGTGGCAATGCTGGATTGGGGATCATGAATAATTAAAATAATGATTATATTGCCTAGTGTTCTAAAAATAAAGTTAGACCACTTTGGGTTCCTACCAAAAGGAGTGGACAGCCTTTCCCAGCACCTTGGATTCCATGTTTATAGTCATTATTCATGCTGCATGATGAATATTTAGCCCCGCATTAAGCATCTTTGTTAGAAGTGAGGTCTTTATAGTTTGTGTGGAGAGCTTCCTGCAACACTAACCTACTAGAGCATAGCTTCAAATTTGCAGTAGCCCAGAACATTCTGTCTCAATGGCAATCTTTATGTGTAGTCAAAGCCTGAGGCCATGCTTGCTCACATGATAGCTGCCATTGCATAACCCAACTCTGGAATTTTATGCCAGGAGTCTTTCTTATCTACCTTCAAGTCTGATAACTATCATGGAAAGTTTTTACTTTCTGGTCTGGCTCCAGGTGTGACTGATGTTGCCAAAATCTTTTATGAGACTCAATATTAATAACTGACTTTTTTCTTGGCCAAGCTTGAGTGAAAATGGTTAGAGGTAATGGTTTATCAATGTGGCTTTGTCTGAGTCACCTTAGGTGCGGGAAAGGACTGGAAGAAAGGCTGTGTATGTCTCCCCACCCCTTCCCCAGCAGATACAAAGAGCTACACAGACCTCTCTCCCAGCTTGAATGGGTGGAGCTGAACATCCCATCCCCTCTGCAGCGACATCCGCTGCTCCTTTATTTGTTAAGCCTTGGGTTTGTAAAGAAGGGTTAAGTTTCATGCTACGTGTTTCTAAAATGATTTTTGGGGAGCAGAAAAGAAACCTGCCTCCAGCTTTGAACCTCACTCAGTTCTAGGTCTATCATAGGTCTGGTCTGGCATATTGTAGGGTCCCTTCACTTAGGACATATATAGGCTTTAATGCTCTGTAGTTACTGGCTGCCAAGTTGCCCATTGGTGGTGCCAACAGATCCTTTCCTGGGAGCCCAGCTGACCCACTTGTAAGTATCTGGAGGGCATCCCTCTCCACTCAGCACCCTGTCCTCAGTGCTCACCCCTCCCACCTACCATGCTGCTGTACAGAACACTTGGTTGTGACACTAAACCATCTCTTTGCATCCTAGGCAGGGGTCTTCCTTAGATCCAAATGACTTTCTCAAACTTCCTGCGACATTTAAACACTTTCAGTCAGGCTGAGCTTGTCCATAGATTTAAGGCTAAAGGGTGTATCCAGGATGCTTGTTCAAGCCACATTGTTAACCTGCTTTTGTGGTTGACACGCCAATGGGGCTGCACACCTCCTAGATGGCACTGGTTCGCAACCTGCATTTCATGGGTCCTTGTTCATGTCTCAAGAAGCTCACTCCTAATCACTTTCAACTTTCATCTGACTTGAGGACATGATTTCCACATTGATTACACTAACTTGCTTGGCATCTTGGCTGGATTCTGCATGTGTTTGTGCTGGATTTTTCTGGTAGCCCTTTCACACTTTACTCTGACTCTCTGCTCACTACAGTAGGTGAATGACACTTGGCAAACCCTGCAAAAGCTTGAGAACCTGGCATTTGGGCTCCTCTCCAGCCAAAGCCAGCCATCCATGCATCTGCCTACTCTCTAAGCTGGTCAACTTTCTTTTGAACTTGTGTTCTCTCTGGCTTCAGGGTCTCAGTGTGTGTTGGTTCTGCTACCTAGAATAAGTTTCCATGCCCTCTTTACTGGGTTAAAAGTAAACCCTTCCTGTCCTTCCCTTCTCAGATTCAGCATCCCTTCTTTGGAAAAGCCACCAAGTACTCCGTACTTCTCCTTCCTGCACCTGCCTTCAGGGTGATATTATTTGACTCTTGACCAAGGTTTCCTAGTATTTAAAAGAGTTATTTACATGTTTACCCAGATCACCATGAGAACACCCAATGAGCACCTAGTGCATGGTGAGATCTAGATGAGCCATCTAGGGAATAAAGGAACTCGGGAAGGAATGCCTCAATGAACGAGCTTCCAGGGATAAAGGAGAACATGAGAACACACTGGTCTTAGGGTCTAAGGACTACATTTCCCAACAGAAAGAAGACAAGATTCCCTGTTAAGCTCTCCACACACCTCAGAGACAGAAAGGACAGAGTTTGCATGGTGACGACTTCTCAGGCCCTGGGCAGGGTCTTTCTGCACTCTCACTCCCTTGCTATGACAGATGTGTGATGTGTGTGTGTGTGTGGGGGGGGGGGGGGTCAGGTGAAGAAAGCAGGACTCAGCAGTGGTGAAGAAAAGAGGAGGAGCCAGAGTGACACCCGCCCAGCTGTGCTGTTTCCATCACACTGCGGCATATCAATCTTAGAATTCATTTGTCCCCTCAACAAGCATTTAATATCTGTTCTATATTAGGCCGGTCCTAGATGCTGACAAGGATTAAGATGCATTGGATGTATTTACCTTCTTGGGATCTTATTCTCCTTCGTGAAAAAAGAAACAGAAATAATCAATAACTATGTCATTATTCATCTATTAAAAGATATTGGCAGCTGAGTGGTTTTGGTCTGTAATCTAGTACTCGGGAAGCAGAGTCAGATGAAATGCCACAAGTCTGATGCCAGCAGAGGTCAAACACGGTCAGTCAGCTTTGGGCTAGAGAGCAAGACCCTAAGTCAAATGAAAACAAAATCCAGCAGCCGGTCTATGCCAGACCTCTGGGATACAATGGAAAGGTAGAGGGCACACTGTTGCCCTCAGGGGGTTTATACTCCAGTAGACACAGGACTTTCCAGTGGTAACTGCGGAGCTGTAATAATGCACGGGCTCCAAAGCCTAGGATGAGTGACCGGGCGTGATGAGCGAAGGTGCAGGGATCTGCCTGGTCAGCTATGTAAGGGAACAGAGGTGCAGCCCAAACACGCAGGTGCAGAGTCAATGCAAGAGAAAGTTGAAATGCCCAAAGGTTGATAGCAAAGAGGAATACAGTAAAATTGGGACTCAGGAACAAGGGCAGTGTGCTTAGAGGCAGCGAGCACAGTAACATTAGACCAATGAGTAGTGACTATTCTGAGAAGTCTTCTTTTCCCAAGAGTGACGCGACCAGACCTGTTATTTTGAAAAGATGGTATTGATAAAGGTAAACAGGGGGACAAGAAGGGGAGAGTCAAAAAACAGGTGCAAAGAGCGTTGTGAAGAAGCTGCGTGCAGTCATGGCGAGACTAGAGATCAGCCGATGGAGACGGCTGTGCAGCAGAGGATTCCCCGTCTGTCTGTGGGACAGAAACTGGGCCTGGCCTACAGAGCAAGTTCCAGGATAGCAAGGCTCACACAGAGAAACTGTGTCTTGAAAAACAAAACAAACAAACAAAGAACAAAAGAAACGAGTTCTTGGTGCAGAACTTTCACCATGACATGGGATAGTGGCAGCATTGGCCATGGTTCTGGCTTTAGAATCAAGGACAGAAGAAAGGGGTTATGGAATCTTCCTCTGTGACTAAGGAAAGCCTCTGAGGCAGGTGTGTGGCAGGGGTGTTGCTGCATGGAGACCTAGAGAGGCCACTGTATGAAGTTGTAAAGGTGAAGCCTGAATTGTCCAGAGACCCCACGATGTTAGAGATGCCAGAGTCGTGGGATATCTGCCGAGGAGAGCTGCTAACAGGGAGTGGAACCAGTCCAAGAGAAAGGAGTGTGTGGCAGACAAAACTAGCTGAATTAAGTTGGAGATCTGAGGAGCATTTCGAATATCAGATACGGAGATGCAGAGTTCGGAGATTGCCAGCTGGTTTTCCGTCTTGCTTTGATCCAGTGTTTCCTCGCTATTCTCCCTTTCCTCCATGTTGGAATGGTGATGTAAGTCCTCTGCCATCATATGCTGGAGGGGTGTGATCTGCTTTCTGATTTTGCTTTTCTAGGGGATTGCTTGGGTGCCAGATGTAGCCGCCAGATGAAACAATTACCTAATTTGTTCTAGTGTAATAAAAAAAAATCTCCAGAGTCAGAAATTTAGATAAAGACCTGAAAAAATCCAAGAAAAGCAGAGATTGGCTGACCCTTCCTCCATGTCCTCCAGAACATTGAGCACTGGAATTCGTCCACCTACCAACTCCAGCTCCTCATGAGTCTCTTCCTGTGCTCTCCAGCTCCTCAGGAGTCTCTTCTGTGCTCTCCAGCTCATCCCGAGTCTCTTCCTGTTCTCTCCACCTGCCCTAGAAAATCCTCCAGGAACTTTATAGCCAATCCCAGTTAGTCAGTCTCTGACTACATCCTAGAGTCAAGGTTGCTTTACTGTCACAATGGATTGGCTCCATGGACAACTCTTCCGCACTAGATTACAATTAAGAGATAGCATGAGTCTCAGAAGAGACTTTGATCTTTGGACTTTTAGTTACATTTGAGACTGTGATAGACTATGGGGACTTTTGAAGTTGGACTAAATACATTTTGAATTATGTTATGGCTACAAGCCTCTGGAAACCAGGGAGTAGAATGTGGTGGTTTGAATAAGTATGGCCCCCATAAACTCATGTGTTTGAATGCTTGGCCCATAGTGAGTGGCACTGTTAGGAGGTGTGGCCTTGTTGGATGAAGTGTGTCACCATGGAGGCGGGCTTTGAGGTCTCAAGCTCAAGTTACACCCAGTATGGTACCCCAGTTCTCCTTTTGCTGCCTACAGATCAAGATGTAAAACTCTCAGCTCCTTCTCCTGCACCAAGTTTGCCATGGTGATAATGGACTAAACCTCTGAAACTGTAAGCCAGTCAAGTTAAATGTTTTCCTTTATAAGAGCTGCCATGGTCATGGTCTCTCTTCATAGCAATAGAAACCCTAAACAAGTCACATGGCAACAGAAAGAGGGATGGCTATGATGACTCCATTTTCTGTTGTGTTTATTCGGGGTGAAAGCTGGCAGCTTTCCTTGAGTGAAGGGCTGTCGGAAGAGAACCAACTTTGAAGAAGAACAATTTTAGTTCCTTCTGGACCCGTGGAGCTTGAGGTCACTTTGAGATACTCCTATGAACATCACATAGGCAGTTTGATGAAGATTGGAGCCCTGAGATTGGATCGGATAGGTAGTAAAATGTAAATCGCACCACCATTCTTTAATAGACACAGGAGACTGGTTTCGATTGCAAACTTCCTCAGATGCTCAAGTTCCTAATAGAAGAAGCTAAACTATTTTCATTTAATCTATAACATCCATCATAGACTGTAAATGAGATCAAGACTGCATATAATAACTAATAAAATGTCACAAAAATCAACAAGAATGGTCTATATATATTCAGACAGATACAGCCTCCTTTCCCTCCAATTTTCAATTGACAATTGGCTAAATCAAAAAATGCCTAAGCCATGGACACAGAGTGCCACTTCACAGTAAGAGAGATAGGACAACTACTACTGACGGGTACCTGTGCCGTCAGTTACAGGTGGTGTAAAGAAATGCAAGTTTCATATTCTGTAATAATATCACCTTGTGATGACCCAATGCTTCAACAGTTTATCAAGCAACCTCAGCTATATGATGTAATTTGAACTTCATGACATTTCACAGGATTTGCAGGTGAGAACACCAATGTTAAAGTGTGAGAGAACAGACTAGAGACACTTCTCAATGCTTTTCCTAATTTGTCTTTCATGTCCAAATAGGTGTTGTGAGTAAAGTCATCTGAAAAAGTATATTACAGCACCATTCATTCTGATTTGAGTTGTAAATGTCCCCACCACCCTGGTACTGGCTAGTTTGAGGTCAGCTTGTAATTGGTGAACACATGCACACCTTTCTGTCCCTCCAGTCTCTAAGAAAATGTAAGCTGGAACTGTGGTGTCGCCTCTTGCTAATTCTTCACAAGAGTTTGCTAATGAATAGCCTAGAGTTCTCTGTTTTAGCTAGACCAGGGCTGGCCAGAAAGGCTTCTGAATTTTGTTCTTATCCCTCTTCTTTCTTGTTCTTCTCCTTAACTGTGGGGTCTTCCCAGGTCTGGTTCTTTAACCTCTGGTCTTCTTCAGGAAGCCTACTGCACTCCAGGAATTCTGCAGCTCATGTCTCTGTGAATAAATGCCAGCTGCTATCTCTTTGCTTTCTCTCATTCCTGGTGTTTACAGGATGGAGGAGGGGCTGATGCGTCTTAAAGAGAGCGTTGAGATGCGATCCTCGTCCTTTCTCTATACTGACTGACAATGTCTTTCTCTATACTTGCTGACAATGGGCTCAGCTCCTCCCAGGCACCGAAGACCAAAGTCACGAAACCTCTGGAGCATCCTTCAGCCCTGTATGTCTCAGAGTCAGAGCCCAGGTATTATTGTTTGATGCTGTCCTCTCAATCAATGCTTTTTGTAGTACTCCTGGCCCAACCCCAGACCTTTGTAAACTCTTGCCTAGACTTGTTTTTCCCAAAATGACACACGTTAGGTTTAAAATGAGGGGTGGGTTACTCATAACACCTGCTCCCTCAGGGAACTGCTCTCTCATTTTGGCTTCTTTTTTGAAATGCATTTTAGAATCTTTCTTTTATTGTAGGCATATACCACTATTGTTCTCTCAATTCATCTATACTTATCCGTTTTGCTTCATGGTGTTCACATAACCATATTTTTCACATAACCATATTTCAATGGCTGAACAAATTTCTGCTGCATAAGTGAGCCTCAGTTTGCTAAATAACTCTGGGTTAGCTGTTCTTCTCAACATTACCTCAAAGATTCTTTTTACTATTGTTTAACTTGCTGATGAACAACAATGAAAAACTGAATTTCTGTAACTGTCTTCATGACTTTATGTAATTTCTGTAAATGTCTTAAATGGCGTCACTATGTGTGACGTGCGCGTTCCACAGTTCCAGGTACATGTCACCAAGTGCTTTCCAAACCCGTTAGGCTGTTTCACAGTTTGTTTCCAGATAACTTATTTTTGCATCTTTCATATGAATGAATGCCCATTTTTTCCCATCTTCTCAGTAAGAATTGACTGTTAATTATCAAAGTTCTGTGAACAATTGGCAAGAAGTGATATCACAATTCCATTTTGCATTTTCTTAAAGAACAGTGAGACGAAGGTGTGCGTTGTTCACCAATTACAAACCCATATCTTGCGGGGCGATGGTGGTGCATGCCTTTAATCCCAGCACTCAGGAGGCAGAGGCAGGCTGATCTCTGTGAGTTCGAGACCAGCCTGGTCTACAGAGTTAGTTCCAGGACAGGCTCCAAAGCCACAGAGAAACCCTGTCTCGAAAAACAAAAACAAAAACAAACAAAAACAAAAAACAAACCCATATCTTTCCCCTTTCTTTTTCGGTGGATATTTTGTTATGCTACAATACACATAGTGAGTATAAATAAATAAGCAATTTCTAAACCTGTGTTATGACGTGAATTCTCTTCCACAGGCTCATTTTCAGAACTCTTCTTCCCCAGTTGGTGGTGATTTTTTGAAGGCTATAGAACGTCAAGTTTAGATGGAAACAGTAGGTACCTAATGGAGGCCTTGGGCAGTTAGACCATCCAGGGTTCAAGCCTAGATGCTCTGCTTCCTGTCCAGAACAAGCCTTCCCTCCCTTCAGGGCTTTTTGTCAGGTGTTAGCCACAGCGATGCAATCTTAAGTGACTCAAGCTGACTGAACACAAGTGGAAGAGTTACTGTAACATTCTATTCTGACAACTCCAGTATCTACCTTATCTTAGCATTGTTACTGGTATATAGTGATTGTCCTTTATCAGAGAAATGGGTCATGTTTTCTTGCTTCTTTGTAAATTAAGACACACTGTCTCAGAAAAATAAGGTAGAGAAGTGACTGAAAAAGACACCCCAATGTCAACCTCTGACCTCCACGTGTGACCATAGGGCCAAGTGCACCACCCCATGCACGTCCATACACCCACACCATATCCCTCATGCTGCCTCATTGAAGTCCAGCTTCCTTTCTCAGACAAATGCAGCAGCTGCTCACACTAGCCATTCCTTGGGGAACATGCTTCCCATCCTTTGACCCTGAGCTGGGCCTGTGGCTTGCACTAAGCAATAGACAGTGTTGACAGTGGTGGGTTTAAGCCCTACGCTGTCGTTTGTTCTTTAGGGAGTTCTCAGACAACCTATAAGAAACCCCAGTACCCTTCACATACAGAGGGGAGAGGCTGGAGACTATATGGGGAGAGCCCCAGACACCCCTGCAGTGCAGCTGAGCCCAGCCTTTTAGCTTGTCCCGAGTCAGGTGTTAGATGTGCACATGAGCCATCAAAGCCATTCCGGCCTCAGCCACCATCTGATGCAGCTTTCTGGTAAACCCCAAGTGGTGCCTGGAAGAGAATTGTCCAGCTGAGCCCTGGTCCACTTATATGATCATTAGAAATAATAGAACGGGTCATCATTTCACGTCACTGAGTTTGCTGTGGATTTCATGCAGCACTAGGTCACTAAACTGTCCCACGTTAGCTGAAGAACTCACCTTCCATCCCCCTTCCTCACCTGGAAAACTGAGTAAATAAATGTGCCTCTGTCATAGACTTGCAACGACAGCCAAATGACACTTTCAGTGCTTGTGAAGCTTTTCCACTAAGATGCTTCTGCCAATCAAAGACAATGAAGACTTTCATCTGGGATTTTGGAGGATACAGTGGTTTAACTGGTGGGTCATGACCTCCAAAAGACCATTGGAAAACACAGATATTTACATGTTTCATAAAAGTAGCAAAGTTATAGTTACGAAGTAGCAACAAAAATAATTTTATAGTTGGGGGTTACAACAGCATGAGGAACTATATTAAATGGTCACAGCATTAGGAAGGTTAAGAACCACTGACTTAGAGAATTCCCTGCATTTTAGATATTTTAGGGAAGGCTTATGGTTTCATATTAAATCTTTCAGTCAATTTTGCTTTCTGTACAAAGTGTTGGCACAGCTATTTTTGAAATGACCTTTTCTAGTTACACACATACCCTGGTTGTCCTGTATCTCCATCCTTCTTCTACAGTACAGTGTCCTTGGAAAGTTCCTGGAATATGAGCATCCCATTAGAAAGATGCATGAGCATGTAAGCTGCCAATGTTCTGCAAAGGGAATTGCTCCTAAGAGGAGGAAGGGAAGGCATGGTCAAGAGAATCAAGGAAGATCCAGGAACCAAGAGTAGATTGGTTAATCATCAATTGCTATAGAAAGCCTGTCTTGATATGCTTTCTATTGTGGTGCCCAAACCAGAACCAAAGGCAACTTAGCGTAGAAAGGTTTATGCCATCTTACAGGTAAGGCAGGGCAGGGTTTCAGATAGGAAACTGGAACACAAACAGATGCCATTGAGGAAGGATGCCCACTGGCTTCTTCTCTATAGCTTGCTCAGGCTGCTTTATTTACCACCTGGGACCACCTACCTGGGGTGGCACCACCCCAGTGGGCTGGACCCTCTATAAAGTGTCAATCAATCACCTCCAGACCAGCTGATTGAGGCATTTCCCAATCCATGTCCCTCCTCTTATGTGATTGTAGCTTGTGTCAAGTTGATGAAGTCATTAGGTTGGACGACTGGTGCCAATACTCAAGGCAATGTTGTGTTTCCAGGGAGAATCCAGGAGCCAGGGGCAGATGAAAGTGGATAGACTATCTCCAAGAGTATCTGACAAGAGAATAGAGCTTTAGTAGGAGTAGGAACACGGAGGATTCTGCTCCCTGCGACTTCTAGAACAGAAACTCTGCCTATGTTTTTAAAGACAGAAAGGAATGTAAAATGCTGAAGAACTTGAAGGCCATAGAAAGGGAACTGGAGGATGAGAATGGGGACTCTGGAAGAGAGAGGAGGTTCGAGAGAGTTAATATAAGTGATGGGGTTGTTTCCAGGGGTAGAAGGAAGCAATCAGTACTGCAAGTGGGGAGGGAAGACCCAGGGGCATTTAGAAAGAGGAGGGAGTGAAGGAAAAGCTGGCATCCTTTGATCTCAGTCCATATAACACCAGGGCATCTCAGAGAATTGACGCTGGAGACTTAGTGCATGGAGAGATATCTACTATAGATGGTGGAAGATAGAGGGAGTCATCAGAAGTAAGCAGGAAGCCAAGCACAAGCAAGAGAGGCTAGCTTCCAGGGAAGAACACAAATCGTGGCATCAGTCCTTTGGCTGATTTATCTGACACCTTACTAGGATACCAAGAGAAAAAGAGAGGGAGAAGAGAGGCCTGAGGACACTTCCCAGCAGTGAGACGAATGGATAGGCAGGTCAAGAGCAAGTGTCACCGTGGACATGCTCCTGCTGTAGCATCACTGGCCAGGACAGCAGAGTGTAACTCAGGTTGAGTGCATGGGAAGAGACGGCACAATTGAGAAGAACACGGCAGTCGTGAAGAAACTCTTGGTGGGGTCACGGGAGTAGGAAAGCTCGAAGGCAGAGGCTTTTATGTCTATGGATCTTAAAATATGAATTGTGTTCCCAAGTGTGATCATATTCAGAATGATGGAGATAGAATAAGTAAGGTTCTTGCGGATGGTATGACATCAGTTTTAAGTGTCAGCCTGGCTCCAGGCCCTCACTCAGCCCCGAGGACAGGTGTTGTACGAAGGCATTTTGTGCCTGTGACTGAAGAGCAGAATCCACTGGTTCTAGCAATGGACAGTGTCCTAGATAGTCTGGGGTTGCGCTGTAACACTGAGTGGAGCTGGCCTTTCCTCAGGGAGGAGCAGCTCTATCTGAGGCTCCAGGCTTCAGCTTGTACCTGACAATTCCAGCTTGTTTGTCCCAATGCTGCTCTATGGGATGCTGGCCCTGCCTGACTTGACCCCAGTTACATAAGCCATTCCTTCCAGTAAATCTCTTAGTGTGCTACCTCCCCGAGTAAATGTCTCCTTGTTACCCCTGTTTTTCTTGTGGGGTCCTAACTAATAGAGAAGGGATAGTCCAAGGAAGAGAAATGGAAGCCTTTTCTTTATCCTGCTCACTTTGATTTTGGCATGTCTTTTTTTATCACGAATACAAACAGACGGCTGTCCTTCAAGTTGAAGATGGGAGAAATAAAGGATTATGGGTGGGTAGATGGATGGGTAGGTGAATGATTGGGTGAGTAAAAGAGTGTATGAATGTAAGGAAACTGTGCTACTTGCTACATAGAAATAAATTCTCAGTAATATAGAAGGAAATTTCTCATCATCCACTCATCTTGCAAGCCTTGTATTAGTGCGATAAATGCTAAAATGTACTTTTGAAACCTAAAATTTTTGGTAATATAAAACATTTGCTTTCTATTTTGACCATAAAGTTAAAGTATGAAAATTACAGAAAACCCTTTGAGGTTTTTTCCACCCTTAAGTCACCTAAAGCCATTCTGTGAGCTCCCTGGTGTTAGGCAGGACTGAAGACGCACTGCAGGGGGGATGCTGGTCTTCTGTGACAGACATGAGCCTTGGAGTTAGCACTCAAAGGGGTTCGAGAAGCAAAAATCCTATCCCTCTCTCCCTTATTCGTTGATCTCTTTTGTGGCAAAGAAATAAAACAGAAGTTGTTTCTGCTATTGTTGTTCAACCGGTGTTTCCTGAGTCCTGTCAGCAAACCAGTCTGACAGGTAGAAGAGTGGAAGCTCATAGAGAAGCTAGATATCATGACCAACTACCCCCCAGTTCCATCCTTTCCTGCAGGGGTCTTGAAAATCTTCTGGCTTTCTCATTAAAAACTTTGAGGCACCTTTCATAAACACACAGCCTCTTGGCAGTTAGTAGATATGTTGGGTCAGCTAAAGCAAATAAGTTAGAGATCACTTTGTATGGGTTGGTTCCCTACCTGGGGTTGCATGGCATCATGGAACATCACTTCTGAGGGTTTGGGAAGGCTTTCCCTCCTTGTAGATTGGAGGAATCCACATTCTACCTGATCTCTGGCTAATGCTGGTGTTCAGATTTATCATATCACCTGCAGGATAGTGTTTCAACAGCCATTGTGCATGACAGCTAAGGGAACCTCTTGAGAGAACATAGCCTCAAGGAAGAACCAGGCTTGGTAAGTAGATGCAGCCATGTAGTTAGTACTGGAGTTTAAAGCCCCTAGAAGTCAGTCAGAGAGAGAATATTTGCTTAAGAATTCACAGAGCTGTTCTTCTAAACACTCTAAATAACCATTAGGTTGTTCAACCTAATGGTCGTTTTAACAAACATGACTTAAACAACAGGAGAGAGTTCTACTTCATCTTGTCACGAACCACCGAATCAGGGTGCTGAGGATGAGGTGAGAACCTCGCTCTAGGAAGAACTTGTCAGAGTCTAGAGGGGGAGAGCTTGTCTGAGAGTCCACAGCAGACACTCCAGTGCTTCAGGAAGTGCCGCTGCTGTGGGAGGCATAGCCATCACTACAACCTCAAGTGTAGGCACCGGTGCATGAGGAAGGTCAGATCTGGTGAGGAGGCTTCTGGGCATGGATTCCTCTGCCCCAGGAAACCGGGAGTTCCTATCAGGGATCAGAAGCATCTTGTCCACCAGAACAATTTACCCCCCTCAAATATTTACATTCCTGACTGCCCCATTTGTTTACACATATAGTTTACTGGAACACCAGCCTGCTCTCACGTGACTCTTGGGGTCAGTTTGTCATTTTGGCTGAGGGAATCGAATGACAATCATTTCCACTTTCTCCTGCTGTTGGGATACCTATATTTCAGTGACCTTAAATTTCCCTTCAGGTTCTATCTTTTGTCTTCCAAGTGAGGGTGTGGTAGCCTTGCCCAACAACGTCAGGAGATGAGGCTGAGTGGTTGTCGGGGTAATGGGTGACTCTGCTCTGCCTGCTTGTGAATACCACAGAACAAATGAAGCAGTGCCTTCCTCAGAAGTCCTTGAAGCCCTCTGTGTGCAGGAATGCAACCTTTCTCTCCCTGCTAGACCTTAGCCTTCTTTATTTTTAAAGGGTAAAGAGAGAGAACGTGCCTCCTGGGAAATTTTATCTGCCAAACGTAATGCTTTCTTCACACGTGTGATACTGAGCAGGGCCTGGCCAGATCATGGATGTGTGCTCCTCACACGTGTGTTACAGAGAAGGGCCTGACCTGCTCGTGGATGTGAGGAAATGTGCTCCTCACATGTGTGTTACAGAGCAGGGCCTGGCCAGCTCATGGATGTGAGGAAATGTGCTCCTGGTTTCACCTTTCAATTAACTTTCAGGATTTATCATCCCTGGATTTGTGCCCTTAGATGGAAGTGATGGATCAATAAAACCTAGAATTATCTAATAACAAGAGGCCACTTTCTTGCTTGTTATTCCTTAATAATAGAGTCCACTGGGTAGCACTTGTGTCTCTGATAGCCAGCAAATCAATAATGCTCTTACAGCCAAGGTAATACGTTACATCAGAATTAAGTGAGCAATGCTGGCCTGTTGGTGGGGAAAGAAGGAAGGACCAGGCAGGAGGCAGCATCGATGTACTAGGAAGGTCTCCCACCTTTCTGGTTGACACTGAAGAGAAGCCTCACATCGTCTCCCTGCTCCAGTGCCTTCCTCTTCTGTGCACAAGAAATTATTTAAAGATGGCAAAAGCTTCCTGCATGATCTTTGCAGCTGCTCATTTGCAGTGCGTTTTGACTCTTACTGAAGGGGGACGGGGGAGAATCTGGAGATGGACTGTCAGGACATTGGCTGCTCTTCCCGTCAGCTTTAGAACATTCTGTTCTTCATGGACACAGGGTTGCTGCTGCTGAAGTGTTGTGTGGATGGTGCGCAGTGACTCATCTACTCAAGGCTGTGCTCGCCAGCCAGAATGCTCGGGCCCCAGCTCCTCCAGCTCTGAGAGCTTTCCCTGCATGCCTTGCCCTCCACGAGACTTTCCCTCCATGGGCAGGTGCAAAATGCAAATGCATTTGAAGACCTCCTGGAGACAACCTTCAGCCGCTCTTGCTTCACAGAGATTTGGGAGCTGTGCCAATCAGCCTCCCGTTAGTAGAACAGAATACTGGAGATGATCCACAGGGGAGAATGGAAGGCTGATTGGTGTATTGGTACTCCCAATTTCAGCGTTTCTAGTCCATGGTTAGGAGGCTGTGCCGCTTTGGGGCTGTGCTGAGTCTGCACCAGCCTGGTGGGAAAAGGCAGCAGAGAAAGCTGCTCACCTTACGGAAGCCAAAACCAAAGGAGAAAGCCAGTGTAAAGCCTATGGTACCAATATGCCCCATAGAGGACATGTCTTCAATGACCTAACTTCCTCCCACTTCACACACCTCCTGAAGTTTCCCCTACTTTGTGGTAGTGCTGTAGGGTGGGGACTAAGTCTTCAACATATGGGCCTTTGGGAAACTCTTAACCAGAGAACAGCAGGGACTCTGCATGCCATGACCTTCTTCCGTCTGTGTGGGAGCTGCCATCCACTGACCACGGAGGAAGGGGTAGTGCAGAGGGGCTGGTCCACAGGAAGGTCTTGGAGGGTAATATGGGCGGTCGCTACAGCAGAGCTGGTACCATCACAGCAACCAGGAACTACTGAATTCTAAACTGCTTCCTGAAGCCGCTCAGGGAGAGGCCTGGAGTCCATAGAACACATTGCTGCTCGCTGCTAATGAAAATTTCGGTGGCCTTTCAATTCCTCCTTGGAAATAGCTTATTTCTGATAGGTCTTTTGTAAAAGAACTCCTTCCTTCTAAGAGCAAAGCTATAACTGACCTAATGGGAGAGTTAGGAAAAAGAAGTCCCAGCATTGACCTTGGCTTGCAGGAAAAAACAAGAAGAGCCTTGTCCTGGGTCTTTCCTTGAAGGAAACTCGACAGCCTTCATGATGTTCATTCCCAAGAAAATGTTAAAGTTGGACAGATAAACGGTGCTGTCGTTGGCATTATTTATGGAGGAGAATTTGTCGTCAGGGAACATGCTGGCTAATCTGTTTGGGCCAAGTTCTCCTTAGAGATGCTGGACAGTAGAAGGAGCGGGCAGGAAATTAGCACTAGCATACACAATGCTATTCAGAAATGGGGATGAAATGTTAATGGCGTACCCTCCAAGCCTCTGTTTCTCTTCATTTCTCTGGATGTTATTTAATGACCATGTTCAGCAGTAGGAGGAATCTGCATCCAAGTCCATCTCCCTGCTAAATGCTTTTTCACGATTTCTGGGGCTTAGTCTCAAAGAAGAAGCTGACCCCAGCATCCAAAGCCTCCACTTCTGCCTCTGCATTGTGGACTCCCGTGAACACAGCGGCTTGCCACCAGCCTGCAGCTAATTAGCGTGGTTACCGAGCCAGCCTCTGCGTTAGCAATGTAATTAGTTTCAGAGATAAGTGGAGATTGGGGAGGTTTGGGACACAGCATGTTTATTGAACGATGTCCCCTGGACAAAAGAGCCATTGCTACTTGTTAAAGAGACCTGAGTTATTATCCGCCCAGAGTTCCAGGTCCCTAGGAAGAAGCAATGTGGTAATTGGGGCCTTTATGGAAGCAAAGGATAAAAGCAAATTTGTGATTCAGGCAATAACCTTTAGAGTGAGGCCGAGGGATGCTTTCTGGAGACCATTGCTTTCACGCAGGGAGGGCAACAGACTAAAAGGACACACTGAGATTTTAGTGGAAATTCCTGACATATGGGGAGAAGCAGCAGCTCAGATTGAATTAAAATACATTGGAGTTGTCACAGAGGAAAACCATGGGGCTAACCTTCACAAGGCATGCCATGTTTCAAGCAGAGACTGGGTAGACAGACGTCCAAGGCCCTGTCTACAGTCTCCCTTGTCTGCAGAATGAGCGTGGGATACATACCTAGCCTGCGACGTTATCGGGAGAGAGTAAGTCTTTCATTATGAAACACATGTGTTTGGCATTATTGCTACTGTTATTGCTTATCGCTAAGGGATTTCAGAAACTTTAGGAGCTTGGACTAAGTGACCGCAAATCTCAACTCTTGGGCCTGTGACTTGGTAAACTAATCACAGAAATACTTTGCACCTCAGAGATCCTTTGTGAGAAGCACTGTCTATTGCTTGCCTCTTCTTCTGAGTCCAGTAGATACCTTTAGAAGAGTGACTGTCTCCTGTGGGATGTCCTTGACCTACTTCGGTTAACATATATTTGTTTACTTATACACTCCTTTTTCTTTACTTATACACCCCGTTGTTCCTGAAAGATTTTAGGCAACATGGTTTCAAAGTTACTTTTTTAAAAAAAAAAATACACGGGCGGTGGTGGCGCACGCCTTTAATCCCAGCACTCGGGAGGCAGAGGCAGGCGGATCTCTGTGAGTTCGAGACCAGCCTGGTCTACAAGAGCTAGTTCCAGGACAGGCTCCAAAGCCACAGAGAAACCCTGTCTCGAAAAACCAAAAAAAAAAAAAAAAAAAAAAATACATTCATATATCTTTGTATGTGTGTGTATTTGAGACAGGGTCTCTCTGTATACCCATGGCTATCCTGAAACTCACTGCATAAACCGGGTAGGCCTAGAATTTGCAGAGATTCCCCTGTCTCTGTCTCCTGGGTGCTGGGATAAACGGGATTGTGTCACCACATCCAGCCACATTCTGTTATGTGTGTGAGGCCAGAGAACAACTTGACGAGAGAATGAGTTCTCTACTTCAATAGTATGGGCCCTGGGGAGTAAGCTGAGACCATCAGGGTTAGTGGAAAGCACCTTTACCGGCTCTCAGCCCTTGGAGTTAAAGTAACTTTGGGTATATTTTATAACATGCACTAAGTTAAATGCTCAGCTTTTTTTGAAAAGGGATTTTTCTTTTTTCTTTTTTTTAAATTGATTTTTATTGAGCTCTACATTTTTTTCTGCTCCTCTCCCTGCTTCTACCCTCCCCTTCAACCCTCTCCTAAGGTCCCCATATTCCCAATTTACTCAGGAGATCTTGTCTTTTTCTACTTGCCATGTAGATTAGATTTATGTATGTCTCTCTTAGGGTCCTCGTTGTTGTCTAGGTTCTCTGGGATTATGATTTATGGGCTGGTTTTTTTAAAACCACTTATGAGTTGTAGTGATGAGCAGCGGGCTGTGTTCCTGCTGCCCGGATCCTGGCCACCTGGCTAGCTTAGCTTATGCCCCGAAATAACAACACACAAACTGTATTCATTTAAACACTGCCTGGCCCATTAGTTCCAGCCTCTTATTGTCTAAATCTCACATCTTGATTAACCCATTTCTAATAATTTGTATAGCACCATGAAGTGGTGTCTTACCGGGAAAGATTCAGCATGTGTGACCTGGCGGCTGGCTCCATGGCATCTGTCTCAGAGAGGAGAGGCAGGGCAATTGCCTAAGGCATCTGCCTCACTCCCAGCATCCTGTTTTGTCTGCTCCACCCACCTATGTTCTAACCTATCAGGCCAAGCAGTTTCTTTATTAATTAACCAATGAAACAGCAGATAGATAGAAATACTCCTACATCATTTCTCCTTTTTCTGTTTAAACAAAAAAGAAAGGCTTTAACATAGCAAAATTACGTATAACAAAACAGTTATGAAGTAAGAATTACAGTTACAATATTTATATCTATTTTATCTTTTATCATATCTAAGGAAAACCATAACTGTCTATCTATTCTTCAACTCCATCAAAGACTCCAGAAGAATATAATATTACCTAAGTAAACAAGAAATAAGCAATTTCCAAACTCTAGAAATGGCAGAGACATCTCGCTGTCTGGACAGTCACCCAAAGTTCTTTTGTACTGTTGGGGCATCCGTCTTCAGCCTTCAGGCCCACAGTATCCAGCAGACTTTTCCATGAAACAGGAAATTTCAAAGACAGTTCAGTCACTTTCTGCTGTGTCCTGCAGAATGTCTTGCAGACTCTTTTATAAATCAGGAACCCCGAAAGACCATCTCACCTTTAGGCAAGTTCAGCAGTCCTCTCTCTGAGGGTTCTCTGTGTCCAGTTTATGCAACAGTCCTGGCAAGAGCAGTTTCTTGCCCAAATGGCTATCAAGCTCCATAAGGATCCTCTTCGATGCCCATCTTCCTCTTAAAGTAGCTTGGTGCTGTCAGGAGCAGATGTGTCTCATTGTCATGAACAGTCCTAACTTATTAAAACATTAAATGCCATATTCTGTAGTCTTTGAAAGATACAAAGAATATCTAACAAATATATCTCTATATATCTAGAAAATCTAACATGACTACAAGCTTGACTATTGTCAATGATTATTAATTAACAACCTATATTTCCTGATTATACATTACATTTACACAATCACAATACCTTAATCAAGATCAGAAATACATATACATATAACAAAATTGACTTTACATTTAAATCACTAAAGCAAAATTCATATCAATGCAAATTATTCATATCTATATCATATCCCCCTTTAAATGTAAAAGAACATTTGTAAACAATATTTGGGAATATGGGCACAGTTATTTCTCTCCAAACTTCTTCCTGCTGAATGGGGATGCTGTTAATCAGATCTTTCATGGTGTAACCTGTGTGCCAGGTTCATCTCAGTCATCAGTTGGGTGAAGTAATTTTTTGAGGGTGTTCACAGCAGCCTTTCAGGAGGACGTGGTATATCATACCATATTGGGATAGAAGCAATCCACAGGGTCTCATCCTCTGTGAAAACAAAAGAATCTCTTTTCCAAAGTATCATATCCTTAGATCCAAATTCTGAAGTCAAGGTATTTTCAAAATATATATCTTGGATTAGTTCAGCAGCATTTATAAACAAATATCTTTTAGCAGCTGTTGCTTCTTCCTCAGCATTCAAACAATTCAAAGAGAGCATAATAGCATACAGTATCAAGATTCTCTGTGTATTTTCCATCTTTGTGTAGCTTTGTTTTAACCTCTATTTCTTTTATTTTTACTTTTACTTTTTGAGATAGGTTCTCTGTATATCATTGTCCTGGAATAACTCTGTAGACCAGGCTGTCCTTGAACTCTCAGAGATCCCTCTGTCTCTGCCTCCAAGGCATTGCGATTAAAGAAAGGTGTGTGCTAACACGCCTTGAAGTCACAGGTCAATCTATTCTGCCTCCCAAGTGTTGGGATTAAAGGTGTGAACTACAATGCTTTGAACTCACAGAGATCTGTCTGTCTCTGCCTCCCAGGCATGGGGATTAAAAGTATGTACCACCACACCCAACTTCTCTCTTTCTTTTTTCTTTGTTTTTTTTTTAACTTTTAAGAACTTTAACCTTTAGCCTGCATATATTTTTAACACACTGTAAACCATTTAGATGTTTTCTTCAACTTTGAATCTTTCTTTTACTGTATATCTCTCTTTTTGTGACCACATGAGTCTTTAATTTACCAAACAATATGGGTAGGACTAAAGCTGTGACTTTGGCAGCTGGATCCAGCCCATTCCTTAACTTTCCAGCCTCATGGCAGAGGTACTGGCTGTAGCCATTTTTATTGCCACAACTCTATGAAGGTCGTTGTCAGCAAGCAAGCTGCAGCATTCTGCTCACAGACCACAGTCTTTCATACCACCTGCCTGAAAGAGTCAAAGTTTGCCCTGACAGGACGGCCCAGAAAGCCAGCATTTTAAAACTTTTTTCCTGCTATGGCTGAAAACCAAAAAACATGCGTTCAGCTTTTCATCAATATCGTTTATGTGTTTCGTGGCAGGACCTCTTAAAAGAGCTGCAGGGTTTTGCAGCTAAGGTTGAGTCAGGAAGCCTCTCTTAGATGAGAGTGCTTGCTTGCCTCTTGCAAGCAGAGCAAACCCGAGAAATTGCTGCCACAAAGAAAACATGCTTTACTCTATTCTTTCCCAAGCTTTCCCAAGCTTTCTCAAGCTTTCTCTGGATCCAGTTATTCATGTTTGGGCACCATTCTGTAGTGATGAGCTGTGGGCAGGCCTGTTTTTGTCCCGCCTGGCTCCCACACAGCTAGCTTTATACCTGAAATAACAGCACACAAATTGTATTCTTTTAAATACTACCTGGCCCATTAGTTTCTGCCTCTTACTGGCTAACTCTCTCTTGCTTTAACCCATATTTAGTAATCTGTGTAGCACCACAAGTTGGTCACTTACCGGGAAAGATTCAGCATGTCTGACCTGGTGGCTGGCTTCATGGCATCTGTCTCAGGTCGGAGAATCATGACGACTGCCCAGAGAGGAGAGGCATGACGACTGCCCAAGGCATCTGCCTCACTCCCAGCATCCTGTTCTGTCTACTCCACCCACCTAAGGGCTGGTCTATCAAATGGGCCAAGGCGGTTTCTTTATTAGCCAATGAAATCAACTCAAACAGAAGACCCTCCCACATCAATGAATGAGTATATGTGATAATTGTCTTTCTGGGTTTGGAGTACCTCACTCAAAATGATGTTTTCTAGCTCCATCCATTTGACTGCAAAATTCATGATGTCGTTATTTTTCTCTGCTGTATGGTACTCCATTGTGCAAATGTACCACTTTTTCCTTATCCATTCTTCAGTCTAAGGGCATTTAGGTTGTTTCCAGGTTCTGGCTATGACAAACAATGCTGCTATGAACATAGTTGAGAACATGTCCTTGTGGCATAATTGAGCATCCTTTGGATATATACCCTAAAGTGGTATTACTGGGTCTTGAGAAAGGTTGTTTCCTAATTTTCTGAGAAATTGCCACACTGACATCCAAAGGGGTTTTATCAGCTTATATTCCCACCAGCAATGCAGGAGTGTTCCCTTTTCCCCACAACCTCTCCAGCATAAATTGTCATCATTGTTTTTGATCTTGGACATTCTTACAGGTGTAAGAGAGAATCTCAGAGCTGTTTTGATTTGCCATTCTCTGATGACTAAAGAGGCCCAGCATTTCCTTGAGTGTCTTTCAGGCATTTTAGATTCCTCTGTTGAGAGTTCTCTGTTTATGACTGTACTCCATTTTTTATTGGATTATTTGTTCTTTTGATGACCAATTTCTTGAGTTCTTTATATATTTTGGAGATCAGACCTCCGTCTGATGTAGGGTTGGTGAAGATCTTTTCCTATTCTGAAGGCTGTCGTTTTGTCTTGTTGACCATGTCCTTTGCTTTACAGAAGCTTTTCAGTTTCAGGAGGTCCTATTTATTAATTGTTTCTCTCAGTGTCTGTGCTACTGGGGTTATATTTAGGAAGTGGTCTCCTGTGCCAATGCGTTCAAGTTTTCTTCCAACTTTCTCTTCTATGAGGTTCAGTGTGGCTGGCTTTATGTTGAGGTCTTTGATCCATTTGAACTTGAGTTTTGTGTATGGTGTTAGATATGGGTCTATTTTCATTCTTCTACATGTTGTTATCCAGTTATGCCAGCACCATTTGTTAAAGATGCTTTTTTTTCCATTTGATATTTTTGCTTCTTTATCAAAAATCGGGTGTTTGAAGATGTATGGATTGATATCTGGGTCTTTGATTTGGTTCCATTGGTCCTCCTGTCTGTTTTTATTCCAGTACCAGGCTGTTTTCAGTACTGTAGCTCTGTAGTAGAGTTTGAAGCCAGGGATTGTGATGCCTCCAGAAGTTCTTTTATTGTACAGAATTGTTTTGGCTATCCTGGGGTTTTTTTGCTTTTGAAAAGGGATTTTTCAAACCATCATTAACTATAAGATAAATTGTGGTGACTAGATCAAATATTTCCAGAAAACCGTTTGTAGAACTGAGAACCAACCCATGTCAGCCCATGAGAATATAGTCCCCATAGACGGCATTGTTAGCCCATGAAAACATAGTCCCCATGGACGGCACTGTCAGCCCATGCAAACAGTTCCCATGAGCAGCATTGGTTCTTATAAAATGGTTTAGGATGTGAACCCTCCCCTTAATCTTGTCCTTTGAACCTTCTTTGTCTAGGTGAAGTCATAGCAGTCAGAGTAGAGTCACTGTCTTAGAAACACAGAGCCACACCAGATACGGTAATTTCCAGCATCTTCCTCTTGTTACTGTTACTTTGATCTTGGATTTCTTAAGTTTCCAAAATTGGGAGAAATAAAATCCTATAATTTATAAATCACTTGGTCTAAGGTATTTTGTTACAGAAGAGTGAATGATCTAGGACATATGTTTATTATAGTTTTTATTGTGTATTAAAAAATGTTTTCTTGGAAGGTTGAACAGAAAAACCAAAACAAGGCAAAGACAGTCAAATTTTAATGAATGAAGGAGTCTGTAAGTCAAACCCGCCATGCAGCACCCTCCAACCTCTGAGCTTGGCACTAACCCCCTTTTACAGTTTAGGCCAGGGACAGTCAGTCATTTCTCCTCTGTCTCTTTTGTTCCCTCCCCTCTCTCTTTTCTGGCCTTCTAACTGACAGGCTACCACTGCATAGCCCAGGGAGACCTGGAACTCACAATCCTCCTGCCTCAGTCTCCCAGTTGCTGAATTTACAGCTGTATGCCACCATGTCCAACTTAGAGTTGGTTTTCTTGACTGTTTTTTGTTTTACCTGTGAGGATTCCCAATTGAATTCCACTCAGAGTCAGAGCGATTTAAGTAGAATGGTTTCAGGGCGAGCATCCTCCACATCTGCATGGTGATTGAATTTATGTCTCGTGTAATTGTGTATGCGAAATGAAGTTATCGATTTTTACAGGACAGGTGAGTGTTCCCAACTTCCAGCCTCTTTTAATTTTTGCTAACTGATATTGTGTTGGGCATTTTGCCAAACTACCTGACTATAGGCTTATCTGATCTTCTAATTATGCCCTCCACACAGCTGCCAGATTTACTTTCAAAAGAGAAATTAGATCATTTAATGCATGTGTCTCTCTCGCTCTCCTTCTCCCATACCCTCCCCCTCCCCATGCAGCTTCTGCTTGATACCTTTCCGACTCCTGCTGGACTTCATTCAAGCTTGACGTGGTCTGCATGGCTCTTCCGTCCCTACCTCAGCCCCCTTCACTTTCATCTCCCCGGATTCTCCAACAAACTCGGTGTTCACTGCATCCTCATCACTTAACAAACTCGGTGTTCACTGCATCCTCATCACTTAACAAACTCGGTGTTCACTGCATCCTCATCACTTAACAAACTCGGTGTTCACTGCATCCTCATCACTTAACAAACTCGGTGTTCACTGCATCCCCATCACTTAGGCTCTTCCACACCGTTCAGCCTTTGTATCCGCTGTTGTCCATTTCCTCATCTTTCTTCTGTTTTCTGTACTGTGGAACCCCTGTTCATCTTTGAAGACTCTCACTATTTGGCTAAGAAAGAGTCACTAGGGCATGCATGTTTTACTGCAGTGAACTGTTAGCTGGTTAAACATCCCATGGCCGATTGTTGTGTCTGTCTTCAGAGCAGGCAGTTGGAAATAGCGGAAGAGAGGGAGAGTCAGATTAAGACTTGAATAGTGCCTGTGAAAATGTTCTAGAACGTGTATTGTGCTCCAAGTATCCAACTTCAATGAAGCTAAATCAGTTTGCCATGATCCCTGAGACACACATATACCGGGGTCAGAAAAGCTGAAGGAAGATAGTAGGAGCTTAAGTCAATGTGGATCTGTCTGTTGCACCGATTTCTGTCAGCACCCGATGAACCAGCAGTGAGCAATCATATATATCATACATATGCAATTATATATAGTATTCCACAGCATCACACCCTGCTCTGGACTCCAGTATAATAGGAATGTGGCTCTCTCATGTCTGCTTTTCAAGTTTTCCATAAAACCGATATGTGGTATGTATTAAACTGGTGTTGTCTGGGGAAGAGGACTCTCAGGAGCATAGAAGCAAGTGGCTCAGTTGAGACGGCACGGTATAAACCATATGTCTTCCTTGGAGAAGAACAATTATTTTTTTCATGTTTCTATCATTAGGGAATATGTTTCCTTTATATGTATATATTTTTATCAGAGACATCAGGAATGTAGTTAATACTTAATGTATGGGAAAACAGCTAATTAAGAAACATTACTATGAAATAACAAGTTGACACAGTTATTAATACATTTCATGTACACTGTTTCTTCTATGTATTTCCTCGCTTTTGAAAGCAGAGGTCCAAATTTTATTACATTCCATTTGACATCCTTATTTATGAATGCCATCTGTGACATTAAAAATAAAATCAGAGCCTATTTAAATGTGGTATCAAAGATGTAAAACACATTTTTTTTTCAGTAACTAGTGGAGACTCAACTGCTCAGGGACATAGAATAATGAAGTCATTAAGATATGGACTTCCTTTTAAATATATATATTCATTTTGTTTTTACTTGTGTGAATGTCTCTTTGTATGCCACATGTGTGCAATGCCCAAGGAGGCCAGGGTAACAAATCTTCTGGAACTGGAGTTAGGGGCAGGTGTGGACTGCTTGACAGAGGTGCTGAGAACTAAACTCTGGTCCTCTGGAAGAGCAGTGAACACTCTTAACTCCCATCCATCTCCCCAGGCCCCTTTCTATGCGTATTTTTAACAATTAAAAAAGCTAGTGTTTAGCACTTGTTGTATAACCACCTGAGCAGGGATTAACCTCCAGAGATGAACAGACTGTTTGGTTGATGGATTTTGATCAAGTGCCATCTCCAATGATGACAGAGCAGAGAATTCCTTTTAGAATGCCTTCCAACATCTCCCAAACAGGTGGCAAAGGTTTCTTATTTTAAACATTTGGAATTTGGCAACAAATAGGGTGGAGCATGCACACTGACTAGACACCTGCTTTTGAGGATCTATGGATCCTCACACAGAATACAAAGAATATGGCAGGGTTTGGTTTTCTCTGGAATCATCTGTGAACACATGAGCTACTCTTAGTGACATGCTCATGCTCTGTATTTTTCAACTTTGGTCTGGTTTCTCAAAGACTTCGACCAATTTTTAAATTTTAAAATTATTTTATTACTTTTAATGTGTTATGAGATTTTTATCTGCATGCATGTCTGCGAACACCACATTTGTATACTTTTTATACACATGTCTGTGTATACCTGTATATATCTTGATGCCCAAGGAAGCCAGGAGAAGGATTCAGATTCCACTGGAACTGAAGTTACAGAAGGTTGTGAGCCACCATGAGGGTGCTGGGGATCAAATTTAAGTCCTCTGGAAGAGCAGCCAGTGTTCTAACTACTGAGCCATTTCTCTAACCTGACAGCTTACTTTTAAGAGAATTAACTTTATATGATCTACAAACTAATTGCAGGTTTGTCTGACAGATACTTTTAAAGAATAAGGGAGGGTTGAGTGTGTAGCTCAGAAGTAGAGCAGTTGCCTAGCATGCACAGAACCCTGGACTTGATCCTTCACGCTGAAAATAAACAAATAAAAAGAAATTTGAGCACTGTATCCTAGCATTTAGACTCTACATCATACCGAGGAAGGTTTTGTCTTAGAAAATAAACAATTTACCATCCTGCTGAAGAGAAAGGGGCCTGGAGAGAATAATGGGAACTATTATGTCCCACCTCTCTGGGTTTGTGAGCATCTGCTGTGGGTAACGCACCTGTCAAGAGAACCAAGTCCCTTTAAGCGTAGACTATAGGTAGCTCTTAAGGGCCTGGAAAGACCCAATTCAAAGCACGAGTCTTTCCTTTAACTCAAATGTGCAAATGATGCATAATTGTAGAGATTTCCATTTTACTCATGACTGATGGCACCGCCTAGGTATCTATACAGTGAATTATTTAGGCTTGCTAAAATGTGTTCGTGAATTAACACATTAGAGGGACTAATGTCGTTATTCTTCTGATGCCTTAATTACTTAGAATAATCTCCTAGTGGGCATAGGACCCTAGAGATAATTGAATTCTTGAAAAATCTGAGAAAGAATGCATTCTTCTCAATACAGAATGAGTTTTGTTTTGGGTGGTTGTGATTCTTTTTCATTGTTTTTCTCCTAAAATGAATCAGCTTGGACTCACAGCTCTTGCATTAAAAGCTTGGCATGTGTGGGTATGTGCGCACTTATTTAACATTTAATGTTGGGTAGATCCTTGCTTCTTCCTCCATTGAAAAGTGAGAATGGATGGATTTCATGGCTCATGATTTGTTTTACTTACAAGGGCCTCATTCAAGCATGCTGGAGAGACAACAACCTTAATCATCAGAGGACACAGCCAGAGACCTGGCGCTGTTAGGGGTTAGTTTATTTCCATGGCCATCACTTTATTGATGCCTTTCTATCTAGTAATTGTTTTAAAACCAATGTTAGTAATAAAATCAATTTCCCAGGGATGCAGCATTCAGCATCTGCACTCCTGCTCCAGGGCAGCAGGAAACAGACTGGCCTTCAGCATCTCATCTCACACCAGGAGAGAGCACTGAACTGTTCTGAGTAATAAATGCTCTGTTGGGCTTTGCCGCTTAAATATTTTATACCTTTAAGCTCTGCTGAAAGAAGTGATGTCAAGAGTATTTAGTGGCAATGGTTTCTAGCAATAGCTTTTTATAAGAAGGATGACAGGAACCATGTAGCTGACGACAGAGACAGGGAAGGCATTACCTCACTCAGGATGCATGGGGTGAAAGAGGGCAGGAAAATTTCAGGCATGACTCAGCTGAAATGTTTGTGGTTGGGCTCTTTTAGTGGAGAGATGGTGGTGGAGAAACAGTGGAGGAGAGACGGTGGAGAGACAGTGGAGGAGAGATGGTGGTGGAGAGATGGTGGAGGAGAGATGGTGGTGGAGAGATGGTGGAGGAGAGATGGTGGAGGAGAGACAGTGGAGGAGAGATGGTGGTGGAGAGATGGTGGAGGAGAGATGGTGGAGGAGAGACGGTGGAGAGACGGTGGAGGAGAGATGGTGGAGGAGAGACGGTGGAGAGACGGTGGTCAAGAAATGGGTAGCTGCTGGTGCTTTAGCTTCAGTAAACAGCAGTCTTTGTGAAGTCTAAAGCAGAAAGCAAAGTCTCTCTAGATTCCCCTCTCTGATGATCTCATGTATTGGGTGGTGGGAGAAGACGTCTTCACACTTAGACTTACTCCCAGGACTGCCATCAGTGGTAAAAGGCCAACTTATCCATCAGCACAGGACCCATGGAAATTTAGGGGTTTTAGAAAACATGATAAATTTATTTTAAAACTGAAGGGAGAACTCCCAAACTTTTTGTCAAAGAAAATATTTTTTCATTTAATATTAATCTTCATGTGTGTGAAAGTGGTTTTAATGTTTTGAGACAGAATCTCACTCTATAATCCAATGAGTCCTTAAATTCATGGAAATCCTCCTGCCTCAGCTTCCCATGTGATGGGATTATAGGTATGGGCCACCAGACATATTTAAATACTAATCATTATATTCACATAGTTGCTATATTTAATTTTAATTTTCAATTTCTTTTAATGGAAGAAGTCCACAGAAATCAATGTGTTGGGGTCCCCAAAATATCAATGCAGTCATAATGAGACTTCACAAATGTTTATTGATAGGAAAATCCTGTTTGGACCCTTCAGTGTGAATCTTCATAAGGATTCAGTCACGTGCATGCTAGCCTACAAGAAGGCTCACACATCTAGTGAAGAACACTGGGCAGAGGACCTGGGATTGGCTCTGATCCCTGTCATATCCACCTTTGTAACATGGGTAGGGTCACATGGACTCCTGCTGCAAAGGCTTTGAATTCTACTTCTGGTATCTTGCTAACTTAGCAATTCCATTATTCTAGCTCAGAACAGGCAGCAGGAGCCCAAATCCCTTCATAAAGGGTTTTAGTCGGTACAGAAAGTACATTTATTTATTACTTCCTGGCTTCACAGCAGGCATTCAGTCACTAAATGCTGACTAAGGCTTTAGCTTTAGGGTTGCCAGATTCTCGTGACCACACATCTAGAGGAGGTGAAGTGGGGGCCAGCAGGCTATCTAGAGGAGGTTAGGTGGGGACCAGCAGGCTATCTAGAGGAGGTGAGGTGGGGGCCAGCAGGCTATCTAGAGGAGGTGAGGTGGGGGCCAGCAGGCTATCTAGAGGAGGTGAGGTGGGGCCAGCAGGCTATCTAGAGGAGGTGAGGTGAGGTGGGGGCCATCGTGTTATCTGTTCTTACATCCACATCCACATTCCTTACCAAACTTGTGATTCCTTTTCATTAAGAAAAGCTTCAAACAGTTTGTCGGTATATTCAAATCTTAATTGTCAATACAACCGACTATTCAAGGGCCTCCTAGAACGACAGTCTCCAGGGCAGGGTTGCTTGCCTGCTCCACATAGTCCTCCGTCCACGGAGTACTCAACCCCGAAAGCCTGATGAAGCTCCCTCTCCTGGGAGTCATAACTGGGTGATGCAGAAGATTCACTGGTCTGGTTTCTTTCTACAGAACCTAGAATCACGATGGACCTTATAGCCCAGCAGGCCCTGCCACCACTCTTGCCACTCACCAAGTCTGTGAAAGAGGGATCGCTAAAGTTCAGAGTCTGGTTTCTTCTGTATTTTCTTATAAGGGCCGGAGCCTGGGTCATTTACCAGGATGACAATTTATCTTCGCAGTTCTGGAGGCTCGGAACCCCAATATCAAGGTGTCAGCACCCGATGAGGCCTTTATACATATTAGGGCAAAAGTGGCGGGGGGAGGACAAAATTCATCCCAAGAAAGCAAACTCACCCTGTAGGAACTGCCGAGGACAAAAATCCTCCGGACTCCTAGAGGTCCCATCCCCTAATATCCTTTCAAGGACAATTATATTTCAGTATGACTTGGAGAGCTGACAAATATTCAAAGGAGAACAGGCACACACCCAACCTTCCAGATTCCTGAAACTAATTTCCAAAAACCGTAGAAACGGGTGTGAGTTTTAAGGTCAGTCTTTATTGAAATCATATCGATGGTGGCTGGATGAGGCTTATTCCCCGTGGACATGGAAGTCTCGTAGAAGAAAGCCCAAGAAAGAGCTGGTGAGAACTGGCAATAATATTCCTTCTAACGTCACCTTAGAAGAAAAGGCTGGACCTTCAAGAAATGCTTGCGTTTGTATCCATAGGGAGGGCCCAGCCACAAGGCATGCTGGGACTTCAGAGAGGATTTGCACCCGGAGAAGGTGCAGGAGAGGACTTGCAACTTACAGGTAGGGTCAAATGCCTATTCCACCAATAATCTGTCTCTGCTCTTCGAAAGCTACTGTTCCTGAGAGCAGAACCCTGGGCCAGGTACTAGTTTTGGGCAACATGCACAGGAAAAAAAGAACCTGAAACCGGAAGCCAAAGCTGAGGTCAGAGTTTGGTGCCTAGAATGCCACTCCACTCTCGGGTGACGATTTCACTTGTCTGCAGCTTTGTGTCAGGTCTGTTTTGATGCAAGCAGATGAAGCAGGGAGATCCACCCTCTGGGAGGAAGCTGCCTGGTTCCAGATTTATGGCCACAGAACACTCAGGAAATGCAGAAGAAACTTTCTTCTCAACGGCTGCAATGTTCTGCCTGGAAGATGAACCAGTCTGTCTCTTGGGTTGCTTTCGGGGCCAGAACTAATGTTTTCATTTTGAGCCCCCCTCCTCCTGCAACACTTCTTAGTATGGCATAACATAAACAAACAATTTTGTGCGATCATTGGTTGCCAGAGAGGTTTTAATAACGTGATAGATCCTGGGAGATACAAAGCCAAACTGGATATTAACGACAAGAAGCTGACACTTTGAAATCACCCTCTACTGCGTGTCTACAGATTCGGTTTTACACATCTTGCTGTTTATGTCTTGATTAGTCAGGGTGGCAATACTGACTACTGTTATTGTGTTCAGCCAATATTTTTGCTGTTTTCTACTTCATTACCTTCCATTTTCATAGGATCCTCTAGACAATGGACAGTTCAGCATTTTTCTAAGGGTTTCTGTTATACTCTGGTCAAAGCAAGGGGTCTCGTTTACTGCTCTGTAGGAGATTCGCAGACCCGACAGAGCCATGGAGGCACAGTGGGCTCTGTAATGTGACCTGGACACAGCCGTAGAATGGAAATGTGCAGCTTAACTAAAGCAATAGGCATGCTGGATGTTTCTGTTACAAATGAGAGGGTCAAAGGGGCATGGAAGGGAGCATAAGTATTGTTTTATTTTTTGCAGGGATCTAGTCCTTTATTCTTTCTTGATTCTGAGGATAGTAACAGTGGGAATGGTTGGGGCAGGGTGTGTGTGTGTGTGTGTGTGTGTGTGTGTGTGTGTGCACGGGCACGTGCAACTGAAGGCCAAAACCAGGGCCTCGCAGGCAAGCAGGGCAAGCACTTAGCCTCAGTGCTACATCCTCTACAAGCAGGATTTATTGAGCAGAGCCAGACTCTGTCCAAGGCATTTTTGTTCTAGTGCGTGTAGTCTCATGATCACCTCAAGAGTCTGGTGTTTTCATAATGACTTTCTAGATAAAGGAACAGTTCATGGGTAGTAACTCATTTAAAGTCACATAATTAGAAAACAAAGGTCCTATTTATCAAGTCAGCTTGACTTTGAAACCTGTATTCTCCCCTTTGCTTGTTGTTGCCTTCAGGAGAGAGATAGTCTAGTAAAATATGAATTTTTTTTAGTAATAAGGGTCTTTGCTTTCTGAATTTTTATGGGTGTTATCATAGACTGTGATATGTCACATGTGGTATAGAATAATATATTATATAGACATTTTTGTTTAGTTAAATGTTATTTGCCACTGAATATCAGTGTGAGGATTAGGGATCAATTGGCATGAATCCTGCCACTTATAAACATCCAAAGCTACAGGACCAATGCGACACAATATAAAAATGTGACCCCAACCAGGGCACATGCTGCTTCGGGAAAGGCTAGAGGGCAGCAGTGACTTTTGAGATGAGCTTTGCAGCCTGAGCGGAATCTGAACTCAAAGAAGTAGAAGGCAAAGATCCTCGAAAAGGGAATGATTTGGTTCACACCAAAGGAAACCATATTTGTTGGGTATCTCCAGAGTGTCAGGACCAACATGTTATCTGGTTTGATTCTAATAAGGGCTGTATTGGGTTGTGTCGTTGTTTGTCCTTTGAAATGTTCAGGCAGAGCTCAGTGCTTTCTTCTGCCTCCTCCTCCCCGAGCTCCAGCATATCTGTGCATCACTGTCGGTCAGTGGCGTTGCCCAAGGCTGCCTTTGCCCGGCTCACCTCCAGAGCTCAGCAAAGAATCCAGCTAAGTCTATGCTGCAGACATTTCTGGAGTTCCCAACCCTTCCCTGGACTGCATTGGTCCAGGTGTCGCCATCACTGCTGGGACCATATATTAGAGGTCTTGCTCCTTCTGGCCTTGCCTACCACCCTCTCCTCATCCAATCCATTGTCACGCAGCATTCAGAGAGATCCTCACTGGCTGCAGATCGGGTCATACTCTTCCTTGACTACTCCTCTTTTTCATTTGACTATGGCGTCAGTTTTTTTGCGTTAGGGTTTTTTTTTTTCTATTTCAGTTAGAGTTTCTATTGCTGTGGTGAAAACACCATGATCAACAAGCAAGTTGGGGAAGAAAGGGTTTATTTGGCTTACACTTCCAGATCATAGGCCATTATTGGAGGAAGTCAGAATAGGAATTCAAGCAGGGCTGGAGCCTGGAGGCAGGAGCGGATGCAGAGGCCACAGAGGGGATGCTGCTTACTGGCTTACTTCCCCAGGCTTGCTCAGCTTGTTCTCTTATTGAACCCAGGACCATCAGCCCAGGAATGGTACTACCCTCTCCTATTGCTCGCTAAATGAGAAAATGCCTTACAGCTGGATCTCATGGAGACATTTTCTCAACTGAGGTTCTTTCCACTCTGATGATTCTAGCTTGTATCAAGTTGACATACAAAACCAGCCAGTGTAGTATGTTTTAGACAGGTCCTCAAGTAGCCTAGGCCATTCTTGAACTTGATACATAGTTGAGGGTAACCTTGAATTTCTGATTCTCCTATTTCTACCTCCTAAATCCTGGAATTATAGTTGTATGCCAGCAACTTGATTTTATGCAATGCTGAGGATTGAACCAAGGTCTTTGTGCATCTTAGGCAAACATTCTTCCAAACTAAGTTAAATCCCAAGAATCCTTAAAGTCCAAATTCTGGAGTGACACTTAAGAGCCATTATGATCTGGCCTCTGCTAAGGGGCCAAATTTCCATGGTTTCTTTATCCTGCATTTGCTGGGAAGTTTCCTGGTTTCCCTCTGCACATCCTCTGACTAGTCCCCACTCACTCAACCAGTAGCAAGGTGTCCATTGCCTCATCCTCCTCTGTAGCCCAGACGGTGCATTCCAGGGCAATAAGAACCATGTCTTCTGGCTTACCGACAATTATTTTTAAATGAACGACTTAATTTTTAAAAGCCGAGGCTTAGGGAGTCCCAAATACTTTTACAAAGAAAATCAGTTTCTTAGTGGTGGGGACATTCTCTGAACCCACTTGCTCTATCCAAATCTAATGCTTCCCTTCAGCATCCCCGTATCTCTCTTAATGGGCAGAGTGAAGCTCTTGGACATTCACTGTGGCTAGGTCAAAGCAAGTACACAGAAGGCGAAGGAGGCTAAGTGACACAGAAAGCTTAACGGTGCAGCATAGGACCATGAACGTTGTCTAGCTTAAGAAATCAGGACTCTTCTGCAGGTAGTCAGGAATTATGGATGGTTTAGGAACACAGACATGACTCCAGGAGAGTAAGGGAAAATGAGGGCACTCAGAAAGGCTCCCTGAGCTGGTGGCTCTGCAGTCACAGACATCCCTTTTCCAGCCACTTAGTCCTGAACAGGATTTCCGGGCTTTGGAATAGTCATTTCTTCTTTAGAATCAATATTAGAACAGAAGTGATAACAGGGGCAGTTACCATGTGTGCCACCTTTCTGTCACGACAAAAACACCCTCAGGCAATAAACTTGTAAAGCAGAGAGGTGTATTTTGGCCCACAGTTTCAAAGGTTCAGATCATAGCTGCTTGTGTCCATGTTGGCACACATTATTATGGCGGGAACATATGGCAGAGGAGGTCTGTCTGTCCATCTCACAGTAGACTGGGAGCCAGAAAGGCTGGAAAGGGTCCGAATCTGTGAGTACTGGGGACCTGAGCCAAGCCCTATACTTAAAAACGCATGCAGGTTTTCAGTAACCTTTTCTCGTTTGCAGCTGATAGTAAGAGCTGCATACAAACATAGAGGCCAGCTTGGAGGCACTGGAGATTAATTTGTTCCTCTTGCATTCTCTAGTGCAATAATGTATTCAGCAATACCAATTGAATTGACTAGAATCCCCCAAATTGCTTTCGCTATGGCTCTGCTCAGGGCCGAGGCATGGTCCATGAGGAGGAACACGCTGGCCTGGAAGTCAATTACTCTGAAGTCTATTGCCAGCTCTTCTAAGAAACTGTCATGAAAGACATCTTCAAACTAACTAGTTTTCCAGATGCTACCTAAAGGTTTTATTCCCCTAGTATTTCAGAAATAATTCTGACTCATCCACTTATCTAATAGGTCCTCTCAAGAAAAATCTGAACATGTAATTATGACCCAAACTCTCCCACACAATTTTTCAAAGAATGAAGTTTGAATGTGCTATCAAGGAGATAATGTCATGTGTGGGCACCACAGGCTGGATTTTCCCAAATTACCTATGAAAAGACTATCAATAGAGCTGTTTCAAAATTATCACCAATAGCGAGTGTCCCAGTCCAATGGGGACTTAAAATCACTTCTTTGACCAGCAAAATAGCTCAGCCTGGCAGCAGATCAAACCTGATGTCCCGAATTTGACCCCCAGAACCCACAGTTCCCAAATGCTGTGACATAAGTGTGAGCACATATGCACAAACACACTCACAGATACTCACACACACTCACACTTACAAACACACACAAATACATTCACACCAACACACACACTCACACATACATACAAACACACACACAAATCCATTCACACCAACACACACTCACACATACACATTCACAAATACATACAAACGCACACACAATTACATTCACACCAACACACACACATACACACATACTCACACACACTCACACTTACAAACACACACACAAATCCATTCACACCAACACACACACTCACACATACACATTCACAAATACATACAAACGCACACACAATTACATTCACACCAACACACACACATACACACATACTCACACACACTCACACAAACACACACAAATACATTCACACACACCGTGCTACTAAAACAGTTGCGTTTTTCAAGGGGTTGGGTCTCTTTGCAAATACAGCGACAGCAACACCACCTCTCCTTTAATATGTGTCTACCACTAACTAAACAGCTTGGGTTTACTTTTAACTTGACGCGCCATGCTGAATACAAGATGCAGGGCATTTGGAGCACCCACTCAGTGGTGGGAGTGGCCGCCACGTCCCTGTTCATCTTGTGTTCTCGGGAGTTGCCGTCCTTTCTGGTGGGTGTCGGGGAGAAGGAGCAGGAGAATGTAGAGAATCTGGGGAAATGTGGCCCTCATGAAACAGTCCTTTCATTAGATTTAACAGGCTTCTTTATGCCATCTGCGTTATGTGCCTGCACTCCCTCAGGGAGGCTGGGATTTAATCTGTGGGTGAAATACCAAGGCAACCTTTGCTTGCTCAGTGGCTGTGGGGTCATTCAGAAACCCAGGGACAGAATTCCAAAGACCCCGCCTGGAGCCTACAGCAGGGAGAGCGCTAGTTTGGAGGGAACTCCATTCGTAACCTTCACTCCGCCACCTCCAGCAAGCACCTGGAATCAGTTACCTAGGAGTGCTCGCTCCTGGTCAGCAATACTCCCAGGACGCTTTGTTCAGATAATTAAGGTTCTAAAACACAATCGTACTTAAGACAGGTGCATAGGTCAGTGGGAACGGGAAGTACAGCTGAGTCTCAAGACTGATGTAGCTCATCGCAGCAAACACAGATGGCATGTATGTCACTCCTGTATTCTAGTCTAAGTGCCAGCAGGGGTAAAAGGCTGCATGGAGTTTCCAGCTGATGGCCTGGGCACTCGCTGTAGATGTGGTCTTTGAGAACCACACTGGGTCCCATGAAGTAAAGAAAAGAGGGGAAGAGACTAGGGGCACCAATGGGCGAAGCACAGACTTGGGGAAAATATAAACACATACACATGGAAGAATGTGTGTCTTGTGGGAGGGGAGTCCCGTGAGGAGTTTCGGGAAAGAAGCTAAGAAGGGAAGGCCATTAAAGGTCCTGGATGGCTTCTGTGCACCTGTGCATTTGCTTTTATCGGGTCAGAACCAGCAAGCGACGAAAGATCCTAACAGGCTGGCTCAAGCATATCTGAGTTCTCTGCTTGCTCCAGCATCAGAGAGCAGTGTGAACATGCCATAGCCAGGGGAGAGCATTCCAGAGTGCGATATTTGACCAACCACTATAATTTCCCCAGAAAGGTCAAGAAGGGTAATGACTAGAAAGAGGTCATGGGGTTTGACAGTTGGAAGGTCAGTGGGGACCAGGCCCAGAATAGCACTCTGGGTACAGCCCGTGTCCCTGCTATGAAGAGTAATTGTCAGGGAAGCAAAGCAGAGGCTCTAATTGTGCAAAGCAAAGTGGTGTTTGTGGTTGTCACTCAATCCAGGGAGTCTTGGCTCTGTGAGGGAGAGCAGGAATATAACAGTGTCTCCGGGTGGCAGTCAGCGTGGGGTCGGGCCCTGGAGAGCTGTACTGTTAGCTGTGTTGGCAGGAGGCTTGTCCTCTGACTGTGCAGATCCGTGCTGGTTCCCTTTCATCCTTTACTTGGTTCAGGACTCCTTTCCTACCATGGCTGCCAGGTCTCCTGAGTTGGTAGTTGTTCTTTGCTGTCCCAGGTGGAGAAAGATGGTCGGGGACTCCCACTTCTCATGGATACTAACACATAAGGGTGCTTCTGGTCTCGTGTATAACCAGGGGCCATAGTTGCATATAACTTATGTGCAACTTTTCATATACTTTCAATCATCTCTAGATGATTTGCAATACCTAATATGATGTAAATGTTCTGTAAGCAGATAGCTTTAAGGACTAATGACTAAGGGGAAGGGTCATGCATGCTCAGTTCATTACGCTCCCACCACCAGTATCTTCAGTTCAAAGGTGGAGGTGCCCAGGCGTATAACTGGTGGATACAACAAGCTGGCTGCACCCTGATTTTACAGTTTGGGGCATGTAATTTTCAAAGAGGACCAGTTACAGTTCTCAGCATTTAGAAATGAGCCCTGGAACACGGCCCCCTCCAAAGTCCTAAGAGGGCAGGGAGGAGCTCCGAGATGCTATTAGCAATCCCGGATGCAGGACTGGAAGGTCTATGAAGGAGGAATTACACCCCAGGGATGCTCAGATGCTGTTAGCAATCCCAGATGCAGGACTGCAAGGTCTACGAAGGTGGAGTTACACCCCAGCGTTCACAGTGATTGCAAATTTTGTTTCCCCAGCTAGCGACAGAGCCACGCTGTATTTTTATGTTCCTGTGACCCACCCAACTACTGCTATAATCAATGTTTCCATTCTTTTCCAAAATAAACATGTTGATGGGCATTTGCAATCAGGGAAATGAAAGTTTTCCATCTGTCTGTGGAGGAACCACTTAGTTTGAAAAACAAAGAATTTAGCAAAGGAATTTAATCTCTGGTTACTTTGTAATACATCTGTGGAGTTGGACCCAAAGAGATCAGGGTTTTTTTCTCATCTTTTAGAATCAGTTAAATTCCTCACCACATCACCCCCACTCCTTTCTGCTTTGTTCAGAATTACCAAACAGAACGGCTAGAGAATAGGACCTTAACTGTATCCCATTTCAGGATTAAGCAATGAGGAAACGGGAGCCAAGCTTGGAAACGAAAACGTCCTTGTGAATGATCAAGCGAAGATAGGACTTAAAACACACAACTGTCATTGTGCCCGGGGATTGTCTGCCCTCTTTGAACAAACTGGTGAGGGCTGCTTTGCATTTCTATCAGGTTTTAAAGCTAATAAATGCCACTCTTCCTGTTCAAATGAAATCTAATTTCACGACTGCTTTGAAGGTAGCCCTTCTTTCTTTGTATCCGTGGAAATGAAGAGCCCCTCGCCCCCACACCTCCCCAGCATCATACCTGTTTAGTATAAATAGGGCTTGTTTGCTCTGGGTGATTAGTAATTTTATTTCAGAACGAAATGACTGGTTGGAATAGTGCAGACGTTGGGATCAAAGCTCACTCTGTGGACTATGTGGGGTGCCAGAGGCAGCCAAACTGTTTATGTATCCACTGGGCTAAATTAGAGTCATTATCACTTCAGTAAAGCTTAGATATTACTGTGTTCCCTACTAAAGAACCCAATTATAGTATCTGCTGGACGGTATACTAAATGACACCATTTAATTAAAGCTTACTCTTTCTCCCTGGATGAAGAATATTTGAAGTTATTAAACGTTCTTTCATTCAATTACTGTGAATCCCTGTCCAGTTTTGAGAGCAGAAAAGAAACTTACCTAGCACCTGCATGTCGCAGGAGAATAACTGCTGTTTTGTGTTGTGTTTGGGGCTTTGCACCCAGTCACAGTCACCCAGGACAGAGCTCACAGTGTGAACACATTTTGGACTCGCTTCTTAGGGCTTTGGGCAGCAGAGGGCCCTGTCTGTGATTGCCTCTGGTTCTCTCCAAGGACAGTGGCATAATGGAGACCTCTGCAAAGAACATGTCCAGAGGAATGAAACCATTAAAGAAATACAATTCCCATGCCAGCGACTGAGCCTCGTGATTGACATGAGAGCAATTCATTTTGAATGAGTATCTCATCTGGGAATGCAAGAATTAAAATGAACTCGACAGTGAACTCTAGAGATAACCTGTAATAGAAGGAATTTTTACTCGTTAGAAGGAGAAATGAGGTAAAGAGATGTGGCTGTAGGATGGGGCATGAAAGGACTCTCATTCTCTGGAGTCATCTAAGTTTTCCATAGAAACACCATGGGCACGCATTCAGGTAACTGCCACAGTGGCCACTAACCAAATACCAATTCTGTGGTGTCATGATGTCAAAGCACAAGGTACATAGGATGAAGGTGTTTGCCAGTCTTTGGGGCCAGCCATAGGATCTCAGGGAGAGAAGAGCGGGGAGGTAGCCTGTATATTAGAAGAGAACAGGGCAACAGAGTGCAGCCCTGGGACCAGGTACCAGGCGTTGCTCAAAATCAGTGTCTTACCAACTTGTCCCAGCTCCCTCAAGCCACAAACTTGATGTTGGAAACTATTGGTTCAAATCCAAGTTGTTCTACTTCTTCTGTCCGGGTCTTAGAAGAGGTGGCCTGCTTGGATCTAGGCTCAGATCTAAGAGGGACAGTAGTCAGCAGTGGCCATGAAGGTGTCCAGAGTGTAGGCTGGAGGTCATGTATACATGGGTCCCTTGGATAATGTATACAACCTTGTGGCATTTGTTTTCCTGGTGTTACACTTTTTGAAGATACCTCTTAACTTTATATAATTTTCATGGACCTATAGTTGGGGAACATATGCCATGTCCGAAGCTCATCGTCATGTCTGTGACTCAATCCAGGATGACACTGAGTCACCGGTGTGAGCCTGAGAGCCCTTTGTTTACTCGCTCAGTTAACAAATACTCTTACGTTTTGATGACTGCCACGACAGAAAGAATCCTTTCCTGGAGGGTCTCAGATTCGGATCCCCAGCCCATCGTCATTAACCGTATGCCATGTGTGCATTATTTAACCATCTCCCTGCAATGTAGGTTAACAGTACACATCTCATGGAATTGTGATGAAAATTTAGGGTCATTTCAGTGTCTTTTACACAACGAATACATAGAAATAATAAATGTGTTGTAACCATTGACAAATATCTTCTTTGAGCCATAGTCTGTCTTAGAGGCTGTATATACAGAATTAGGATTTATTGAAAAGTGTAGAAGGAGCAGCGGCCTGGGTTCCAGCCCGGCTCTCGGCCACCTGGCTAGCTTATGCCCCGAAATAACAACACACAAATTGTATTCTTTTAAACACTGCCTGGCCCATTACTTTTAGCCTCTTATTGGCTAATTCTCACATCTTGTTTTAACCCATATTTAATAATCTGTGTAGCACCACGAGGGGTGGCTTACCAGGAGAGATATTAACCTATGTCTGTCTCGGAGAGGAGAGGCATGGCGTCTGCCTGAAGCGTCTGCCTGACTCTGCTTTCTTTCTTCCACAATTCTGTTCTGTCTACTCTGTCTACCTAATTTTCTGTCCTATTAAAGGGCCAAGGCAGTTTCTTTATTAACCAATGAAAGTAACACATAGACAGATGACCCTCCTCCATCAGAAAAGCAATACTCAAATGAACTAGCAACAGTTAATGCTGGCTTGTGTTGTGTTGTATATCTATGTATACATTTATGCTTATACATAATCATAGTAGGACTTACTTTTGACTTCAAGGATGCATACAATCTAGGATGCTAATTGTCAACTGTGGGAAGATTTCTCTCTGTGCTGGCAGAATTTCTGGTATCGGGTGAAATGGCTGGATGTAATCATCAGTTCAAGTTACTTACACAAAGCCAGTTCCTTGCCATCTGCCAACTAGAGATGTGCCCTCAGGCCCTGCTTGGATGGCAGCCCACTGCTATGTAGCAGGGAGAAGTGTTTCATCCAAAGAACATATCCCTCACTTTCCAATTCTAATGTGAGAGTGGATTGCAGCTAAATGGTCTAATAAAGATAAAGGGGACAGTGGACATTCATTGTCCTGCTTCGTGCCAGTAACAATGGCTAGGATATGCTTTTTGAGGATATTACAAATAGAGAACTGGGGAATTAAATACTCAGAAAACTTGGACCAGATTCAAAGTAAATCTGGTAGAAATGTATCTAAGTGGAAGAATGAAGCCTTGTTTGTTGACTCCAGACTAGGGTTGAAAGGCAATGGAAAGTGTGTAGATATAGAAAATCATAAAGCAGCCTTAAGATAATAAATGAGTTGTGTTATGCCCAAGTCGTATTTCCCATAGCTTGACTGAAATAAACAAGGATATCTAAAGGGAGTCCTGGGTGAACCCTCTGTAGAGAGTGAGAAGTACTTAGGATCAGGTAGCTAATGATACAGAAAGCACTCCCAGGCAGTGATGGAACCCAGAATATTGACGTTCCTAACCTCTGTCCTGTTGAGCTTCTTGGACCTGTTATTTGAAAATTTCCTCCTGTCTATCAGGTTATCAAGAGCACATTGTATATAAAACAGAGCTTATTTTTTCATCTGCGCCCATCCCTCCCTCTGCCTGACCTCCCAATCAGTAATCCTTCCTCTAGCCTTTTCGCTTTTGATTTGGTTGCTTCTTGAGACAGTCTTGATACACAGTTCAGTTTGGCTTCAAACTCTTGATCCTCCTGCCTCAGTTGCCTGAGTGCTGAGGTAATGGGCATATGGTACCATGCCCAACTCCCTTATTGCACTCGACATCATTCCGCAATCTCTCAGCCTGGTGTCTACAGAAGCAAGGTCAAGAACCCCTTCTTACAAAGGCTATCCTACGCTAGCTCCTCTGACATGTCCATCTCTGATCTCCATCTTTGCATTTCACTAGATCTAGACCCCATAACTCTATACACAGACTATTGCAAGGGACCCCAAATGTCTTGGTTAGTTTTTGTGCCAACCCAACATGGTCTAGATTCATTTGTTAAGAGGGAACTTCAATTGAGAAAACGCTTTCACCAAACTGGTCTGCAAACAAACCTGTGGGAGCATTTTTTTAAATTAACAATTGATGTGGGAGGGTCCAGTCCTTTGTAGACAGTGCCTCCTCTGGGCAGTTGGCCACGGGTTGCAAAAGGAAGCCAGCTGAGCACGGTACTGGGAAGAGGCTGGTGAGAAACACTCGAGGCTCCTGCCTCGAGTCCCTGCCCTGACTTCCTATGATGATGGAATGTGCTTTGGAACTGGAACAATCCCTTTCCTCCTCAAGTTGCTTTGGTCATCGTAACCCTAAGACTGTGCTTTCTCACGCTTCCTTGTTCTGGCTTGACCATCAATATGGCTGAATAATACTTCCTATAGATGCTTTGAATGTATCACCCCCTGGTTAAAAACCTTCAGTGACTCCCCCCCCCAGTGCTCTTGGCCCATCTCAGCTTGCTCACTTTGATGATTACTGTTGTCTATCCAGAAGTGATTGATCTCACCATCTATTCCTGCACTATGCATAGAATCTGCATATACACACATCTTAGTTAGGGTTTCTGTTGCTGTGAAAAGCCACCATGACCACAGCCACTCTTATAAAGGAAAACTGGTTCACAATTTCAGAGGTTTAGTCCATTGTCATCATGGCGGACAGTATGTAGGCAGCTGTGGTTCTAGAGAAGGATCTAGAGCTCTATATTTTGACCCACAGGCAACAGGAAGTGGCCTGTCTCTCTGGCTGTGGCTGGAGCATATGTGAGACCTCAAGGCCCTCCTTCACAGTGACGTACTTCCTTCCTACAACAAAGTCACACAACAAAGGTGCCACTCCCTTTGGGGGCCGTTTCCTTTCAAACCACTGATGTGGGAGAGTCTTCTGTTTGAGTTGATTTCATTGGCTAATAAAGAAATTGCCTGGCCCATTTGATAGAACACCCCTTAGGTGGGTGGAGTAGACAGAACAGGAAGAAGGAAGTGAGGTAGATGGCTCAGTCAGATACCACACCTTTCCTAAGTTAATAGATGCCATGACTCTCCTCTCTGAGCGAGATGCCATGAAGCCAGCCACCAGGTCAGATATGCTGAATCTTTCCCGGTAAGACACCACTCGTGGTGTTACACAGATTATTAGATATGGGTTAGTCAAGATGTGAGTAAGAGGCTGGAACTAATGAGCCAGGCAGTGTTTAAAAGAATACAATTTGTGTGTTGTTATTTTGGGGCATAAGCTAGCAGGCAGCTGGGAGCAGGGTGGCGGGAAGCCGCCCACAGCTCCTACTAAAAACCGCCACAGCACACAGGTGGTTAAGAGATGTGGATATGATCACTAGGGAGTGTAGGAAACAGACAACACAGCCTTGAGGTGGGAGTTAAGAGATTTTCATAAACCTCGTACAGTAAGGAAGCATCTGCAGAGGTGAAGTGTTTGAAGACTGGAGCAGAAGAGGACTCACAGCAGTTGCTAGTGGGTTTCATCACAGGAGAGCCATCCCCCTCTCCAGCTACACTGCCCTTTTTCTTGTTAATACCTCCCCTTATTATCAATTATTATTATCATCATTATTTTCAATTATTATTACTATCCATGCCAATGAACCAGCACATGCTATGTTCTGTATCAATGACTGAGCCAAGCAGGAGTGTATCAGCAGGCCATTAGTTTGTCTCTGCTGCTTAGCCCTAAAATAATTACACAGAAACTGTATTAATTAAATCATTGCTTGGCCCATTAGCTTTAGCTTCTTATTGGCTAACTCTTATATTAATTTAACCCATTTCTATTAATCTGTATGTTGCCATGTGGCTGTGGCTTACCTGGTAAAGTTCCCAGCATCTGTCTCTGGTGGCTCCATGGCTTCTCTCTGACTCTGTCCTTTCTCCACACCTAGCTCTGTTCTGCCCACCCTGCTCTGCTATAGGCTCAAAGCAGTTCTTTATTCATTAACCAATCAAAGCAACACATAGACAGAAGGACCTCCCACATCATTTCCCCTTTTCTGTTTAAACAAAAAGGAAGGCTTTAACATAGTAAAACTGCATATAACAAAACAGGTATCAAGCAAGAATTACAGTTACAATATTTATATCTATTTTATCTTTTGTCATATCTAAGAAAAACTATAACTATAAACTCTTTAACTCCATCAAGGACTCCAGAAGGATATATTACCCAAGTAAACAGGAAGTACATTGTAAGCAATTTCCAAAGAATTGACAGAGACATCTCTCTGACTGGACAGTCACCCAAAGTTTTCTGTACCTTTGGGGCATCCATCTTCAGCCTACTGGCCTATAGTATCCATCAGACTTTTCCATGAAGCAGGAAATTTCAAAGACAGTTCTGTTTTCAATCACTTTCTTCTGTGTCCTGAAGAATGTCTAGCAGACTCTTTCATGAAGCAGGAACCTCGAAGGATCGTCTTACCTTTAGGTAAGTTATGCATTCATTTCTCCGTGGGTCCTGTATGTCCAGTTCAGCAGTCCAGGCAGGAGCAGTTTCTTGCCCAAATGTCTAGCAAACTCCATAAGGAGCCTCTTCAATGTACATCTTCCTCTTGAAGTAGCTTGTGCTGCCAGGAGCAGATGTGTCTCATTGTCATGAAAAGTTCTAAATTATTAAAATATTTTAAATGCCATATTCTGAAGGTCTCTGAAAGATTTGAATAATACCTATCTAACTAAATATATCTCTATAATCTGGAAAATCTAACTAACATGACTACAAGCTTGACTATTATAGATGAGTATCTATTAACTTATATTTTCTAATTATACATTACATTTTAAATGAGCTATACAAACACAATACCTTAATCAAGAGCAGAAATATACATATAACAAAATTAACCTTAAGTTTGTATCAATAAACCAAGATCCATACCAATGCAAATTATTCATATCTATATCATATCCCACTTTAAATGTACACAAGCATTTATAGACAATATTTGGGAATATGGGCATAGTTTTGCTTACTGGGTAAAGTTCCAGCATCTGTCTTAGGTGGGTCTACGTGGCGTCTCCCTCTCTACCTAGCTCTCCTCTGCCTTGCCCGGCTCTGCTATAGGCTCAAAGCGGTTCTTTATTCATTAATCAATAAAAAAAACCACATAGACAAATGGACCTCCCACATCAAAGGAGTGCGGGCATCTGGCATCTCCATGCAGCTCAGTAGGAGGCAGGCTCAGGTCTAAATAGCTCCCAAAGGAATCATTTTCTCTTGTGCTCTGGAGACGGCAGGAGCAGCAGGTGAAGTGGAGCTTTGGGTAGCTTTCTCTGGGTGTCACAATGTAGTTGAGGCCAGAACCTAAAAACCAGAGAGAGACACTTTGCCTAGCCCAACTGGCAACTAAGCAAGGAATATTTCATAGGGAGGGCTCGCTCAAGGTGAATCAGGTTGTGGACATTCTTCTGCTTATATTAAATAAAATATCACCAAACCATTGAATAGCTTGCCCACATAATTACTTAATTTTATACAAACTACAAAAAAAACCCATATCTGGGAAAGTTTACAATCACTGTTGAGCTCATTTAACAGGTGGCAAGTGAGGCAGACAAGGCGCCCATCCCATCCGCTGGAATTTGCTCCTTGCATGTTTACAGGCATGCATGTATGTGGTCATACGCACAAACGTGTGATTCACTTCTGAGTGAATATGTGTGAAATGGAGGTAGTTCCATTTCATTGCCCCAGCCTTCTAAGAGTAAGAGCCATGGTGAGATAGGAAACGCTAAGGCATTGTGTGAGAGACCCAAACCAGAGCTTTCGACAGGTGATGGGCAAGAGGAAGGCACAGACTGCAAAATGCAAACGGGATGCCCTGAGGTTGCTCGACAGGGCAATCTCTAGAAAGCTTCCAACAGGAAACTGCATCTCACTGTTCTTTGTGGAGAGGAAGAGCAGGGGCTTGGATCTTACATCTACCAACAGTAAAGGCTAACCTGATCGGTCACTCCTTCTGAACTCCCAGGCGGCATCGCCCAGCCTTCGGGAATGTCTCAGGAATCCTGCAGTGGAAAAGTACTCAGAGGTTTTAAGGCCCTACGAAGTATGAGAATGAAGTGAGAGTCAGGCCAGACCGCAGGGTGGATCCGCGTGGATTCTCATCGTTTGGGAGCACAGGATCAGGGTGCTGCAATGGCACCTGCAGTGGGACAGCCTGTGGGTGTCTTTGAAAAGGAGCAAACGATCCAGAGAATCGAGAGACTGTCAACTTAGTATACACTGATAGCCCTGGCAACACACTTTTCTAAAACTGAACTCATGATACGTCCTCAACCCCATGCCTGGCATCACAGTAAGAATATGAGTTCTGAAACAGATGGCCCAGGTTCCAGTGACCTTGTCACACATTGGTCCAGAGCCATAATAATTCTAGCAGATTCACAGAATTTTATAGAGGATCACGTGAGATACAGCAAGTGCCCCTTGGGTGGTAAATCTGTGTGCATGTGATAGCGGACTCGTGTGGGAGTGGGTATTCATAAGATCAGCTTAGAGTGGCACTCCTCAGGAGCCATTCGTCCTGTTGTTCCAAACCAGCCTGTAAATCACTGTTCTCCTTGACTAGTTAGCAGCTGCAGGGTCTGATCATCTAATCCCAACTGTGAGAGTGCAAGGGATTAAACCCAGGTCCTCATGCTTGTATGGCAAGCAGTATAGCAACTGAGCTATTTCTTCCTCCCAGTGGTCAGTTAATATTAGCCACGGTGATGGTGATGACGATGATACACCAGGCATGCTTCCATATGAGCCAACATTGTCTTCCCAGATTCCCAGGTTCTTAAGCTAAATCTTATTTTTTTAACGTGTTGAAGTTACACTGAATTGCCTCTAACTCTCCAGTGCAACAAAGACACCCTGTGTATTTAAGTCTTTTAATGAGGGCCTGCATTTTTCTCAAAAAGGGTGGGGGAGGAGGCCTGCATACCCTGCATGAGATTTATTCTTATTTACCGTATTCTCAGTTACTCTGACAAATGCTGTTGGTTTAACTTGAATTTTCTAATTACTTTTTGCTGTTTAAATGCAGTTGGCTTCCTTATATTAAACAATCTGTCCCACGTCTTATAAACAATTCTTCAATATCAATTCTATATAATGATTTGCGAGAAAATCTTTGGCTCTCTGCTACCCTCTCGCTTCTTGTCATTGTTGAGTTATATTAAACTTGGTTTCAGTCCCTCTGAAAACCTTGGCTGATGGAAATTTACCCAGTGGCTGGGCACGATAGCATCAAATGCCACATGAGAATGTCACTACCCAGACTGTGGTGCAGCCAGACCTCACAATACATCTTGAGCCTGGCCTGAAGCTTAATGACTTTGAAGGTGGCCGTAGCTGCCCAGTCAGCTGAAGGCATCCACTTTATTAATAACAAGCTGTGGCTCCTATCTGTTTATGCATCAGTGGGCACCCTGGCAACATAGCTCATCTCCATGCTGCCCTTCAATATTTTTGGCTTCCTGGATTCTGCAATACTTTCTGAATAGAGATAAATTTGTGTCTTCGACTAGAGGCGAACTAAGATGCTCATCACTCAGAGATGAAATGTCTTTATGAGAAAAACAACTTATTAAATACATGTGACTTTAGAGGCTTGTATATTTTCTTGGGAGAAGCCGAGAGAGAAGTCATTTTAAAATGTGCACAAGTTCACTGTAACTCTAGGACAAACCCCAGAACCTCAGAATCTCTGCCTGGTGTCCTGACTCAAGGCCCAGCAATAGATATAAACTGACTTTGGAATTGCTCAAACAAACAAACAAACAAACAAACTCACTTATCTCCCTTGACCAACGAGTTTAATTCGTTTTTAAAATATATTTATTTATTTATTATGGATACAATATTCTGTCTGTGTGTATGCCTGCTGGCCAGAAGAGGGCACCAGACCTCATTACAGATGGTTGTGAGCCACCATGTGGTTGCTGGGAATTGAACTCAGGACCTTTGGAAGAGCAGGCAATGCTCTTAACCTCTGAGCCATCTCTCCAGCCCCGGAGTTTAATTCTTTATTGAAGGAAGCGGCCTTCTCAGTGGACTTATGCAGCAGCTCCCTCCCGAGAAGTTCCTGGAGCCTGGCTAACACCATGGATTTAGATATACTTTTGTATGGATGAGTCTTTCTCTCTACTGCCCGGTGTGTTTGCTTCCGTAGTTGACAAGGACAAGTGTGATGAAGACAGCCGCTCTTCGTTAATTAAGCATTTGTGACCCCTGTGTGCTCGCTTTCTTCCTTCACCCATGTCTACAAGGCTTGGCGGTATATTCCGGTCCCACAGACATGGCTCTGTCCTCGGTGGTGGCTGTCACACCTGCTGCAAACCACTGCCATTTTCACTGAAGAAACAGCTCTCTTATTCCTGCCTCTTCCTCATGCTGGGACAGTCATCCCCCCCCCCACCCCGGCTCCTGCAGTGTTGCTAGCATATGACTGATACTCTCCTTTGTTTCCCTTAGGCATGAAAGCCTTCCCCTTTATGTTGTGGGGCTAGAACTACCCGAGACAAACTAATGGAACAGACGCTTGGTAACATCATTCATGGTCCTGAGTGCGGTATAACACATACCGCTTTTTCTTGCATTATTTAAGGATATTGATCGGCCCAACTCTAGGTTTATTGAATGAATGGACCCAGATCAAGAACTGCCCTACAGAATCAGGATGCTTTAAACAAATGAATTTTGAAAGACATAAGCAAGACTAAAAGCCGCTATATCCCAAGTAATCTGAGACAGCTCTCTGACTTCCATTGGATTTTCTTTGGCATTGTTAGAAGATATTACAGAGTGAGTTTTTCTATGTCACCCGGGGTCACTATGGGATCTATTCTGTTGCTGCAGAGACCAGAGGATCAGCAACTCTGATCTACAGCAGGTGATCAGCCTCCAAAATGGAGTGTCTGCTGCTGAAGACAATGTAATATTTCTTTCTATTGGCTGTGATTTGTTAGTGTTTGGGAAGGAATTTAATTTAACTCATAATGCACTGATTTCCAAATTACAGCATGATAAACATCTAGTAAGCCATTTTATTCAATTCAACAGGCTTAAGCAACCTTGGAGTGCTGGTTACTGACACAGTCAAGCAGTGCCATGCAATCAGATCACACTCTCCAGTCCTGGGCCCACCAGAGACACGGTGCAGCATTCTCAAAGCACTCATGTTTGCTACTGATGCTTTTCTACTGTTTTGATCTGCCCAGTCATCCTTGAGCCTGAGCAAGTCCATTGCATGATCATAACAGTTCGTTTATTCATTTACTTTTTAACGGCTATTGGGGTTCTTTGGAATTCTATTACGAATAATGCTGGGGACTGGCAAGATGCTTCAGTAGATAAGGTGACTGCTGCTCAAACACATAACAGTTGAGTGGGGCAGGCACATCTACAAGCCTAGCACTGGCTGAGAGGGAAACAGGCAGATCTCTGCAGCTCACTGGCTGCCAGGCAGGTTGAATTGGTGACTTCCAGATTTGACCCTGTTCAAAAAAAAATGTAGTGAAACTGATAAAGGCATGGGACTCAAATGCTGGCCTCCACATGCACACACACGCACACATGCACACGTGAACACATGAACAGGCACACACACACAGAGAATAAAACCGCTACAATTGTGTAAAGGATCTTTGTGTGTCCTGTAAGCGTACCTTTACAAAACCAACATGTCCGCTCTAGCAACTGTAGCATTTTGTTTTTAGATTCTTATCAGCACTCAGTAGTACCATTTACTCCTCACCATCGCCCACACTAGATACCGTCAATATTCTCGATTTCAGCCACTCCTGCTGAATAACTGTCCAGTTGGTCACTAACAACATAAAGTAGGTGAAAGCAGTATTCATTCAGTAAATCTGAATTATTTTGGCCTTTTTCTGAGCTAGTCTGTACAGCATGGTCATCTTGGGATTCAGGGAGTAGTGGGGAAAGAACCACAGTGCCTAGTCAGCCGTGCAATTGCCAGTGTCAGCAGCCCAGGGATAGCCGTGTACCGTGCCACTGAGTATGACGTTCAGTAGGTTGGATGCATGAAATTCACTTCCCACTTAGGATATTGCCAACTTAACAATAGGTTTAAGCCAATGTAAGTCAAAGATATAATATAATGTCAATGAAAATAGGATATAATGCCAATGAAAGACAAAGAAGGGCTTGTGTATTTTCATAAGCTCCTGGGAGTTGCTAATAAATATCTAAATCTAAGAGATCAAGACTACAAAATCACTTATTTCTCTGAACCTAAAAACAGTTCAGGTCTTGAATTCTAGCCCAGCTCTGGGCCTCTCTCTGTGTTCACTTCTGACTAGCAGGATTCCACACCATCTCTAGTATCTGGGCAGCCAATCTCGTCAGCTCCCTGCCGCCACTGCCCACTGTCTCATCAAGATCACCCCAGGAACTCACACTGGCCAACTCTGTGACTATAGACTCTGCAGCTGAGTTTCGGTGGATAAGTGGATGTAAGGGGAAGAAGACAGGGTTCACATTCCAGACAGAGGGACCCACAGGAACAAGGATTCAGAGACACAAAGTAGCCCTGCACACTCAGTGGAGCGGGGGAGAGAGTTAAGTGTCTTGACGAGCGTGGAACAAAGAGAGAACGAGAAAAGGTAGCTGGGAATTGGGACTGGGCTGGGGCTTCAGGCATTTCCCCGGAGAAGCCTGAGCTGTGGAACATGGAGTGCTGGCTTCTGGTTCAGAGATGTTGCGGTCGTGTCTCTGAGGAAATGAGTTCGAGGGGAGGAAGAGGAGGAAGGACAACTCGAACCAACGCTGGTTTTCAGGTGTGTCCTCAGGACCTAACCCAATTCAAGCTCACGGTGGTGCCTCATAGTTATTTTTGAATGAAAGAAGGAGGAGAAGAGGAGGAGGAGAAGGAAGAAGAAAATCCTCAAACAGGTACACTGCGCACCTGCTTGCAATTTAGCATTCCAAAAGTGGACATAAGGAATGGGAGGTCAGACTGGGACACACGAGAATCTCAAAACAAAGTAAGAATTAAGGGAAAAATCCAAACCAAAAGCAGAGTGAATCTTTGTGCATCTTTGGTTTCTTTCCTTTCTGTCTTGCTCCCTCCCTGTGGTCCTATCCACACTGGACTGTACTCAGGTCTGAAAAACTGCTTTGCCTGTCTCTGAACTGTGTTACCATTGGGGGGTTGTGACCTTTTGCTCAGTTCTGTGCCTTTTGGTCTTTACAGTAAGAATGATGTAAGCTGGCCCTCTAGGAATGAGAAACAGCCTTCCTGTCCTCGGGGGCTCTGGGGCTTTACCATCTTGCAGGCTTTACCATCCTGCAGGCTCCAGGTCTGCAAACTTTCTGCAAAGGGAAAACTGGTGACAGGCTGGCTCTGTGAGCCACTTTGTTCTGGACAGCTGCACGGCTGTGCAGGTCACTGCAAAGTTGCCATAGATGATGGTCACCTGGCAGGCCTGGCTGGGCTTTCATGAGATTGTACTTAAATACAGAAATTTGAATTGATGTGACTCTTATGTGCTGTGAGTGTTATTCCTCATTTGGTTTGTTTCAGTCATTTAAACACGTAAAAATGGTTACCAGTTCTATATTTGTGTAAAACCGGGTGAAAGACAGTGTTTGGTTTGTGTATCTCAACCTTAGCTCTCGTCTTCAAACATGGGTTATGGCTCCCACTACCAGAAAGCACCCTATTTGCATCCCCTGTAGCAGGTCTTTCTTTGGACTGCCAACTCCAAAATAATGACATGGAGACTTATTATTAAATATGAAAGCTTGATCTTAGCTTAGGCTTGTTCCCAGGTACCTCTCAAAACTTAAATTAATTTGTTTATATTAATCTATGTTCTGCCAACTGGCTTGTTACCTCTTCTCAGTAACACGAGTCCCACTTCCTCTGTTTCTGGCTTGAGAATTCCCTGCACCTCAGATTCTTCCCAGAGTTTCTATCTCTGTCTGGAAGTCCCACCTAACTTCTCCTGCCTAGCTATTGGCTGTTTAGCTCTTTATTAAACCAATCAGAAGGTGCCTTGGCAGAGACACATCTTCACAGTGTACAAACAGAATATCCCACAGCAATCCTTGTTCTGTTTCCTGCTCCCAACACTAACCCAAGTCCTGGGTCTTTGCTGTGAGAATATTCTCCCTACAGTAAAAACATGGCCCATTCCATCAGTCTTTGCTAAATATTTCCCTCCAGGTGTCCCCAAGCTGTACCACAGGGTCAATCCCAGTGTTAGGGACCTGGCTGCCTCTGCTCCTCACCACCCCTGGCTATCTCTATTGTTCCTTCCCTTGTGTTCCGTATGTCAAGTGTCTGTCACCTCTGTTCTATCTAGTTGCCTCCTCCTTTGCTTGGAAGGCTAATCCTGTATCTTCTGCCAGGCCATCTCCCTTGACCTTTCACCCTGGACACAATTAGGCTTGCCTAAACAAAGGGGTCCCCAGCATTCCATGACCCCTTTGAATATCTTGTTTCTTTTTTTAATCACCCAAGCTCAGTGGCGTGTTCAAAGCAGATGCTCTGTAGATGGCTTAATAAATTCTGAAATACCAAGACTCATTTTATTAATATATAATATATATTAATATATGTAGTAGCCTATATGCATTCCTTTATTATTTTTCTGCTCCTAGTTTTGTGTGCTATTTTTAAGTTTTATCTGTAGATACAGGGTCTATATATTTAGTATTGGCCTCCTCTTCCTTCCAAACACAGACAAGCTTTCTGCAGCTCATGGATTCTCCAGGATGCCTCTGATAGGCTTCCATTGGAACAAATCTACCAGCTTGCCTAGGTGTATCCCAGTGTCACCAGGGCCCTGTTGGTGTTGATTCTTCTTGCCAGATAAGTAAGGATCCTCAGGAGGATGGGTCAGCTTGCCCATGGACACTTGGCTGCTAATAGCAAAATCAAGAAAGGAGCTGGCTCCTAGTCCTCGGTGTTACAGACATTCTGATATTTGAGACCATCTGCAAGTGAAAGGGCTGTGCCCTGAGTGTGGTCTTGCACAGTGATGAGCTCATAGGTGGGGGTAGGTGGGAACTGGGCATGCCTGCAAGGTGAGGGGGATGGTGATCTTTTGTGCTTCATGTTCTCTGAAAAGGATTCCTTGTTGGCTGTTGTCCCAAGTCTTTTCTTGCTCCTTCAGCACATCAATCATTTCCTTAAAACAGTGACACTCATTATAGCAAACAAACGGTCAAGAACTAGGCAACGGCAATTATTCCACTCGGCATGTAAGGTCGTTTATGAGAGTTCACAGACCTGAGCGGTAGTGTGGAAAAGATGCAGACCCCTAGAAGGAACTCTTCGCAGAGGAGAGGAGAGCTTGTGTTTATAGTGGCCAGGAAAGGCGTGCTGTGCTATGAAAATTAGCAAAGAGTTAGAAGGTAGGAGTGTGGAGCCCAGGATCTCCACCCCCACCCCCTGAACATCGCTTCTGATTTCTTCACTCTTTCCTGTTCAGCTCTGGAACAGTCTCCTAATTACCATAGAACTCATTTTCTCAACCAAATAGAGACGCGGTCACCTTGAATCTTTTTGTTTTGTTCGTTTGTTTTCTTTGTTTTGTTTTTCCAGAAATGGTTTCTTTGTGTAACAACCCTGGCTGTCCTGGAACTCACTTTGTAAACCAGGCTGGCCTTGAACTCACAGAGATCTGCCTGCCTCTGCCTCCTGAGTGCTGGATTAATGGCATGTGCCGCCACCACCTGGCTCACCTTGAATCTTTAAAGGTCTCTTAGAGTCTTGCAATGGAACCCGCCATGGTACCATCTTCACCATGCTGTCTACCTGGGCAGTTAAAGTTTTTGAAATACGAAAAGGGGCCTCATAAAAGTGCTTTCAGGAGCTGGGCATGTGGGTCGGTGGCAGAGCACCTACTTAGCTTGTGCTGGTGCCCTCAACACTATCCCAAAGTTTAGGGGGAAGAAAGTAATCTCAATCACAGGATGACTGTATGCACACATGTTTTTAAATGCTTAGAAGCCAAAGGCACACGTTTCAAAGGTAATTTTGTGTTTGCCATCAGTTGCCTTTTACTTGGACAGCACAGGCAAGCTCTTCATTAGATCAGGGCCAGAGAGATCTCTCCTCCCATCGTTACCAGCCCGGAACATGAAGGATTCCTGAGGAGAAGCGGGATAAGCATTCTCCAAGTGACATCATACATCCCAGCAATACCTCGAGAGAGGCAGCCATGGGCAAGCTTGCTTCCGTCAGGCTGGGCTGGAGAGAAAACTGCCAGTCCTTCGGCAGCCTCCTGCTCTCGGCACACTTGGCCTCCCCTTGACTGGTAGAACCTCAGGAAATCAATGTGCAATCACAAGAATGGAGGCCACGTCTAAACGACAGCAGAGGCAAGATGGTTTTCTAAAAGCAGTCGTGCTGGAGTCCGGCACCTCTACTGAGTAACAGTGCTATCCCTTAAATGTGCTGCATTCGCTGCCTTTCCCGTCGCGGGGACTGCGCACCTGGAAACTGCCCCTTAAGGAAAGACGGGTTTCTTTTCCGCTTGTAGTTCAAGCGTATAATCATCACGGTGAGTGACGTTATGGCATCAGCAGAGTCAGGCTGCTCACGTTGGTCCACAGACAGCAATGGATTTCCACGCGGAGCTTGTTTCCTCCTTTTCAATGGATGAGGACTCCAGTTTATAGAATGGCCCCGCCCGTGTTAAAGGTGGGTCCCACACACCTCAGTTAACCTAGTCTAGATAATCCCATGGGGATAACCATGGAATTCTTTCCATTGCAGTTCCAAACTACAGGGAGTTGATAATCTTAACCATTTCAGCTACCCAGAAAGGCTCTGACAACTGGGAAGGGTTAGGATGGTAGGTAGAGGCAGGGAGACATTTTCTCTAAAATTTCCCTTCAAGGCTTAGAGGTTGAGGGGTTCTCTTTTAGCTCTAATTGTCTTTTGATTTTTTTAAAAATATCAAATGGTTTTGGAAGACAGCATGTCACCTCTACATGGGTTATTCTCAGAGTGGTTTGTACAGCTGGGGGTGCTGGAGTGACGAGGAATTTACACAGTTCAGGCTCATGTACTTTTGTAATGAGGAGCAGCAGGCCTGCTTTTGGTCCTGCCTGGCTCCCGCACAGCTAGCTTATGCCCTGAAATAACAACACACAAACTGTATTCATTTAAACACTGCCTGGCCCATTAGTTTCAGCCTCTTACTCACATCTTGATTAACCCATAGCTAATAATCTGTGTAGCACCATGATTCTAGCCTACGTCCATCTTGGGCCGGAGCTTCATCTGTCTGTCTCAGAGAGGAGAGGCATGGCGATTGCCTGAGGCATCTGCTGAGCCATCTACCTCACTTCCTTCTTCCTGTTCTGTCTACTCTACCCACCTAAGAGCTGGCCTATTAAGTGGGCCAAGGCAGTTTCTTTATTAACGAATGAAATCAACACAAACAGAAGACTCTCCCACATCATACTTTCATGAAGCCCGGGCCTGGGTGGGGTCTTGTCTGTGAGCCTAGTGAGATTCTGTATATGCTGGGTCTCCCAATGGTCTGTGGTGAACTTCTCTCTCTGAGGCTCACTATTAGTGGAGGGAAATGGGGGTCTCTCTCTTTTGTTTTGAGACAGAAGCTCACTATGTAGCTCAGGTTGGCCTTGAACTCATAGATTGGCCTGCCTCTGCCTCCTGAGTGCTGGGATGATTAAATGTGTGTGCTCTGTCTTGTGCTCTTAATACCTGATGAGCCAGGCCTGGAGGAATGGGAGACTGGTGGAGGCCTAGGGGAAGCAGAGGACAGAACTGTGTTAACTGTGGTCAAGCAGAAGAATCATGAGGATCACAGTGTCGCGTGATTTTATTTCTTTTTGCCTGTTTCTTTTATTGTTACTTTTCAAATCCTTTTTATTCCCCCCCCCCCGAAAAACAAAACTACACATGAAAAAACGAGATCTTAAGAACTCTAAACCAAGAAAAGCCATACTAAATATCATACTGAACCACAACTTCACTTTGGGCCTGACAAAGGCAAGAAATGGCCTTTTTAAATATTCAGAGAAGGGGCTTGCTTGGGAAACAGAAAATGTAGAATTCTGGCCTCAGAGAGTGTGGTTAATTCTAGGAGGATGCAGTGGCTCTAGCCACGTAGTAATTTTAGACTTTCTAATTGGCACTTTAAAAATAGCACCCAGCCTCTGCTTTGTCGGTCCTTTTGTTCTGCCTGGGGCTGTGCCTTCTGTTTAAGAAGCTTGCAAGATTCTCCCATAAGTCCTAATACAGGTCTCCTAGGGCACCTGACTCTGCCCTGAAACACCAGGGAGCGATAAACCCGTGTGGCCTTTGGAAACCCCGCCATCCCCACATATGCCCCCCACCACCTCTAGCTCACAGATCTAGCCTCTTCCTTCCTAACAACCAGGTGCCTAAGGGATGGATTTTACCGTGACATTCCCTTCAGACCACACATCTGGGCACTCTAAGTTGCCAGCCGAATGGCATCATTTCCCAGCCAGGTAATAAATAGTTTAGGCTGGCACCGGGCGAAGGGAAACTGAGTATGCGAAGGGAAACTGAGTATTTACCAAATCCTCTCCCAGACCTGAGTGGGTCCCATTCCTAGGCAGAGGTAAATGTTGGCCTCTTCACAGCGAGATAATGGATCAGTGGAGATGCCACAGCAGAAACAGCTGCATGTGTCCCTTTCACTCGTCCCAGAGGCTCCGAGAGTCCCATCCCACCAGATGCAAAGTTCCTCATCACGTCCTGGCTTTGTTCTCCTAGTGCTCCTTCTTGGGGATGCCTGCGACTTCGCTGAGGACGGAAGGGACACCAGAGTGGTTAGCTGCGCCGAGCTGTCCCTAGCGATTCAAGAACTGGGGTTGCATGAAGCCTCTATGATAATGATTGGGCTCTCTGTTGCCAATAGTTTAGAGAATAACCTTTGGTTTCATTTGGCACATGACAGTCAACGAGAAGAATCATTTTGTATCAGAGGAGACCCATCTATTCCTGGGTTCTTAAAAAATTTTATATGGCATAGGAATTACATTCATTAGAGTCCACCCCCACCTGTATGCATGGATTTTCCTTCATATCCCTGTTCATGGTGTTTTGTTTATTTGTTTTTTATTGCAATGTGTATGCTTTAAATGTATTTACATCCTTCCTTGCTGTAATCCCATCTCTAATCATATCCTTCCCTCTGGAAAACAGCTGCCTTTGGGGGGATCCTTTTTCTGTGAAAATATTACAATACTGCCCTTCCTGTGGGGTTTAAAGGTTTATGTGGGATTTTTTAAAAAAGAAAACGTTTAGAGTTTGCAAGCAGGTGCTAGGGGCTGCTAGGAGAGTTGCAGCTGGCTCCCACACACCCTGCTTTGAGCATTATTAACAGGGAATCTTGCCTTTCCTAACCAGTAAGGCTGCAGATACAAACTGTCTTAAGCCGGTCAATCCCAGACTGCCCTAGTCCCGGTCTAACAACTCAGGAAAGTGCCCTTTCTCTACCCTGCCAGCTGTGACTGTCCCACTGGAAGGCAATGGAGGCAGCAGCATGGAAGCCCTGCCCTGTGAGAGGACAGAGTATTCTGCCCCACACCTCCCTGTAGAGTCTCTCACCCGCTGCTCCTGTGTGTCTGAAAACCTCTTAGCATGCATTTGGGAAAACAGAAAAACAGTTGTTTTATTTTGCAGCAGAAGGTAGAGTCCACTGATAGAATTTTCTCTTCCTTCCCAGGTGCTCCAGAGCACATTAGACATATCAACAGAGGAAGGTGCCCATCTCTTCAACAAGGAGATCGCCCCAGAAAGACAGACCAGGCCAGTCTCTTTCCCTGCAGAGTGATAGTGAGAAGGGCCCTCCGTTCCAGGGAGGGTGAAGGGGCAGCCTTGGCTCTCCTGTTGCAGGGCTAGACCCTAAGCATCTTGGTTTGCCCATCGTTAGCAGGACCTGACAAACTCTCCTGAGAAGTGAGGGGAGAATGAGCAGGAAGAGCTAGCCTAGAACATAAGCCAATGACATTCGGGGGGCAGGGCTGTGTGTGTGGCGGAAAGGACTTAGAATAATTATTAAGCCATCTTTGGCAATTGCAATCCATGTTCCTTCTATGATATAGTCGGGGTAAGACTTTGAACACAAGAGGCCCTGCACCCCCAAGGATAAAAAGTGCATTGTGCGTTCAGCCCAATGCACCTGAGCGCATTCCTGGGTTCCCTACACCATCGCACAGCCTGGCTACACTCTCCTGGCTCTTCTCACCCATCTTGCCTGCACTTTCTATGTGTGTGTATGTATGTTATATGTATATTTAATATTTTAATATTAAATATATATATTTATTACCAGAGGAAGAGATCGGCATATAGGGGAAAGAGAGGGTGATGAATTGATATATACCCTAAAAATTCAGAATAAGAAATGCCACATAAACAGCATGCTCGCAAGCAAAGAGGGGAGTAACAAGATACAGTCCTCTCCCTACACGGCCCCGATCCTTCCCAGTATGCCCCACCCCTTCCCAGTTTGCCCTGCCCCTCCCCAGTCTTCCCTCTGGTCCTTAGCACTCACTACTTATTAACACATGAAATGGTAGAGGTTGGACCCACACAAGGTTTCACCTCTGTTATCTCCTTTAACAGAAACTGCTAGGTAATAGACTTAAAGGATGACAAGTGTTCATGTCACTATTGATGGGGTCCTCAGTGCCTCCAACATCTTCCGTTCTCAGGCATCCAAAGAGTGGGTAATGGGACTATTTCCAGTGGCTTTTATAACAAAACACTCCAAACATGGAGGTTTAAAGTCACATACATGTGCTATAGTATTATAGGTATATATATTTATATTATTTATTATTATTAAAGGTATAGTTCTAAAATGTGTCTCATTGAGCTGAAATCAAAGTATTCCCATGACTCAGCTCCTTCTGGGAGCTCTCAGGAGAGCACTTTTCTTGACTCTCCCTAATTCTGGAAGATTCTGAACCCTTTGGCTTGAAGCCCCCACCTTCATTTTCAAAGCCTGTAATGGTTATTGAGTCTTTCTCATGTAAGATCTTCCTGATGTTGACTGTTCTTCTGCCTCTATCTTCTACTTAGAAGTACTGTAATTAAATCAAACTTCTGTACACAAATCTGAACAGCCTAATTCCAAGGATAACTGACCAGAATTCTTCCATCATCTGTGAAGGCATTTTCTTGATTGCAAATTGCAAAACAAGCCCACTGTGAGCAGTGCCAACCCTGGGCAGGTAAGCCTGGGCTGTATAGGAAAGAGCTGAATGTGAGCCTTCAAGCAAGTTGGGAAGCAGCATTCCTTTGTGGGTTCCACTTCAAGTTTCCGCCTTTAGTTCTTGCCTTGGTGTCCCTTGATGATGGACTGGAACCACTATGCAAGCAAGCCCATTCCTCCCCTAAATTACTTTTAGCCCACGTCTCGATCGCAGCACCAGAAGGCAAGCCAAACAGGCTTCTTTAGAAGTCAATGGTCTGACAGTTCTATGGGCTGCACTCCTTGAAGTCCATGACATAGGACCCATCAAGAAGTTGTACAAGAACTTCTTGCTCAGGATTTAGTGGTAAGAAAGAATGATTCATCACTTCCCCTGAACTTGTTGGTTTTTTACTTCAGTCCCTGTATCTTAGACATCAGAGCAAACTGTGGACATTAAAAATCATGATTTGAAGTAAAAACTTGCTTTTAGTTCATGACTCCAAAGCAAGGGAAGAGGCGTTGTAGTCTACCCAAGGACTTCCTTCCTTCTGTCCTTCCTTTCATCCTTCCATTTGTTATTTATTTATTTGTTTGTTTGTTTGTTTGTTTTTTGGTTTTTCAAGACAGGGTTTCTCCGTGTTGCTTTGGAGCCTGTCCTGGAACTAGCACTTGTAGACCAGGCTGGCCTTGAACTCACAGAGATTTGCCTGCCTCTGCCTCCCAAGTGCTGGGATTAAAAGCGTGCACCACCAATCCCCGGCCCAAGGAGTTTCTTAAAGTCACCAATAAATCATTTACTTTTCAGCATGTGGAGGTAAGATCTTCTCACTTGGGTCGGTTTGAATGGTGCCAACCCTGGCTCATCTCTCTGCTCACACCTCAGAGTATGAAAAAGTTGAGGTCACTGTGCATGGCATGTCCTGTAAATTTCCACCTCCCAGCCTAAATGTACACCAAGTGGTATGTGTATGTCTCCAGCTAGACTTTGCAGCCATGGAGGAAAATGAATCAAAGGCAGGGATTTGTCTTTGAAAGACCCAGAGGAATTTATGGCACAATTTAAAACCACTTGCAGTTTATCAAAGCAAAAGAAATGGAATGGCCAACTCCAGGGAAGAAATGAAGAGGAGCCCATGCTGTCCAGGTCTGCATGCCATCAGGCCCTTCCTACATCCCTGCTCCAAGGATCTCACAGGCTCCTAACAATGCAAAGCTTAACCAGAGTTTCTGAGTGTCCAGGCAGGCTGCCTTTCTTAGCCGAAGCTGACTGGAGAGCGTCCATGGCTATTGGCAAGGGTCGAGGTTAACAAAGGACCAGGAGAACTATAGAGTATGGGGAACACACAAAGCTTATGACTCAGGCTCAAATTTGACTGCTGACCTCCACAGCTTTTCCAAAGCAACCACTTTCCTTCATGGGGGTGAGGCTGTGATGCTGAAGATCCATCATCAGATGGGCTTCTGTTCTTTAAAAGGACACAGTGGTTCAGTTTGGGAGCCACAGGAACAAGCGCATTGGTGGGGTTACCCATGTAGGATCCAGGTTCGGGGGGCAGAGGCACCTGGCAAGGATTGCACAGTTTAGGTCCACTGGTGCTCACGGCCTCGAGGCATGAGGACTTGGAGACAGTGACAAGATGGATTTCGCTTGAATATTTGAAGTGTGGAGGTAAATACAGATTGACCGTAGGTCAGTAGCACCAAGATGCTGGAGCTGAGCTGTCTGATTTGTGTGGGCTTTTCCTCACTGTCTCCAGTTGGTTGCTGCAGTTCCAGCCATTATAACCTGAACCTCTGGAAACAGAAAGGTGGAATGAGGGATGGCTGGAGGTCTCAGTCAGTGATGCACCTACATGGAAAGGCTGCTGAAAATGTGATTTTGTTTTCTTTTCTCCCCATTAGGCACCTTTGATCCCCAACAATGCAGAAGAGGAACATGAAGACCGGGTAGGAAAGACGCTTCTTTAAAAACTCACAGCTGACATTTAGTACCAGAAGCCTAGCCTGACGTCCAAGTGGCTGAACTCGGGTGGGCTTCATGAAGCTTTTCCGGATGCTTGTAGTATTTACTCCTCCTCGCGTTCTCATGGAGTCTGTTTTAAAAGCCCTTTGAGGGTCTGGAGAGACAGCCAGAGGGGAAAACTTTTTTTGTGTGAGTGTAAGAACTAGAGTTCAGATCCCCGTAGCCACACCAAAGTGCGTGTGTTAATCCCAGGAGTAGACAGGGAAAAGCTGACTTGCTAGGCTGGCCAAATCGTTGGACTGTGTTCAGTTTGGACAACTTGCCTCAATAAACAAGATGGAGGATAATGGAGGGAGACATGGGACATCAACCTCTGCCTTCCACATGTACCTGTGTACAAAGCACATATACACTTGGGCACATGCACACATACACACACACACACACACACACCACAGACACACACATACACCACAGACATACACATGCAATAAAATAGAATTAAAAGGAGTTTTTTTTTCTTTAACATAGCTATTTTTTTCTCACTCTAGGATCAGGGATTATACCTCATGGATATTAATGGGTTCTATAAAAAAAGACGCTTTCTGGAAAATAGCGGGCGTGGTCGGCCAGCAATGGGAAATAACCAAACTAGCCTTATATGAAATACTCACCTTTAATAAAAGGAAAAAATGGGAGAAACTTACAGCCCAGCGAAGAACAGGGAACCAAGAGAGCAAAACAAACAAAACGTGTATCTTTTAAAGGTATTTTGTGCCCCAGAGGGGTCACGCCCCTCAGACAAGGGATTGGTCAGCTTCCCCAACACTGGAAACAATGTTATTTACCAGTGGTTGTGGGGCCAGTTACCTGCCCAGCTTTTAGAAATGCTTTGCAAAATGGGAAGGGTTGCTTAGCTAGTGTCAAGAGCAAAATCATTTCCCAAATGTTAGATGGTGGTGGTGACTATAATTATAAGGTAACCATTGCTTACTGAGAGAAACACAGGTGCATAGGAAAATACAAGAAGCCCACAACTACACCTATGTCCCCGGTGGTGAGAGGGGTAGTGTGGCTGTGTCTATTAGCATGCATATATAAATCAGGGCTGGCGTGGTGGCACACACACCTGTAATCCCAGTACTTGGGAGGCAGAAGCAGGAGAGCTATGAGTTTGAGACTAGCCTGGAACACACAAGGTAAGCCTGTCTCAAACAACAACAATACACAGAGAGTAAGTATTGCATATTTCCAAACTCAGCATCTCATATGCTGTATATATATATAGCATATACATATATATATACATATATATATGTATGTATGTATTTTTTACAGTATTAAGAGTTGATACGTCAGGCAGAAAAATCATGCAAGCACAGAGACCCAACTTCATTTTCAGATTTCACTTTAAAAATGCCAGGTTCTTGTAATCCCAGTGAGGTGGAAACAGGCTGATCTCTGGGGCTACTGACCAGCCAGTCTAGCCTACTTGATAAGGTCCAGGCCTGTTTTTTTTAAAAAAGGAAATGAGGGAGGAGGGCGGCACCTGGGGAACAACCCTTGAGGCTGCCCTCTGGTCTCCACACACCTCTACGCATGGAAAAAACCAGTGCACCGAGATTTGCACCAAGCGGCACCATTCCTCAAGATTGCTCCTGAGCCTCTGCTTCATGAACTGTGTTGTTCTGGGGTCCTCTAAAAATCTCTCTGTCTTCCTCCATCCAGAGTGACCCGCGCTGTGTGCACAGGCTAGCCTGGAGAGCAAATCCGCAACGACGGCGGTGGACTGGAGCCCGAGCGGCCTGGCTTCTGTCATTTTCTGTTGCCAGTCAGGGGATCTTTACCTCTCAATCTGTGACCTGCTTGTTCACAGCCCTGTCTTCGGCCAAGGAGAAAGAAGGCTTTGGGCCAGTCAGTCTCTCTTGGTTGCCGCATGGAAAGCTTTAGCTCACAATGGATGCTTGGTCTGCAGTGATCCTAGACATTTGAAAGTGGCATTGCTATTTCCAGCCGGCTAAGACTACTTCCAGCCAAAGGTAAAAATTTACATTTCAATGATCAGCAAGTTTTCGCACACTTAAGAAACTGGCCTGGGTGCTCAGCCCTATGCACAGGTTTTGTTAATGAATTTGGCAGGAGGGGAGTTGCATTTCTAGGTTAAGTCTGAGAACAAAAAGGACCTGTTTTCCTGTGTAATGAATTGCTGAGAAATTATTCAAAATGTGACTTAGAAAGCCTCTAGCTTGCGAGCTCAATTCCCTGGGCCATGAATTAGATAAAAGGCTTTTTTGATGAGCCCACAGAGGGAGACCTCCGAGGATTTAGAGAATGTCTGTGCTGTGCCACTGCCTCCTCCACAGGGCCCATGCACAACGCGGAGGCCCAGGGGCATCACATGCCAGGACCAGTGCCGGTGCCAAGTGGAGCCACAGCAGGGATGGACTGGGCAGTGCACATTATTGTTTGCCCCTAGCTCAGAACTGCTGTGCACACTGGAGCCCAGCGGGGCACTGAACCTGCCCTGCGCTGGGAGTTAGAATGACTGGAAGGACATGAAGGGTCTCCTCCCAGGCCATCACCATCCTAAAGACATGTCCCTGTCCCCTCTCTCCAACATTAATTCAAGTGAGAAGCCCTGAGCCTCCTGTGCCACTAGAACGCAGGGATCCATATGGAGGAACGTTTGAAGATGCTGTCCCAATAACATCAGCATCGCCTGCACAAACGGAACTCTAAGAATGAAAGGGGGTGACAGCCAAGAAGGTGGCAGACTTGACAGTCTTTTAACGGAGCTGTCCTAAGGATGAGTCCATTCACAGGCACGTGGAACTCTTCAATGCAGCAATCGTTCCCCCTCCTCCTAAGTGTTCTCTGGTACAAGAGACACAGCCCATTTGATGATGAGCACTCTGGATGTCTTAACTTTGATGACCTACGAGGCTACATTACATGCCTGCCATGAGCCATGAACGTCTCGGATTGTGCCTTGTGCCTCCTGCCTACCTGACCGCATGTGCCCTTGTCCTGTCCCCGTGGAGTCCTGACCTGGCTCCCTCCAACCATTTGGGCAGGAGGACAACCTGGATGTGACATCTGTCAGTCCAATGATGGCCAAGCCAGTCTGGCGATACCTACCTTGTTTGATTTCCCAAATGTTTCCCTGAAAGACTAACAGTCTAGTGTCCATGAAAAGCACAAAGGATTTTCTCTATAAAACTAAGCTACCTGTTATAGGAAGGGAAATAGCAAAAAACAAACAAGAGAGAAAAATACAATGGGCAAGAGTATTATCTACTATTGTATCAGACCTCTCCATTACAACACCTGAAAAAGATCAAAACCCTCTTCCTACCTATGTGATGTCAATATGAAGAGAGTGAAGATCTCCGTCTTTTAAATTCTTGGATCTATCTTGCCAAAGCACAAGAAAACATAGACTTAAGAATGTGTGCTGCTTTCTAAGAGCTAGGAGGGCAAATCAATCCCAACAGGAGTTATCCTGGTGGATGAATCCCGGAGGCGTGGCCCTAATGCTGAGAGGCTCGGTGGTTAGAATACCAGCAAATGGATTACCATTTGAACTGGCAACTGTGTTGGCTAGCCTTGGCACTCTAGTTTCATGTCTGGTCACCTGGTGGCATATAAGTACATGTCTATGTCATCGGTCCTTTAATTCAGTTCACCTGTGTGAAGGGCAGTGCCCAGCATTGCAGAAGGGGTTTTCTGAGAGGAAAGAACCAAAGGGACTTACAAACCACTTCAGGATGCTTGGTATCTGCCTGCTTTCCTGCCTTCCTTCTCTCCTTCCTTCCTTCTTTCCTTTTCTCTTTCTTTGAAGTTGGCTTCATTTTAAAATTCAACAAGCTGGTTAACCTGGAGTAGAAACAAATACGCATGCCCTGCAGAGTCTGTTTCACCCCCTCTGCTTCACCGCCAGCCTTCAGTCTTCCTCTTAGGTGACAGAGGAGACTATTAAAGCCATTGCCGTTGCCATCCTTCATGTGGACCCTGTCAAATGAGACCGGGTGATGCTCCCAGTTGGTGATGGCCTTGATGCAGACATACTGGTGCCTCTGGTCACCATGCACAGGTTGCACAGGTTGAACCCGATGGCATCAGTGATATCGCTGGTGACCAGCGAGATCAGCATTGTACTGTTGGCCTTGATGAGTGGGTCGGAGCCGTGGATGATGCATGTGCAGTGCATCATGAGATGCAGGATGACTTTGGTACCCACGAAGACCTACCTTGCCTTGCACAGCTTGTTCTTGACCTCCCTCAGCATGATGCAGTGCATGGTGAAGTGACCCCTGGTGTCATACACCAAGCAGAAGGTCTCTCCTTCTTCTTGTTGATGGTGATGACATTCATGAAGCCCACTGGGTAGGTCACATCAGTTCTGACTTTGCCATCTGCTGTGGGACAATGGTCTTTTACCCTGTAAAGATTTTTCACTTGTACTGGTTTAATAAAATGCTGGTTGGCCAGTAGCCAGGCAGGAATTATAGGTGGGGCAACCAGAACAGGAGGATTGTGGGAAGAGGAAAGGCTCAGTCTGCAGTTGTCATCCAGATTTAGAGGAAGCAAGATGAGAATGCCTCACTGACAAAGGTACCAAGCCACATGACTAACACAGACAAAAATTATGGATTAATTTAAGATGCAAAAGTTAATAAGAAGCCTGAGCTAATAAGTTAACCAGTTGTATAATTAATATAGACCTCTGTGTTTTTCTTTGGAACTGAATGGCTGCAGGACTGGGTGGGACAGAAACCTCTGTCAACAGCCATCCATATCAATGAGGCACTGCTTGGAGATTTTCTACATCTTGTTTCTCATCACTATGTATTTAAGTCTGTTCCTGAGGAAGATGCCAGGCAACAGGCACTGGCACCAGCAGCATCCTGTGGTGGGATTCTTAGGACCCCTCCCAAGCCATGGCAGAGAGGCAAGCATGTGTGCATGAGTGGAATCTGTCATATTTCTTTTTCCTTTTCATTCCAAGGTTCTTCTTCTCTCATGCCTGATGCTTTTTACTAGGGAACTCAGCCTCACATTTCTCTACCATTGCTACCTCAGACAGCAACAGGCTAGCAGTTCCACAAACCTCCCTGGAATCCAGCATTCATCTGGCATCTGCATGCCCTAGAACAAAGCCATACCAACTTCCTAGTCTTTATTTACTTGTGCAGTTATTGCTCCTGCTTCTTTATTTGTGCTGCCCTTTCTCACTGTTGCCATTAGATGTGAAGTTTTCTTTAAATGCTAAGCCATTTCTTTGAAAAGCAGGCCTGCCGTAGCCCCACACTACAGAATGGCGCCCACGTGGATAACTGAATCCACAGAACGCTTGAGAAAGCTTGGGAAAGAATAGAGTAAAGCATGTTTTCTTGGTAGCAGCAATTTCTCGGGTCTGCTCTGCTTGCTAGAGGCAAGCAAGCACTCTCATCTAAAAGAGGCTTCCTGACTCAGCTTTAGCTGTAAAACTCTGCAGCTCTTTTAAGAGGTCCTGCCATGAAACACTTAAACGGTGTTGATGAAAAACTGAATGCATGTTTTTTTTTTGTTTGTTTTCAGCTGTAGCAGGAAAAAGGCTGTGCCATTTTAAAATGGTGGCTTTCTGGGCCATCCTGCCAGAGCAAACTCTGACTCTTTTAAGCAGGCAGTCCTGACTATGGAGCTTTTGAGTGTTGTTTAACACTGGTGCAGCTTGCTTCCTGGCAAGGACCTTGAAACACTACAGAGTTGTGGCAATGAACAGGGCTCTGGTCAGTATCTCAGCCACAAGGCTAAGGAATGGGCTGGATCTAGCTGTCAAAGCCACGGCTTTAGTCCTACAGATATTGCTTGGTAAATTAATGACTCACGTGGCCACAAAAAGAGAGATATACAGTAAAAGAAAGATTCAAAGTCGAAGAAAACCTCTAAATGGTTTACAATGTGTTAAAAATACATGCAGGCTAAAGGTTAAAGTTCTTAAAAGTAAAAAAGAAAAAAGGAAGAAGTTGGGTGTGGTAGTACACACCTTTAATCCCAACACTTGGGAGGCAGAGACAGACAGATCTCTGTGAGTTCAAGGTGTGGTAGCACACACCTTTAATCCCAACACTTGGGAGGCAGAGACAGACAGATCTCTGTGAGTTCAAGGTGTGGTAGCATACACCTTTAATTCCAGCATTTGGGAAGCAGAGGCAAGTGGATCTCTGTGAGTTCAAGGATGGGTGCCATTCTGTAGTGATAAGCTGGGTGCTGCGTTCTGCCACCCGGCTCCCGGCCACCCGGCTAGCTCAGTCGGTAGAGCATGAGACTCTTAATCTCAGGGTCGTGGGTTCAAGCCCCATGTTGGGCGCCAGATGAAGGTGTAAATCACAAACAATCCCACACCAGTTTGGAATTATGATTAATAGAATGGTTATTTATTTAAAAGGGAAAAACTTACAGATCACCATCACAGTGAACAGGCCTCTGCGCAATCAGGAAGGGAGCCTAGTAGCCGGAAGCAGAGCCGGAAGCCAGAGAGTGAGCAGAAGGAAGTGGCCGCATTTTTAAAGAGAGAGACCATGCCCCAATGGCTGGTATCTCAGCGGCTATTGGCTGAAGGAGTGGAAGGAGCTCCCGCAACAGGGGTGAGAACAAGAATGGAGCCCTATCCAACAACGGGAAACAGCTACATCCACTTCTTATGTATCAGCGCCTTGCAGCCTACTCTCAGTGCTTCCCATGCCAGAAAAACTTGGCCACTGCCGCTTGTTGGGTCAAGGCTGCGTGTGGTGTTTACTGTGGGGTGACCACCGACCACCTGTCCCTTTTGGCCTCCTTACATTCATGTCATGCCCTGGTCTCATCTCTTTCATGGCTCACATTGACACCTTGCCTAAATGAGAGCTGAAAGCCTGGAGACACTAACCCTTGTGATGGACAACCACCACCACCTTTGTATGCTGTGATAGTCCTTTCCCATGGAGTCAGCTCCAGGGTTCTGACCTCCCAGGGTGACTTCCTGAGTTAGTGCTGCTTGTGTTCTTTTTCCTGATTTCCCAAATTTTCAAATCCAGCCTTTGGCTAAACAAAGATTTTAGCACCTATCCCTCTCTATGGTCTTTCTCTTCCCTGCCCAATCCCTTCTAGTTTGAAACATCAAGAAAGTTTTAGCAGAATAGAAAAATGAGAAGTGTGTGTGCGTGCATGTGTGCGCACATGTGTGTGTGTGTTACAGTTTTTCTAGAGGTTAATTAGCAGTCAAGGATAATTAGCAGTCAAGTAGTGTAGAAGTTAAAAAGAACTCAACTCAGGAAGCATAGAGTAGTACAAAGGTAACCCCTTCCCCATCCTTACTCCTAACTGGCCATGGGAGGTATCTCTTCTCTTTTCTTCCTAAGAATGTTATTCCTCTTTTTCTGTTACTTATTATTGCATTTATCTGTGTGTGTGTGTGTGTGTGTGTGTGTACTCACACTTTGTGGTAGGAATTGTAACATTAAAAGCAGGGAGGCGAGGAAGTAAAGGACACTTGGCTGTTCTTCCGCTGGACTTGGATTCAGTTCCCAACACCTATGCAGAGGCTCACAACTATCTGTAGCTCCAGTTCCACATGGATCAGACCCCTTTTTCTGACCTCTGTTGGCACCAGACACACATGAAATGTACATACAGGCAGGCAGGTAGGCAGTCACCCATCCATAAAAAATAAAAATAAGTCCTTGGGTTTTGGGGAAACTATTCCGCTTACCATATGTAGAAACTATGCCACCAAGGAGGAGAGCAGAGCTTTAGAAAGAAACGGAACAGATTTTAGATGACATCATGGCCCTAGCCATTTCTAAAACATCATGTCCCATGAGCTATTCAGTCCAAAAACAAATACTGTATGTTCTTATTAAGTGAGCTTGAGTTAAAGTTCTCTCCTTTTAAATAAAAACATTCCTAATAAATATATACATTATCATTAAGATAATAAAGACATCTCCCGGGACATGATGAAATCGTGGGGGAGACAAGTGGTGGTTGTTAATACATGGAAACAACACTTGAAGTAGGAAGCACACAGTACAAGCCCACAACAACCAGCAGGCTTAGCTTCTCAAAGTATTTATTCACTCATAAGGAGAGTGGCATTTAAAAATGAAAGACTTCTTTTGCTGTAGAGCCCAGATAGTTATGACAGGAAAACAATAGCTTTCAAATCTGCTGACTAAAGCTGTTGGAGATTGCTGCGTTGTCAAGCCTCTTGAAGGAAACTGCTTTCCAAGCATCAGGAATCAAACTGGAATGAATTGAATGACAACAATCTCTGCTTCCCACTTCGTGAGAAAATACAGAGGGATGAGCTAGAGCTAGTTGCCCACTGAGCATATCATACCAGGATCCAGGATTTCTTTTAGGATGGGGATTATATGCAGGTACCACCCATTAGCCTCATGGAAGAGACAAAGTAGAAGACTCAGTGGCTGAAGTAGGGCAGGAGCTCCTGTCTGTCATCAGAGTGTAGGGTCTCTCCCAGCTCTCTATTATACCCTCCCTGGAACTTTGAGTTGGGTTCTTGAACTCCAGTTATCATTGCTTCTCTCCAGGCAACTAGATGGACATACTAGTCAAGAGTACAGCCCTCCCTGTCTAGAGTTTTCCACAAAGTCACATGGAACTCTATGACCTAAACTTAGTCAATGTGGTCACCCAATTTTATGGGTCAAAATACTTTCAACGATGGCAGCCTGCTCAGCTAAAGATCAGAAATTACATTACTAAAAAAAAAGTGAAGAATGTATGTTTGGGGCCAACTAGCAATCAGTGGGTGCCAGGGCCTGGGGCAATAGGCAGGGACAGCAATGAAGGATCCTGAAGTATTCAAGTCTGAACTATCATTGCTTTCTAAACTAGACACATCTTAGCAGAACCTGCTGAACTGCATTTGATAATGACTATTTGATATCTTGGATTCTCTGAAAATGGTTGCTTTCTGTGTTTGATCTTTCATAAAAAAAAGTTCCCCAAATACATTCTCTAGATGTTTCCATTGTAGAAGGAGTGGCAGGGCTGTGTCCCGCCACCCGGCTAGCTTTACCCCAAATAATTACACGGAAACTGTATTCATTTAAATACTGCCTGGCCCCTGGCCCGTTATCTGTAGCTTCTTATTGGTTGATTCTCATATCTTGCTTTAACCCATATTTAGTAATTTATATAGTACCACGAGGGGTGGCTTACCAGGAGAGGTCTTAACCTGCGTCCATCTCAGAGAGGAGAAAGCATGGCAACTGCATATGGTGACTGCCTGAAGCGTCTCCCCTCTCTTTCCCACAATTCTGTTCTGTCTACTCCGCCTACCTAATTTTCTGTCTCTTAAAGGGCCAAGGCAGTTTCTTTATTAATAAATTAAAGTAACACATAGACACTCCTCCATCATTTCCATTACCCATGGCTTTTTAATTATTGTATCAGCTAGGCTATCATATAGTTGCTAATAGCAGTTGTAGATCAAGATTTTAATGATAAAAATAAAATATGAATATAGCATTTTTCCTCTTGGTCTGCATCTTTTCAAGTATGTTTTCTGAAAATACAAACAAAGCAATCATAGCTTTTAGACTACAGACTGCACTTTGGATTAAGCATTTGGATGGTGGTAAGCTCATTATGGAGGAGGCTGAGGCACACAGCACTTTCTTGGCTATTCCACATCTCTCAGTGTTCCTCCATTCCCATCTCCTTGCTGCTTTCTGACATCTGAAAGACACTCATTGGCATGGCCAGGAGCATGCTCTCAAACCCAGGGAATTGCGAATGGGTTTTAGTACATTGCTCTGTGATAGTTTTGCTGGTTGGCGAGTAGGTGAGTTGCTTTTGGAGATAGGAAGGATTAGAATCCATGCTGTCCCTCTTCCTGAGGTTCAGGGGCCATCAGGAAGGTGAAGAGATTGTAGGATCCAGAGATCTGGGAAGACTGGTGTGAAACAGTGTCTTCTGGAAATGACAGGACCACCCCACTCATGAACTTACAGCACTTGAAGTTGCATGCATGAGATCAAACCAGCCACCGTGAGAGCACAGAACAGGAAAGGGTGCATGAACCCCTTGCCCTGTCAGGGGAGAAATGGACAGTGATGGCTTGTAGTCAGTTTTTTTTAAGGTTGTGGCTCCTTGTAGGTTGAATATACTCCAGCGGTGGCTTCACATACCCAGGAGTATATGAAAAGCAGAAATTGGAGTTGCTAGGTTATTTTTCTTTTAACACCAAGTTTGGGGGAAGTAGGGAAGTAGGAGTAGATTTTGGAGGAGTAAATATGATCGAAATTTATTGTATGAAATTCTCAAAGAATTTAAAAGTAAATTGTAAAGGATTAGAGTTTATCGAGACCTCCAGTCCAGATGTTACCATGCTTTTATTCCTTGAAGTACCCCAATGCAAAGCATATCACAAACAGACTTATTAGTATGAAACACATAACATGTCCAGTGGTTGACCAGTTTGCCAACAGACTAGCGATTTCATATGACTAAGTTTAAGGACAAAGAGGGAAAGAAAGCAAAAAATAAAATAACATATCCAGGGTCATAAATAAGATAAAACAACTTAAGACTAGATTTGGAAAAGAATCATGAGTTGGCAGAGAGCCCCAGTGTTGTGTCACACACAGATGGAGGCAGGAAGGAATTAGTGAGGCACCCCAAATGCACAGACTGAGTTAATGATGCTTCCTGATCCTAAAGGAGTCTGGGGATACAAACTGTAGACTGTTCCCAGCAGCAAATAGCAACGGAAGGGATGGAAAGCCACAGACTGTTGCTGGGTCTAATGGTTCCTTCAGGGGAGGAGGTGAGAAGGTCGGAGTCAAGGGCATAGACACCAGGAGTTAGGCCAACAGCAGACTCCTTTATTCAGCAATGGGGAGAGCCTTACACACCCTCCTCCCAGCACCCAAGCTGAGTTCAGACCCATTGACATTGCATGGTTGCACCTCATTGGCTGGGCACAATCCAGACCTCTGACAGTGCTGTTGCTAAGCCCTCAGGCAGACTCCAGGTTGGCTCATCTCTGGGCTTTGTAGGTCTTATCTTCCTACAAGACTCAGTCTCCCAAATGAAACCAAATCAGCTGCTGGTTGACCCAGCAAATCCATGTTACCAATGTCACTCAGAACAAGAAAACTAGCCTGGCCTTGTGGCCACATCTGGGAACAAAATAATTACATGCATAAAGCCACTACTCAAAGAAGACTGGTAATACCAAAGGAGAAAGAAAAAAAATCCAAGATGGGCTTGAAAACCCAAATTCTAGAGCACAGAGCAGCCCTGTTATAATAGCCAACTTGAGTCTTTAACATGAGTTTGTTCTAGAGGAGATGAACTCTTAATAAGATTGTGACAAAACCTTAAACCTTGATTGACAACAAAAGATAAATTAGAAAATAGCAAAAACTAATTAAGGTTTTTCAAAATTAAAATAATCATTGAAGTAAAATGCAGTAAACACAATTTAATCACAATTATAATGAAATAAGGGACAACAAATGAATAATTCATTGGAAGACAGCATAGAATAGAAAGTGTTTAAAATCACTAATAAATAGTTAAAATATACAGAACAAACCCAAAGTCACTAACACACATCTGATAGGGGACCCAGAGGAGGTGGTAGGTGTGGTTAAAACTTTTCTACATGACAGCAAGGGAATAAAAAAAGGCAGAAATACATAAAAATATAGGTTAGAAATGAGAAAATAGATGGGAAATTTCAAAATCTGGGAAATAAATAACTTAGTAAATTTGGCAGGTAGGGGCAGAAACTTGAACCTGAAAGAGAACTTTACAATAAGCTTGTTCTGCTTCTCAGAACACAGGAACGGTTAGGAAGTAGAGGGTGGGGTGTTGGAAGGGGAGAGTGGGGTGCTGAAGTAGAGGGTGGGCTGTTAGAAGTGGGGGGTGGAATGTTTGCCAGAAGTGGAGGGCGGGGTGCTGGCTCTCTTAACATAGGTGTGTGTCTCACCAGGTACATCAAGGGGATCTCTCCTGCTTGCTCTCTGAAAGACGACTGCAGTCTTGCTTTTGAAAAAGTATGCTGGGGGACTCTGGGATCGGAGACGATAGACCTAGGCAAACTAAATAAAAACACAATTTTGAGTGTTAAAGAAATGCATTTGAAGCTTAAAAGGGTCCATCAGAGATCCAGATAAAAAGACCATCTCAATTTTCAAGTCTCTAGTTTGTAGAGATTAAGAAGATCCTAACATATTTGGAATGCTGTTTTTAAAAGTTTAAGACCAACACATCCAAACTCAGAAGTGTGGGGGTGGGGAGGGCAGAGGGTAGAGAACTTGCCCAGAACTAGAGGCTCTGGGTTCCATCCAGGCCACCTTAAAAACAACAACAACAACAACAACAAAACATTTAAGCCACTCGTATTTTTCTGCTTCTGTGTCAAACGCCCCGCTGTGTCACAAGCCTTCACTGAAGGAAGTTAAGGCAGGGACTCAAGGCAGGAAGTGAAGCAGAGCCACGGGGACACCGGAGACACCGCTTACTGACTTGTTTTCTGTGGCTTTTTCACCAGGTCCAGGATGGCACTGTCCAAAGTGGGCTGGGCCCTTCTGAGTCAATCATTACTTAAGAAAATCCTGCACAGACTTGCCTAAAGGCATTTCTGAGGGACTAGCCTCTCAGGTAAGGTTCACTCTTCCCAGATGACTCTGGCTACTGATGAAAACACTAACCAGCACGCTCAGCACCTGTCCGCTTGATACACACATCATAAGTAAACCATCCTACTTCCTTTCTTGCTTGTCCCCAATATCTCAGGTCAAGATCACAGTATAAAACACAGTATAACCTTAAAAGTCCCAAGATCTTTAATATGTTCGCCACTTTACCAGCTCAGTGTCATTTTAAACATCCAAAGTCTCTTAACTGGGGTCTCCTGTAAAATCTAAAATAAGTTTCCTACTTTATTTCCAAAGGGAAGAAATTGGGTACCACTGCAATCAAATTAAAGCAAAATCAAAAGTCAATGATGTAAAAAGCTCAGCGTGCACTTCCTGAGGCTCACAATCTTCTGGGACCCGGAAGTCTTGAGCACGTCCACTTCTTCAGCCTTGCCAACTGCAGGAAGTGGCGCTCTTTGCATAGGCTCAGGCTGGCTCACTCCACACCTGCCTCTGTCCACTGCAGATGTCCCATGGTCCTGAACCTCTGCTGCCACGGATCTGTGCCTTCACCAATGGCCTCCAGGCCTCTTCTTAGGAACTCCAACCCAGTTCTATGAGCCAAGACTCAGCTTCTCTGCATGACACTTTCAATCCTGTGGTTTCCATTGCAGTTGGACAGCACCTTCACCGATGGCCTCTTAGAGGGCTGTAACCCCTTTAATACTACAGCTTTCGTGACACCAGTAGTACCACTACTACATATTAACAAGTTCAGCTTCCAGCACAAGGTACCTTCTGGACCACAGCTTCAACTTTCTGATTTCAAGGTATTACTGCCCAGAAGATTTTACCTAAACCATACTGGTTTCTTCTTGATCACCAACAGTTTCTTGGCTCCAGCGGACCAGCATCACTTTTCCCAGTAAAGCAAAGATTTCACCTTAATGGTGCTGGTTTCTTGTTAATCACAGCTGATTCTTTAGCCCCAGCTGAGCACAAACCAACAAAGATTCTTAACTCAAATATATCACACAAATGGCTCTAATAGTCTGTTTTCCTCTGAGATGTCATAAGCCAATTCCATTGTCTGCACCCGTCTCAACTTTCCTGTCTTCCAAGAGCCCACAGCTCCAAGGAAGAGTCTCATCCACCTCTAACTACTTCCAAAGTTATGAATGCTCTGACAGTCTTCCCCAGAACAGTCAGGTCTCTCACAGCAATAGCCCACTCGCCAGAGCCAATTTCTGCCCTCCCTGTCCTTTGATTGCCGTGACCAAACCTTCCGGCCAAAATCAGTTTGGGAAGGAAAGGGTCTATTTGGTTTACTTACTTGTCCCAATCACACTTCATTGCCAAGGGAAGTCAGGACAGGAGTTCAAGGCAAGAGCCTGGAGGAGAGGCCGTGGAGGGGCACTGCTTACTGGCTTGCCCTCCATGACTTTCTCAGCTTGCCTTTATACAGAGCCCAGGGCCACCGTTCACAATGGGCATGGCCTTTCTACATCAATCATTAATCAAGAAATTGCCGCTGTAGATTTGCTGATACTCCAATCTGATGGAGACATTTAAAGTTTCCTTTCTCTTACCAGATGTCCTTAGTTTGTGTCAGGTTGGCAACAAACAAACAAAACAAAACAGCAGCAATAACAAAAACCCCACAAAACTCCACAGCACACCATTCAACTGCAAATTCTGAGAACGTGTTATTCAGTCATCATAATCCTTCTGGAGAACTAACCAGAGTTCTGTAGGTGGAGATTTCCTGTCCCAACTGCTTGTTCCCAAATAACCAGCAGCCGCTTCCCAATTAACTAACTCAGAGACTTAATATAAATGCTCGGCCGAGAGAGCTCAGGCTTGTTACTAGTTAACTGTTACATTTAAATTAACCCATATTTCTTATCTATGCTTTTGTCATGGTTTGGTACCTCATTTTCTACACATCCTGCTTCCTCAGGGACTGGCTGGTGTCTCTAGACTCCGCCCTCCTTCCTCCCAGCATTCTCCTACTCTGCTTCTCCTACTTACCCTTATTCTGTCCAGCTATTGGCCAGTCAGCTTCTTGATGAAACCAATCACAGTGACGTATATTCACACAGTGTCAAGGAATATTCCACAGCAGGATTCCTTAAGAAAAACATAACACTTTTCAAGAGAATGCTGCCAGCGACTAAGGATCTTCAACCAGGCCAATGCCTAAAGGTCTTGGCAGCTTGCCACATCAGAGAACAAGCCTCTGATCCATGAGCCCTTCTGGGACAGAGAGCATCGCAACCAAAGATTCACTTTGGACAAGTAATCAACTTCTCTAGTTTCTTTTTTCTTCTATAAAATAGAGAAAATAATATAATTTACCTAGCAAGTTTCTTGTAAGTATTCACTGGGTTAGAACATGTTAAGTACTTAAGCCTGTCCCGGGTACATTGCTTTCATAAAGTGTTTAAACAAGAGGCTAAATAAGTGAACAGGATTAAAAGGACCTTTCTGTGCTAGAGTTCCCAACACAGTCATTCCTCTGAATTATTTGTCAAAAGTATAAAACTGCATGTTGCCCTATTGTCCAGAATTACCAGTTAGTGGCTAGATTAGACCCTGCATCACCTCCGTGAGCTAAGAGCTGGAGGTCACCTGACCGGAGGAAAGGACCCTGACTTAGTCATTAGGGACATTTGCTTCCTGGGTCAGGCACTGCTGCCTTTAACCTTTCTGTTTGTATATCTGAAGGGCCTATAGTGAGCTTCCATGTGGGGTAGCCATGGGTCTTTTCCTCATTAGCAAAGGTAGACTGTGAAATGTGTCATCTGTTGGAAGGCATGGTCAGGAGGAAAGAGTATAAGGAACTGTGTGTCCGAAGATCAAATAACCCATGGAATTACTCTTGGCACTGGATGATGTTGGGACCCTGCAATTCGCGTTGCCCTTTTGAATTTGTTGTCTCTGACACAATCTCAGTTTTCTCCTGAAGCTTTATCCTAAAAACTCTTTAGATCTCCCTGGATGGGATAGGGATAAATAAGAATTTGTCCTGTAGTTGGGCAGTGGTGGCACACACCTTTAATCCCAGCACTCAGGAGGCAGAGGCAGGCAGATCTTTGTGAGCTCAAGGCCAGCCTGGTCTTCAGAGTGAGTTCCAGGACAGCTAGGGCTACCCAGAGAAACCCTGTCTCAAAAAAAACCCAAAATAGTAAAATAATAATAATAATAATTATTATTATTATTCAGGTCACAGCTGGCTTAGGAAATGCTTTGTTTCCTTGAGCTGTGTGTGGGCGTAACGTTGTCATTACCACCCCAATAACACTTTTCCCCTTCTAGCCTCACACAAATGCACTTAATGGCAGAGATCAAGGTTGATCTCAGTTTATTAGTGATTTTGGTGATTCCCTTTTGAAGGCGGTAGATACAAAACATATTAAGAAACATGTTGAAATTCCATGTGGATTTAAAAGATTTCTGTGCCACAAATGCTTTCCAAGTTTTTATAATTACATTTACCTCCTGTGATCAAAAGTCAGAATGTAGGGGTGTGATGGGACATTCTCATAGGCAGCGAGAAGGGGAGGGTAAAAGAGAGACAGAGCTCTGAAGACCAGGAGACTCCAGCAGACCTTCTGCAGAAACAGCATCAGACCACGAGGAGAGCTGACAGAATTATTTGCCAATGTTCGATGGTCGGGTATCACCGAGGGAACTCTCCATCTGATTAAAAATAATTACAGCTGGCATTGAATCCAACTGGAAACGCCCCACACAATTTATCTTCTACTTCATGCTGCTGCCATATGCCTGACATGGTGGAGCAGAAGCATTCCCTCCCTCGCTGATAAATAGTACTTTGTAAATATTTGGAGACGGGAGCTCTGGATCGCTGAGCAATCCTGACAGGGAACATGTGCAAATGAACCTGTTTATCATGTTCCTGAAAGAGGTTCTCTTTGAGGTGCAGGACCCACAAGCAGGCAAGAAGCTGTGAATTTTCCTCCCCCAAAGCCTTGTTCATAATTAGCAGCCCTGGGAGGAGACTGGCGGGAATAGCTACCACAAGCGATGCTTTCCGAAGAGCCCACATACACTGGAGTGAGACATTTTGCTGTCTGGTGGGCGCTGTGTAAGCTGATAAATTGCTATGTTTATTAAGCTGGCTTTTCTTTGAACACTTGACTCAAGAAAGAAACCACACCTAGGGTGACATTATTTGAAGATTAAGTCTTTTCAGAAATGCTCAAATTAAAATGAGGCCCTAAAACAGGCTTCATTCCATTAATGAATGGAGTCCTATAAAAGAGCACATTGGGACAGAGAGGTGGGCAGTTGGGGAGAGGGAGACAATGTGAGGAACTGAAGATGGGTATCTAAAAGCCAGGAGAAAGGCAGACCCTATACCCACAGAACAAACCAGTCCCTTTGTGGGGGGTTAAATAATAATGTCCCCTATAGATTCTGTATTTAAACACTTGGCCCTAAGTTGGTGGTGCTCCTTGGATAAGGTTTAGGAGGTGTGGTGTTGTTTGAGGAAATCTGTCACTAGGCATAGGCTGTGAAGTTCCAAAGATGCATGCCATTTCCAGTGTTCACCCTCTACTTTATTCTTCTATCTCAGGAGGTAGGCTCTCAGCTACTGCTCCAGCTGCTACCATGCTATCCCGACATTGTGGACTCACCCTCGGAGACCATGAGCTCAAATAACCTCTTTCTTTCATAAGTTGACTTGGTCATGTTTCGTTACAGCAACAGCAATGTAGCTAAGACATATGTCAGCACTGAACACTCGGTCTTTTCAGCATCTAGCATTATGAGACAGTAAACTCAAGCTGGGAAAGCCACCAATTTGGAGCACCTTGTTACTACAATCTTAGAAGGTCAACGTAGGAAGAAATAATAGTGTTCTTGGGAGTTTCTGTGTGTAGAAGTTCTGGTTACCTATGAGAAAAGAAAGACTTAGAGGAAGGCTTGTCCCTTTTCTTCTCAGGTGAGGAGATTGGGCCAGGTTGTGACCCTAGAATTTGGTCATTGATTTCAATGGCCAGCCTTGCTCTCACTGGACCAACTGACCTCGAATCCTTTTCTTTTCTCCACTCCTGCTCCGTGTAGCAAAGTATCCACATCATGCTAGTTCGCTGGGGAAGACTATCCGTGCTCTAGAAGGGTTGGCTACTCAGGTTCCTTTCAGGGAAAGAAGTCCTAGTTCAGACCCTTCTCAAACACGGTCTTTGGCCAACTTTTGGGAGTAAGTAGTTTGGTATCCATCTACTTTACCCCTGGTAAGAATGTTCCTTTGGCTAGAATTCTACGATGCTGAATAACCTCCCTTGAGTTTGTCAGATTGTGAAGACCCAGACTCCTCTAGGACTAAGGACGTGGGCTATGACATTCCTCTTACTTGTCTGCTCGCATGTGGCTATCCTCAAAACTGGAAAAGATTAAAAATAGTAATTGCAGCTGGCTATGCTTTTAACCCCAGGCTGTGGCAAGGATATGAAGAGTCTGATGCTAGCCCGAAGTACATAAACAAACAAAAACAGCAACCACAACATTCAGTTGTGTGGAGTCAGATTCCTCTGCTTGTGCCATTTGTGGAGATCTGGGGTGTTGCCAAAATGAAGGAAATTGCCTGATTAGTGATTCTTCTATGATAGCTGATAACATTCCTGGGAGGAAAAAATTATTGATTGTTTCCAGATCATTTCCAGTGGGCTTCTTCGGAGGAACGCCCTGTCCGTCATTCATGGGATCTCTGCAGGAGATGCCAACTCTTTCTGAAGGATGCAGAGCTAAACCTGAGCAGCTGCCAAGGGCAAGGCTGGGCATGTCAGGGTACCAACTTCATCACCTGCCAGCATCTAGCTGGAAGTCACATGGTCACCCTGGACTTGCCTCGCTAAGCGTGTTGGGTGTAACTATCAAAAAGTCACATGTTCACCCTTGTTAAACATTTGCTGTGTATGATTATCAAAGTTAAAGAGTTTCCCACTCTGTGAGGGCAGGCACTGGCAGGGTTTTGATACAGAGAACGGATTATATAGAAAAGCAATGTCAAATGTCATTAGAAACCAAGAACAAGAGGTAGAAATACTAGAAAAAATGTAAGGCCAGGAAGCAATTTCCCTCTTATTTCGGAACCCAAAGATACTCTAAGGGAATGAGAGAGTCCATTTTCCTTGTTCTGACACTGTGGAGTAGAGCCAGCCAGGCAATCAGAAAGAAGGAGGACGGTGAAGAAGAAGAGTCAAAGATAACTATTAGTCATTTTGAGGCTCGGAGGGAAGAAAGTAGAGGAGATGGTGCATCTATATATATTTTCTCCTGATTCAAACTGCAGAGATAAGTACCAGAACTTTTCTAAATAGTCATCAATTTTTATAGCTAAATATTATACTTAATGGTATTTTCAAATAGCATTTATACAGAACACAGGTTCTCTGTTCTTTCTCCTCTACCAAATAAAGCAATACTTTACATAGAAAAATTTGAATTTTATAGCTATATACCAGCAGAAATAGGTTTAACACCTTTATAAAAAAAGATGATTTAAAAACAGCAGTTTCTGCATTTTTTCACTAGTAGGAGAAGAAAATGTTCTTTGTTAGGCTAGAAAAAAAAAAAGCCCTTCCTGCAGAAGGGCTGCAGGCTATGCTACAGTTAAAGGGGCCACAGGTCATCTTCAGTATATCAGGGTGACATCAGTGGTCACCATAGTGTACTAAGAGAGGAACAGAGCTGCAGTCCAGAGAAACCTGACAGGGACAAGCCCAACAAAAATACCTCTTGCCAGAGTAGAGGTATGGGGATTTAAAAATACAGTAAAGACATGAATGGAAATAATAAAACGGAGAAACATATGGAATAGTATCAGGAGGGAATTCCAGTGAGTACTGAAATTCTCCCATGTTTAATTTCCAATTGCTTAAAATACCCCTGGCCCCAAAAGGTAGGACTGCATTAACATAATGCAAGGAAATGAACATACCAGTTGAAGGTCATGGGCTACATTCATAGTTTAACATTCTGTTGCTAGAACAAAACAAGTTGCGCTCACAGCCTAGACCAAAACATTCTGTAGGCAAACCAAATTCTGTAGGTGGAATCCAAAGTTATCTCCTTAAGGGAACTGGTACATAGTTGGATCCTTAGACTTTTGTTCGAAGTAGGGACATATCTACTTCTCTGTTTCTTGAAATACGTCTCTGTGGATATTAGGCACACCTGTTGACAATAACCTTGAGAGAGAAGAACTCTCTGATCTATATCTAGGTGGGTCCTTTGTTTGAGGTAGAAACATGACAACCTTGAAGGAACTAGAGGTAAGTTCCAACTCTCTGACTTTTGGTCAGCGTGGAAATAGGCTCATATTTTCCGGCCTCCACAGAAACACCTGGAATGTTGGAAGGTGTGATGTGGGCTGCAGGGTTAAGGCGGTTCCTTCTCAAGAGTCATCATTGAGTGTGAGAACTATTCTTAGCTGTCAACTTTACTACAACTGGGATTACCTAAAACACAAACGGCTGGGTACATCTGTGAGGGAATTTTTCTTAATTAAATCATTTAAAGTGGAAGACCACTTTTAATCCAGATCTTTGTTATTTCAAAGGCATTCCATAAAGTTTAGGATTCATATACCCTACAGCAGATATGAACTTTGTCCATCCCAATACTAAGTTGACGTCTTAATTTTTCCATATCAAGTTTGAACTTTTTAAGCATTTATTTACTTATTGTGTGTGCAGGTGGGCATGAACAGAGAGATGAGAGGACAGCTTGCAGGAGTTGGTTCTCTCTTTCCACTGTGTGGGTTCCTTCCAGCTCATCATCCACCTGCTGAGTCATCCCCCCAGCTCCGGCATCAGTTTAAAGAGTAAGAACTCCCACTGATGAGAAGGAAACACACCAGTCTTGTGGTTGTGGGAATTCCTCACAACCCTATCAACCCAGAAGACTGGGTAGTATCCTCACTACCTACTCCCATGAGGTTCTGTGGTAAAGATTAGCTACCTTCCAGTTGGGAATTGGCAGGGAAAGGGGATGGTCTCTGTCTTAGTTAGGCTTCTATTGCTGTGAAGAGACACTATCACCGTGGTAACTCTTATAAAGGAAACATTTATTTGGGGTGACAGCTTACAGTTTCAGAGGCTTAGTTCATTATCATCATGATGGTGCGTGGTGGCATGCAGGCAGACGTGGTGCTAGCTACATACTGATAGGAAAGAAATAGGAAGTGAACTCTAGGTGGTATCCTGAACATAGAAAACGTCAAAGCTCACCCTCACCTCCAATAATCCCATATCCACTCCAACAAAGCTACACCTTCTAATGGTGCCACTCCCTATGAGCTAAGGGGGCCAGTTACATCCAAACCACCAGTCTCTAAAAGGTTAGGGGTTCCAGAGTCTGGGACAGAGCTTTCCTTAAGAACAGGAACTGCCATGCTTTCAGGTTTGTACACTAGCTGTAAGAGTTAGATAGAAAACAAAGAAAAAGAGAAAAGAATGCCTGGAAGGCAAAAAGCTTGGCCTCAACCTGAACGTGATGAACCTGGTTCTCCACAGCATTGTCAAACACTCCCACAAGCACTCCTCCTCTGGATGATGGCTTGTGTCTCTTTCTTCTGTTTTCATGTCTTAAGAATGGGGTTGGGGCAGGATTGCTAATTTCTTCCCTTTTTGTTTGTTACTCATTCATCTGATTATGCTAATACAGAATTTAATAGCTGCTGCTTCTTATCTTTTCAATAGTAATATCTAAGCCCCTCCCAGGAGATTGTAAATTTCTGAGGACATTGATAATACCACAAAATTTTCATTTTCCTTATAGTGCCAAGTATACAATGATGTTTTAATTAAAAGATGGATGAAAGCTAAGGTTTTTGCTTTTGTTTTCCTGTCCCTGCTATTCTTTTCATTTCTTTGCCAAAAACTGCTAGTTGATCAGGTTTTTATGTCTATATGTTGTACGTGGTCCTAGGTACTGAATCCAAGGGCCTTGAGCACACTAGTTGGTTAAGTTTTTATGTCTATATGTTGTATGTGATCTGAGGAACTGAATCCAAGGGCTTTGAACATGCTAGGTAAGCAAGGTGTCTACTCGGAGCAATAGCCCAACATTTTGTGAAGCAGCCAATGGCACAGATTCTAAAGCAAAATTTCTTGACCTCCCAAGTCTGGTTGTGTTCCTTCCTAGACATGTGGCTCAGAGCAGATTTCCTCATTTAGAAAACGCTGCATAGAGAAGCTTACGCCACACAAAAATTGTGGGTTTACACACAACAGACGGTCGGGACAGGGTGGCTATCTAGGGTATTTTTTTTATAAAGTAACTCTTTTTTTAATTTATATATTTATTATGTATACAGTGTTCTGCCTGCATGTGTACCTGCACCCCAGAAGAGGGCACCAGATCTCATTACAGATGGTTGTGAGCCACCATGTGGTTGCTGGGAATTGAAATCAGGACCTCTGGAAGAACAGTCAGTGCTCTTAACAGCTGAGCCATCTCTCCAGCCCCTATCTAGGGTATCTTGAATGTGAATGTATGCTGATGTGATTTGTGTTGTCTGCGTGTTCAGTGATGATATCCTTGATCATAATGGCAAAGTGATGAGACCTGGAGTAAGAGGGTGAAAAGATCCATACTGACTAAAGCAAAGAAGTAAAATGAAATCACCAGTAAAACTAAACTGATAGCATGCCCTTTGATGGTCTACTTTAGTAGTTATGACACAAATTTCTTTTTTTTGAGGGGTGCAATGAACTTTATTGATGGTATTCAAGAGAGTAGGGCTCCCTAAGCCCCTCCTGCTATTTACTCTGGGGGTCTGGAATGGAAACTGTGAGGAAGATGCTCAGTGTCAAGGGTTGAGTTAGGACAGGGACTACTCATCAGCCGAGGACCTCTCTCTTGCTGTGTCCTTGCTGGGATGGGTGGTCCAGGGCGGGCTTCTTACTCCTTGGAGGCCATGTAGGCCATGAGGTCCACCACTCTGTTGCTGTAGCCAAATTCATTGTCGTACCAGGAAATGAGCTTTACAAAGTTGTCATTGAGAGCAATGCCAGCCCCAGCATTGAAGGTGCCCTCAGCCTCGACTGTGCCTTTGAACTTGCCGTGGGTGGAGTCATACTGGAACATGTAGACCATGTAGTTGAGGTCGATGAAAGGGTCATTGATGACAACAACGTCCACTTTGCCAGAAGTGAAAGCAGCCCTGGTAACCAGGCGTCCAATACGGCCAAATCCGTTCACTCCGACCTTCACCATCATGTCTCTGGAACGAGGCTGGCACTGCATGAAAAGAAGGGGCTGTCTCTAGAACAGGGAGGAGCAGAGAGCCATGACACGAATTTCTGCAGTGTGCTTCCAACGTTCTATGTCCAAAACCTGAAGAATTTAATCTTCTTTAAACAATGTATAGTAGAAATAAGCACAAGGATATATGTATATGTATATATATGGATCTACATATACATATATATATATATGTATATATATATATATATCCACAAAGAGTGTTTGAAATAAGCTCAATTCCAGGACATCTAACAGATGATGAACAAACTTCAGTGACCCAAGCATGAAATTTTCCAGCATTTGGCTATTTATCTGGACATACCAAATGCAAATAGCCTAGACTCTTCCAGGAGCCAAGTTATGGCCTGCTTTCTTTACAGGATGGCTGGGATGTAGCCTAGCTAGGTTTGCTTCTGAGGGAACAAACTTAGAGGTGGAGATTTATTTGCAGGAGGTTGACTTGGGTCATGCTGAGGAACAGGCCGGTCAGGAGACAGACCAGCAGAAAGAAGTTCAGTGGTGCCATAGCAACAGGTGTTCCAACATCCGGGGGGGGGGGGGGGTTCTGAGCCAGTGTACCACTTCCACTGGCCCTACTGACCAACCTGAGGAAGGAGGGGTCAGAACAATGAGCAAGGCAGATACTCTCAGCTGTGGGCATCACCTAAAGGGCCACTCAGCTGGGAGGCTTCAGTAGCCAGTGCTCCAGAGGCCGAGGGACTGAGTAGCTAAATCCTGAAAAGACGTTCTGGGTGACCCCCTTCAGCGTTTGACATATCATGCAAGAGTCAGCGGTTCACATGAACTGGCTTTACCATTCTGATTAGTGAAGTAAATGACATAGACCCTGGCAGTGGACTCTAATCTCGCAAGTCTCTGAGTCCCAATTACCCAGGGTTCCCATGTGGAGGTTAGAATTACTGCGGAAGAAATTGCCAGATTTGGCCAGGTGGTGGTGGTGCACACCTTTAATCTCAGCTCTTGGGAGGCAGTGATGGGTATATCTCTGTGAGTTCAAGGCCAGCCTGGTCTACAGATCAAGTTCCAGAACAGCCAAGGCTACACAGAGAAACCCTGTCTAGAAAAACAACAAACAAAAAGCAAAGCAAAGAAAAAAGAAATGGCTAGACTGGGAGCAAAGAGCCCCACGGAGCAATGTTGTCTTGATCACAGACAGCCCTTTCTCGGGGCTGTTACTTTAAGAGACAGATCCCTAATCCTTGTGATTTTTTTCCCCACCTACGGCCAAAAGAATAGCTCATACACCCCGCCTATTGAATTTATCTTGAATTTCTATGGGCAAGTAGGGGAGGGGTAATCTGGTATAACCACATAGACTATGAACTGCATGGTATTTCCTTCCTCACCACCAAATCTACACCAAAAATGAAAAAATGGGAGGATTCTGCACACTCTTTGTGCCTCTGACCACTGGAGGTGTCAGAATGTTTTTGTATGAAACCTGACTGAAGCCCTTGAGTAAACAACGTGTATTAATTGATCCATGCATTTAGGTGAATAATAATTTTGAGCCTTATAGATTGATTTTTTTCCCTGAGCAAGACAATGGAGTGAGTAGACCCTGCATTATTTATCACTGGCTCACCAGTTCAGGGTGTGAGCCCCTCTTCACATGTCTCCTCCAGGAACACAGTGGGCAGGTGTGAGGAGAGGTCAGGCTTCTATGCTGCATCTGGTTTTTACTCCAAGCCTTCCAAAGCGCCACAGAATGTGCACCCAAGTGCTGTGCCTTCCAGCTTGCCAGGTGAGCAGGAAATTGTACCAGGGAAGATAGTCGCCTGCGGCCTCGGAAAGACGGCAGCAGACCCAAATGAAATCACGAGTATTTTTTACCAATATATGAGTCATTGTGCCCTCGAGGTTAATTATTATTAATGATGTTAATTAAGGAATCTCATGAAGTATTTTTCTTGGAATATGTGGATCCATGTGCCTTTGTACTGTTGGATTTTAGCTTTCTGCTGTGATGACCTGCTTTCAAAGCATCCTATGAGTGCTTAGTTTCTGGTGCCATGTGTTAAGAGAGCGAAGACCGAGGGCCAACTTTACAACGACATCAGCCACCTTTAGCCTGACATTTAACTATCAGTGCAGCTAGAATTATTCTTGTTCATTTGAAGCCCCCAACTTGGAATGTAGAAGGCAAATGGGTCAATTGCACCCATTCTCTTGCAATTAACTGGTAATTGGGGCATTTCATCAGAAGCTGACTCGAAGGACTTTAACCTGACGAGATGCTGTTGGTGTGGGGGAAAAAGAAAAGATTAAACTTCTAGTTCATTTTACACTTATACTCTCACCCTAAGCACAGATCAAACACAAATTGAGCTCACCAACAAATAATAGTATATGAGTTCAGCCGGGCGGCGGTGGCGCACACCTTTAATCCCAGCATTCGGGAGGCAGAGGCAGGCGGATCTCTGTGAGTTTGAGACCAGCCTGGTCTACAAGAGCTAGTTCCAGGACAGGCTCCAAAGCTACAGAGAAACCCTGTCTCGAAAAACCAAAAAAAAAAATAGTATATGAGTTCAGCACTTAGGAACATGTCTTACAGAAAATATGAATAGAGTTAGAAGCCATTATTATACCAAACACTCAGGTCAAAAATATTCATATTCTGGGTGTACATGACCAAAATCATGCACACTAGAGAGGCTGAGGCAAGAAGGTGATGAGTTCAAGGCTAGCCTAAGCTACATGGTGAGACAAAAAGAGGGGAAACTTCTAGGAATAATATAGGTGTTGAATTCAAGAAATCTCAATGACCACATTTTAGTCCTATAGAATATCAATCAAGTGAGTAGTTCCTTCAGTTTCCTACCTAAAAACCAGATAACCACCTAACTTCATGATAGACACATGGAAGAGGCAACAGACAAGCAAGGTTTTACGGTTTGCATAAAATATAATCAGCACTATATATGTATTCGCAAGTCAGTAGTTAAGCCTGGCTATGCAGTAGAATCATGTGGAATGTTCTAAAAACCAAAACAAACAAACCCAAAGCGATTTCTGAACAAGGTTTGCTGCGGTTCAAATACAATTTAAGTAGGTTCCCAAGGGTACTTGTGTCAGAAGCTTGGTCTTCAGAGTGATGAGGGCAGAAAGCAAGGGAACCTCTCAAAAGTGGAGCTTAATGCAGAGTAATTAGGTGATTAGGCAGTAATGCAGCTGGAAGGAATTATTGTAGCTCTCATTAGATCCCAGTTAGTCCCCACAGAAAGGACTGATCTAAAAATAAGATGGCCCTTGCCTCCTCCCTGGCTTCCTGTCTTGCCACATGATCCCTTTCATAGGAGGCCTTGCTGCTGTGATACTATCCAGCCATGAGTTCCCACCACAGAGCCGACGGCTGTGCCTTGTCCTTGAGCCTCCTCAACTCAGCAAAGGAAGTCTGTGCTTTCTGCCTTCCCAAACGTTCAGGTTTCATTTCTGTTGCTGTCCTAAAACACTCCAACCGAAAACAGCTTAGGGGAGGAAAGGGCCTAGTTAGCTTACAGTTCCAGGATGCAGCCCATCCGTCCTCACGGGAAGTTAAGGCAGGAACTGAATCTGCTGGTCACATCACACCCAGAGTCAAGAGCAGAAAGAAACAAGCGCATCCATGCCTGCTGTTTGCTGTGTCCCTTATGCTCGGCAAGCTTCCTGGACCACCTGCTCAGGGAATGGCACCTAGCACCTGCAGAGGGTATTCCCAAACCAGTCAACAGTCAGGACAATTCCTCACAGACATACATACACACTGACCTGATCTACATATTTCCCCTATTAAGCCTCTCAAGTTCTCAGCTAAATTCAGGTTTGAACAAATTGATACTTAAAACCATCATACACACCAGCCTTGGGACACTTAGATTAGTTCAATCTGAGTAGATGATCTTTGAACCATTGCATGAATTTTTAGAATAAATTGGATTATGCCAATGTATCAAGAAGCACTAATATAAGCAAATAAACTCTTATTTAACTTTAATTGATGGATACAAAATGTGGGAAATGTAGGTGTGAATATAGATGGATAGTACTCCTGCTGGGTATATAAGAGGGAAAAACACATTCTTGGACCATCTGAGTCTGGCTTTGTAATTGCTTCTCCGCTGAGAAACTGCAAGATCTTTCCGGCAAGCAGAGTGAACTAAAGAAGTGTGACCTTTGCCTCATGTCAGTCCGTCAAATCTCAAGCAGCAGCATTCCTGTGCTTTCAGAGGGCAGAACAGGAAAACCCCGGAGGAAGAATGAAACAGAGGTTGAGCACGGCATTTGAGACATTTCTCATTGCTAAGGCAGGAGCTTGGTCAGTCAACCAGGGTATTTGGTCGGTTTTCGAGGCCTTGTCATCCGGCACACACTGAAGTTGAAGTTGGTTGTATTTCTTGCTCAAGCAGACCAAGAACCATCTCTAGAAGATCAGAGCACATGCCTTTTCCTGGTTTTCACTACCGTTGAGTGATGCTGGCTCAGTTACTTTTCCTGTGGTTTTGATAAAATACCCCGACAGAAGCAATGTAAGAGAGAAAGTGTCTATTTTGAAACACACTTCCGGGTTTCATTCTGCCATAGTGGGGAAGAAGCAGGCAGGAGCTTAAGGGTGTTGACTACACGGTATCAAGTCAAGAAGCAAAGCAAAACAAACGCAAGCTGCTGCTCCCTCTCCCTTGCTCCAAGTGTATAGTCTAGGACCCAAGCCAAGGGATGACGCCACCCACAGTGGACACGTCATCCCACCTCGATTAAATGCAATGAAGATAATCCACTCACCTCAATTAAACGAAATGAAGATAATCCACAGACATGCCCAGAGGGCTAGCTAGCTCCAGGTAATCCTTAAACTCATATCAATACCTATGGTAAAAACATGCTCTCCTCCACATAAGATTTCAGTATTTAACTGCTACCAGGGGTATCTAACTAGAAAGTCTAGGTAACCTCAAGTTACATCTTGGCAAGACTACACTTGCCGCTCTTTTGACACTTTAGGTGTTAATAATCTTACTTCTGTCAGGCCTTCAGCTGCATCCCAGACTGTGTGTGAGGCTCCTTCTTTTGCCTCACCTCCCATATTTATCTCTCATAGTCCATGATTTGTCTCCTCAATCTTTCATATTTATTTTGTACTCCTCAGCCATGGTACAGCTGTCCAGTGCAAGTCTGTATCATCTCCCAGGGAGATTCTACAAGAACTTCCTGGCTGATATGCCTGGCTCCAGTTTTCAACTTTCCAGACTTTTGAGGTCATCTTCTGTATCTGATCTTAGTCAAATGCCAGAGATGCTACTTGAAGTTTTCTTCAATCTGGTACAGGCTGCCCTCTTCCTATCTTAGGGTTTCTATTGCTTCCACAAAACACCACGACCAAAACGTAAGTTGGGGAGGAAAGGGATTATTAGGCTTGCACTTCAGCATTGCTGTTCATCACTGAAGAAGTCAGGACAGGAACTCAAGCAGGGCAGGATCCTGGAGGGAGTTGATGCAGAGGAGAAGAGCTGCTAACTGGTCTCCTTACCCTGGTTTGCTCAGTCTGCTTTCTTATAGAACCCAGGACCAGTAGCCTAGAGATGGCACCACTGACCATAGGCCCTCCCTCGCTGATCACTAAATGAGAGACTGCCTTACAGATGGATCTCATCCAGGCATCTTCTCATCTGAGGCTCCTTCCCCTGAAGACTCTAGCTTGTGTCAAGTTGATACACAAAACCACCCAGTACACTCTATATTTGTCATAAATGTGAAACAATGTGATACCAATAACTGTCAACTTGAAAGACTGGAATCATCTGGGCAATGGGCCTCTGGGCATGCCTGTAGGAGATTAACTTGATGGTAGTGATTGAGGTGGCAACATTCCTGAATAGGATACTGGATTATACTAAGCGGAGAAGGGAACCGGGCCACATGCGTCATTGCTCTCTTCTGGCTGCGGACATAATGACCGACTGCTTTTGCTGTGCTTACTTCCCACCATCACCAACCTTACTGTGAATCATAACAGGCTTTTCCCCTTGAAGTTGCTTCCATTGGAGTATTGTCCCAGCAACAAAGAAAGAAATTAGTAGAATACGTAAGTGGATAATTGTGCTACATTCATGGGTGCTGGCTAGTTTCCGTCAACTTGATCCAAAGTGGGCTTGTCTGATAAGAGGGAGCTCCAATTAAGAAAATGCCTCCATTCTATTGGCCTGTAGACAAGTCTGAAGGGGCACTTTCTTGATTAATGATTAATGAGGGAGGGCCCAGGCCCCTGGAGAGCATCCACGGGCAGATGGTCCTTAAAGGTGCAAGAAAACAGGCAAAGCAAGCCATTGGGAGCAAGCAGCAAGCAGCACTCATCCATGGTCTCTGCTTCAGTTCCTGCTTCCAGGTTCCTGCTCTGCTTTAGTCCTTGCTTTGGCTTCTCCTCTCAACAATGGTCTGTGACAGGGACATATAAGCTAAACAAACCCTTTTCTCCCCAAGGTTATCACAGCAACAGAAAATAAATGAAGACATTATGCAATAAAGTTACTTGTTATTTTAGAAAATGAACTGAAGATTTATGTAAAGACATGAGCGAAGTTTTGAATTATTATGGAAAGTGATAGACACACTATACCAGTGACAGCGTATAAGACCCAACTATGGCCAAGATCAAAAACACTGATGACAACTTATGCTGGAGAGGTTGTGGGGTAAAGGAAACACTCCTGCATTGCTGGTGGGAATGCAAGCTGATACAGCCCCTTTGGATGTCAGCGTGATGATTTCTCAGAAAATTAGGAAACAACCATTCTCAAGACCCAGAAATACAACTCCTGGGTATATACCCAAAGGATGCTCAATCGTACAAAGGATGCTCAATTGTACCTCAAGGACATGTGCTCAACTATGTTCATAGCAACATTGTTTGTCATAGCCAGAACCTGAAAACAACTTAAATGCCCCTCAACCAAAGAATGGATAAGGAAAATATGGCACATTTACACAATGGAGTACTACATAGCAGAAAAAAATAATAACATCTTGAAATTTGCAGACAAATGGATGGATGTAGAAAACATCATATTGAGTGAGGTAACCCAGACCCAGAAAGACAAATATCACATGTACTCACTCATAAATGCCTTTTAGACATAAAGTAAAGAAAAACTAGCCTACAATTCACAATCCCAGAGAATCTAGACAACAAAGAGGACCCTAAGAGAGACATACACGGATCTAATCTACATGGGAAGTAGAAAAAGACAACATCTCCTGAGTAAATTGGGGGTATGGGGACCACGTGAGAGGGTAGAAGGGGAGGGGGAGAAAATAAGGGGAGCGGAGAAAAATATATAGCTCAATAAAAACATTTTTTAAAACATTCTAGAAAAATGAAAACTAACTTATGGTGTCAGAAAGCAAACCAGTTTTGTACCCTAGAACAACAGGGAGAGGAATTTAGAAACACTGGAGAAAGTTTGGAATGGGGCGGCATACTTCCCCATCTTGACTAAGGTATGAACGGACCATAATATCAGGTTGTAATCTTTCTGTATAACATAACAATTGAAAGCAACACAAATTAATGGCCATCAGCACAAGGACAAATATAAGTATTTTGACCTATTTTGTAACATATCTGCATAGTACATAAGAAAAGTAAATTGTCATAAACGGAATACAGCAGGAGTCACTTTTTTTTTTTACTTTAATGGCCAAAGGTGCCACCTGAGATCCTTCAGGTTTGGAGTGGAACTTGATATCCTGCCTCTTTTGTTACATTTGTTTATTGTGTCTGTGAGTATACAATGTGCATGTCTGTGTGAGCATACCACTACACATAAATGGCATAGATTTATGCCTGTTCATGGACAGGAGCTATAGCTTGAATATGCTTCACATCCCTGGCTTAGTTAGGCTTTCTTTTGCTGTGAAGAGACACCATGACCATGGAAACTTTTATAAAGGAAAAAACATTTCAATGAGGTGGTGGTTTGCAATTTCACAGGTTCAGTCCATTATCATCATGGCAGGGATCATTGTGAGGTTCAGGCAGACATGGTGCTGGCAACATCTTGAACAGAAGGCAACAGGTAATGGACTGTGATACTGGGTGGTATCTTGACCATAGAAGACCTCAAAACAAAGCGACACCCTTTCTCCAACAAGGTCACACCTCCTTCAAAGGGTCACACTTCCTGGTAGTACTGCTCCCTTATGAGCTTAGAGGGGGCAATTACATTTAGACTACCACAGTCCCTCATCACCAAGTTCAGAGGAGGCTCTAAACCACAAAGTCTTAGGTTATTGATATTTAAAGAGGCTTAGTCTGACTGAGATGCTTAGAGGTGGGGACAGGGGCTGGAGCCATGTCTCTGTGGTTAAGAGCACAGGCTACTCTCCCAGGGGACCTGCACCCATGTGGCAGCTCACAGCCTTCTGCAGACAAGTCATACATGCAGCTAAGACATCCATACACATGTTTTTTTTTTAAGCAGAGGTTGGGCTTTAGGAATTTGGCAAATTAAATCTCTGACACCCCAGATTCAATCCCAGTGATTTACCAGGAGGAGAGAGGTTCTACCTAATGTAGACACATATGCACTTCTGCCATGGTGGGATCCAGCCAAGGGGGACACTTGCCATGGTCTATGCAGTGGTCGTTGGACCTTGTATGGCCATAACTGAGTCAAGATAAATCTCTTTCTTTATAAAGTAGTCTTCCTTGGTTACTTCCTCAGAGTAACTAAAATCTAACAACCATTTAGAAAATAGAGAGGAGAAAAGCGAGTTGCCAAAAAAGATGTATGATATATGATATATTTGGCACAAAAGTTTTAAAAGCACAAACCAATATTACATCATACATTGCTCATAAATAGAAATGAACACAACTGAAAAATGTAATATAGACGTTGAGCTTAGACAGCAGGAAAGGTTAATTATAGGGGGAATAATGAGAATAAATGAAACTGGGAAGGGAAATAATAATTTATATTTCAACCATAGCATTCTACTTTATTTATATATTTTTAAAAAGCCTGAGGTAAAATTGAAGCAGTAACATTCCTTTCTTTCATTGGATGTATGATGTGTATACAGTTGTTTTATAGGGTTCTGTTAACATTGGCATATTTCAAGCCTATAAAACAATCACTAAAGGCAGCAAAACCCCAATCCAGGCTGTTACACCACTCAGCTTCCACAATAACAGGCCTATATCTCTACACACTCGGTGTTGAGACGGCTAAGTTGCCCAGGGCTCTAGCAAACACCTCAGTCATGTTTCCTGGAGAGGAGGGGCATCTCCTGGTTATGTGTAATGTCATGGCAGCACTCCTAATACGATCCCACTTTTGTGCCATCGTCTTGCTCTCAATCCTGTGGCTGTAACAGAATACCCAAGGCTGGGCAATTTATAAAACACAGAAATGTATTTCTTCTAGCCTGACTGACAAGAAATCTGAAAGCATGGTGCCAGCAGTCAGTGGGGACATTTCTGCTGTTTTATCTTATGGAAGGACGGGAGGCCACGTGAGACAGAAAGAGTGGAAAGAAAGAGATCAAAGTCATCCCTTTCATTGGGAACTTGTTCCTGGAATAACTACCCCATTTCTAGGATCCAGTCATTCATGAGGGGACCTTCTTTGTGACCTAGTCACTTCTGAAGCCCCTACCTCTCAACTGTTACAATGGCCATTAGATTTTTGACACTTTTGAAAGGGTATTCAAACCATAGCGGTCTCCCTAAACAAATGTCATTTAGTGACATTTTATTTCTTATTTATATCCATGCCCTGGTATACTCAAAGCTAATGGGATAAATTTGTAAGTACCTAATGTAATTGATGTGTGTGTGTGTGTGTGTGTGTGTGTGTGTGTGTGTACCCTGTGTGTGAGTGCAGACACAGTACTGTCATTTGCTGGTGTGAGTCCTTGCCCTCCACAGTTAATAATTTATAAAGTTGGTTGCAATGTGATGTATGGCTGTGTGGATGATCTTAGATGTATGATTTTAACTGTTTCTATAGTCTGGCTACCTAGTTCATGATAAGACAGTCCAGGCTTCATGACTGATAGCTGTCTGTCAGAGATGGGTCAGTATTAGTTGACCCCTTGTAAGGGAAAGTCCTAGAGAATCTAAGGCATCCCTAAGCTGTACTACAACTGCTACAACTCTCAAGACCTTTGAACTGTTTCTTCTTTCAAATGAACAGAGAGCAACTAAACTCAGGGACCCATAGTCTGTCAGAGAGACTCCCTGTTCACTAGATCACTTGACCTCTCCTGAGCTTATAAGAAACCAGCCCTATGTTTAATATGAACCCTCCCACTTGCCTCACTGGGTCAGTCAAGGGCAACAGAGGATGTTAAAGCAAACTTGTTGTTAAAGTGTCCTCTGAATCCATGCTTTTGTGTGGAGGAAAACTATCACGTTTCACTTCCGGAACTAGAGAGTACCCTCAGACACATGGAAGAGAGGCCTTTGGGTGCAGAGCTCTCTGTGGTGACGACAAGTGAGCCTCAGCCTGCAATCTGGTCTTCTCACTCACAGAGACATTGTACCAGCAGCAGGATGAAGTGGGATGCTGCAGCCCAGGGCCCTGAAGTACAAAGAGGCCTCTGTAGAGACAGAACTTGGCTCCTGGTCCTCTGGCCACCTGCAGAGGTAGGAGTCCATTGGTCTTATTGTTGGGAAATTGGAGAGATGCCACAGTACCTTGAGGCCAGAGATCTTGTCATCATCTTTTTTTTTTTTTTTTTAGACTGAAGAATGCTTTTCTTCTTTAGCCCAGGCAGGAAGATGAGAGGGAGAGGGATGGGTTATCAGGAAGGTTCATTGAGCCTGCAGTGAGACAGTACTTAATAAACAGCCTGTCCTGTTTCACCAATGACTGACGGATGCTGTCAGCAGGGCTCCTTCGGCAGATTCTGATTATTAGCTGTTGGACCATTTCCGAAATCACCTCTCCATAGCTCTCCGTGATGACTTGTCTCTAAGACTTGGTTGTCTTGCTAGCCCCTACTGAGACCACCTCAGCTCACCAGTTCTGATGTGGCTGTGCGGGGGTGAGCACTGGACAAGATTCAAGTCCCTTGTTTTCCCTGCTGTCACTAGTCCCTGTGTAAATGAGTGGATAGGAGTAGAAATGCGAAGGGCAGGAGCAAAGTCTACATCTGCTGGCCTGGTGCCCGAGGGCGCAGTGTCTGCCCAAGCATAGCAGGGATTCTGTGGTCAATGCGTTACTCTCATTTTCTTCATGGAATTCCATGACCATCACGTGGACTTGCACAAATATTCAAGTATGATCTAGATACTACAGTCAAAGCTCAGTGAACAAGAGTTGAATCAGTAGTTTAGAGAGCAGAGAAATAGGTGGGGAAGACAGATAAAGGGAAAGACTTAGAAGCTGTGAGAAGCGACATTACAAGTTCTTGGAGAGAAGTTAATAAGCCCAGTAAACAATTCACAGGCTGGGTGGATCGGTACATGTGGGGAGGGATTGGGGAGCGGTCTCCAGGGCAGGGCTTGCAGTGGAAATCTACCCTGGTAGGTGGGGCAGGAAGGGTCAAAGTCATGGGCAGTCAATGGCAGGCAAGTGGGCAAAGCTAAGCTGTTTAATGAGTATAGGAAGCTCTGCCCACTGGAAAAATGCTGAGGGCTGATAACTGGGTCAAAGGGGTGAGAGACAAGAGAGGATTGAGGAAAAATAGATCAGAAATTGCTACAGTAACTCGAACAAGATAGGTTGATCTGAGGCGAGGGGGAGAAGGAGAAATCCCAGCTATTGTAAAAGAATACTCTCTAGTACCAGGCAGAACAGGAGGGTGAAAGAGTCCAAGGAGCCCGAGAGATGAAGCCTGTGGAATGATGGGGCCGTTGAAGAGGAAAGCCATCGAGAGGAATGACAGGTTCTTCTGAGGCCTGTGGCCTTTGAGGTGATGGCAGAGTCTGCAGTCTGACCAAAGACGAATACTTTAAAGAAGGACATATGTCGAGCACAAAGTTGGAATTTAGCTTGAGGAGAGTAGGCTGAGATTGACGGCCTACGTTGTAATTAACATCATGACATCTGGAATTTCCCATAGGCATAAGTAAAATGGTCAGAGGAACTGGAAATAGATGAGAATCCATTCTATACTGTGGTGGGTGGGGTCTGTGGTGAAGATCATTCATGCAGACACGAAGGTGGTGCTTGTGAAGAAGCAGCTGATTGGTCTGTTTTTTCAGTGCATCACCTCTGCATCACATTAGCATCAGGACCATTGGCCCCACAGATAAGAACTGAGGGAGTTTCCAGGGTTGTCAGGGATTTGGGTATATTCTAGTCAAAGACAGTGCTTGGCTAACATTCCAAAACACTGATGAAATACTTGGGCCAGAAAATTTGGGTTGACTATATAACGTAAAGAGAGAAATAACTATTTTAATCACAGATACGTTCTGGGAAAGCCTTTTGACTAGCTGTGACTTTGAGTCATACAAGACCGAGCTTGGAGCTTTAGAATTTGGCTGGCAGAGAAGAATTTGGATTTGGGTTTGGGAGTGGAGAAGACTAGGCTGTGTGGTATGCGTTGAAATGTGCCAGCAGTATCTTTACAGAGAATGGAGAGCCAACCTAGAAGGCTATTGTTCAAAATTACTGAAATCTTATGTTTGGATCACCTCCTCTTGGGAATAGACAGTATTTCTTAAGATACAGCTTTATAAAAAAGGTATGAACTATACAAGAAAAAATTTGGTAAGTCTGACTTACAAACATCAAAATATACCATTGGGGCCAGCAAGGTGGCTGAGTAATGCAAGTCTGAGGTTCTGAGTTCAAATATCAGGACCTATATGAAGGAGGAAAGAGAGGAGGACTCATCCTCCCGCCCCTTACCCCTGGGTATATCACATGTGCCCTATCCTACACATTGTGATAATAATTGATTTTAAAGACAGCATTGGAACAAAGGAACTCCCACCTGATTGCGCTCACCACTCTATCCCAGTGCCCAAACGGGCTGAGCTGGGGGATCTTATGACCCAGAAGAAGGGAGGAAGAAAGGAGGGGTTTCCTGGGTGCAAGCTGGGATGGGATAGGAAGAGGGAGGCGGAAGCTGGGGAGAGAAGCCCCTGCAGGATGACCGGGAGGTAAAGGGGGTTGAGGAATGTCTGTGCTCCATCTCCCGGGCTGATGCCACGGGTCAGGAAGTCACTCACCCCTCTGATGGATCTTCTGGTACAGAAATTAATCATACTTATTGAATGGGATGATCATTCCCAATCCTGGTATTTTTCCAAAAGAAAAAGAAAACTAGGTATCCACAGATTATTGCAAGGTGACAGGGCCTGCTTTTGGTCCTGGCTGCCCTGCTAGCTTACACCCAAAATAATCACACAGAAATTATATTAATTAAATCACTGCCTGGCCCATTATCTCTAGCCTCTTATTGGCTAATTCATCTTAATTTAATCCATTCCTGTTAATCTGTGTATTGCCACATAGATGTGGCTTACCAGCAAGATTCTAACCAGCTTCCGTCCCAGGCAGGAGATCCATGGCATTCTCTGTCTGCCCTTCTTCCCAGCATTCAGTTCTGTCTACTCTGCCTACCTAAGTGATGCCCTATCAAAAGACCAAAGCAGTTTCTTTATTCAACCAATGAAAGCAATACATAGACAGAAGGACCTCCTACACCAACAGCTAGACTTTTAAATAAATGTTCATACTAGATTTAGCTATAATCACTAAAACCTCAATGATATGCAAATATTTACTAAGAAATGAGTAAATAATTTGCACTATAACTGTACAATGGGCTAGTACTCAAAAGGGGAACATATACATATTGTTTCAGCCATTCACACCTGACCAAGGACATGTTTTAAGAAATATACACTTGGGTGATTTAATCATTTCACCAACATCACACAGTATACTCACACAGATAAAGATGTCAATGACATTGCTGGGCAACATAATCTTACAGAGTGGAGCTGTTGCATATGCGTCCCATTATTGACCAAAGCGTAGCTAGGCAGTGTGTAAATATACATACAACAGAGATGTGCCTCAAAAATATGTTGACCAGGCCAGGTGTGGTGCTACACACCTTTAATCCTAGCACTTGAGACGCAGAGGCAGGCAGATCTCTGTGAGTTCAAGACAGCCCAGCCTACATAGTGAATCCTGTCAGGAGCAGGACAAAAATCAGACCAGTGTTTGTGGAGAACTAAACGTGTGGTGGGGCGCCCGTGAGACCAAAGGACTTTGCATGAAGACAGAGTGCTGTGTAGTTTAATTTTCATGATGACTACAAAATAATGGTGTTGACCAACTGGACACTTAGAAGTAATGCTGTGGATCCCATGCCTTTTCTTCTTCTCCTTCTCTTACCCCAAGTGCTCACTAGACCACCTCTTAGATATGCAGCTGTATGGAAATGTTTTGGAAATTAAAATAGTTCACATCAGGGTTAATGTGTTATTGGATAGAAGATCACATTTGAGTTAGTGCGAAGAACCAGAAACTGGGTTTCTGGAGTGGTGCCTTGAGCCAGCGGTGAAAGCCCGAATGCAAAATGAGGTTCTCCCATGCCCACCACCCCCAGGCCCCCATGGCACTTCCTTACCATTCCAGAAATCTCATCATGGAGTCATTTGGACCTGCATAAGTACAGTAAGGGTATAAGCCAGACTTGTCTAGGTGTCAAGGGGACTAGGAGATTCTAGCCCCCACATGGGCTGAGTAAAGAGGCTTCACCCCAGCAGTTCTGCTATGACTCACTGGATTGGATAAGCATTTGAAAACTTCATATCCAAGGGCCTTGAAGGCTTCTTTTCAATCACTTCTCAGCAACTGTTACTCAGTTCTCACTGGTGATGATGTCAAACTCAGCTTAGAATGCTAAAGTCTTGTTTCTGCTCTGTGAAGACTTACAAACCAACCTTCTCTCCATCTCCTTCCTCCCCCACCCCATTTCTCTTCCATCTCCTTCCTTTGTGTTCCCTTCCTCTTATTTTCTGCTTCTCTAAACATTTTTTGTTTAACTTCTATTAACATAAATACTGTTTCAAGGAATGACCCTGCTAAAAAAGAGTCACCATTTATTCAAGAATCAAAATTAACCCTGGGTTTGATCCTTAGTAGTGCTCATTCACACACACACATACAAACACACATATACACATATACACACATACACATACAAATACACATATACACATGCAAACACATACACACACACACACACACACACACACCACTTACTTTACAGATTAGTACAATGACTTATTGGTTAAAGGAACTTGCTGCTAAGCTTGTTGACCTGCATTCAATTCCTGGGACCACATGATAGAGAGGCATCTATTCCCACAAGTTGTTCTCTGATCTCCATAACCGTGCTATAGTGTGTGCGCACACACTCACACATACATATGCATGCACACACTAATTAAAAATTTATTATGAGGGCTGGGACTGTAATTTGGTGGTTCCATGATTGTCTAGCTTGAACAAGGCTCTGTGTTTGAAAAAACAAAATGAAATCTAAACATCCAGGCATAGTGGTGCCTACCTATAATCCCAGCATTTGGTAGTTTGAGACAGGATGATTACGAATTTAAGACAAGCCTGGGATCCAAAGGACTCTCCTATATAAATAATAATAACAACAGTAATTAAGAAAAGAATGATTCTACCACATTAGGTATTGTTTTATTTAACTACCAAGCTCATGCATACAAAACAGTTGAACTTCAAACAATGAGTTGCAACGGTAGGGTCATGATTGCATTCAGACAAGCTTGAATTGTCACCTAAAGGAAATAAACACCAGACAAAAGGTAGGGCTAATTTATGAATGAACGCCTTATATCAACTCACACAAAGAGCATAGCTGTCCTCATATTGTCCTCCTATGGCTACTCAAGTTTGCAGCGCTAAGTAGTAAAAGGCAGCGAGGAACAGCCACCAAGCAGGCACTGCTGAGCAAATTACCCCGAAAAGGGAACAGCAGATGCTAAGTGTCATTTTTGTGTTTCTTTTATCGGGATTGTTTTTAAGTCAAAAGATGCTTAGACTGGAAACCCACAATAGACTTGGGACAGACATAAAAACTGTCTGTGGCTCTCTAGAGAGAAAGAAAATGGACAGCTTCCAAAGCATGGGGTAGCTGTGGTTGCAGAGAAAGCTTTGGCTCTCAGTTTTCCCACTGCATCTGAGGGCTCCCAGAGCAGCTTACAATTAGGCAGAGAAAAACCTTTGAGAACTTATTCTAAAGGGGTTATTTTTGGGAAAGTGTAATTGAAAGAAATCATGGCCAGTTGGTTTAGAATTTGCTCATGTAAAATGCATGCCGTCCACAATGCACAAAGGGTTCCTGGTATAAGCCTCTCTCATACCAGCTAGGAGAACTGGTCTACTGGCAAATTTATTGAGGGATTTCTCAGCTTAAATACTATTTGTCTGTGAAATCTTTTGCAGATGGTGAAGTTATTTTAGTTCACCGCGATGTCCTCCACATTTGTAGAACAGAAAGACAGAAAACCCTAGACCTGTGGGTTGGTGATGCCAAGAACTAATTACACACTGTCCAGATAGTTTGAAGGAAGACATAAAGTCTAGCTGATGTCAACAACTCTTATTTTAAAATAAGATAAAGAATGTATCCCAAATAAAGAATTGAATGCTTCAAGGCATCAAAAAAGACAAAAAGAAAGGGAAGGAGAGAGGAAAGAAGAAAGGAAGGAAGGGAGGGAGGGAGGAGGGGAAAAAGGAAAGAAGGGAAGAAGAAAAGGAAAAAAGGGACAGAGTGGGGAGGGAAGGAGGGAGAGCAGAGAAGCAGAAGCAGAAGGGGGTGGGCGAGAAGGAGGGAGGGAGGGAAGAGGGCGCTTCTCACTTCAAAAGGAGAAGGTTTGCCGGAAAATAGAACCCATTCATCTGCCACCTGAAGCACCAACTTTTAGCACACATGTCACTGACCCTGAGTAAGATATCAGCTGTGGGCCATATCAAGAAAAAGATGCCATTCTGTAACCTCAGGTTGCTGTCTCATCACCAGGAAATCAACTGACCCGGACAGTCAAGGGTGCCATTTGTCTTATAAGACTCCAGGAACCACGGAGGGAGAGGTAAGCTCCCAGCCAGCAATGCTGGAGCAAGAAAGGAAATAGAGGACCTGCCTCTCGCAGCACCGTCGCTGAGGATGATTTAGAGCACGTGGCTTGAGTGTTCATTCCATTTCAGCGGCTGCTCCTAGAGATCAAGGTCAACACCTTTGTCCCTACAGGGGATGAAACTGATAACAAGAATGAAAGAAAACATGGCTTTGGGAGGCTAAGCGATGTGTCACAGCCAGAGGAGCAAGGGCAGAGTGGCATGGTAGCCACCGTGGAACCTGCTCTCACCTCTGCTACTCTGTGTGGGGGTGGAGAGCGGAGCATCAGCTCTTGGGCTGCTTCCCAGTTCCTGAGTCCCTTTCTACTCTCCACAGTGCATTTCTCTCCCTTTATCCCCACCCCTAAATGGCAGTGCTGAGAAAGGCAACTCCTCTGTGGATTATCCAGAGAAGTAAATAAATAAATTCCTGCCACAAATAACAGCAGGCTCTCTCTACAGCAAAAGCCCTGAGACCCGAAGAGCCATGTACAGATGGGATATAAGGGGCAGGTGGGGAGCAGAAGTGAGTCCATCAGCATGCAAGACACCGGATGCACTTTTCTGATTACCAAGGAATTTCTCTGTGGTTTTATGTGGGCAATGCTTCTGTGTTTCATTTAATATCAAAAGAAAGTTGGGAAGCAGAGTACCAAAGAGAACTCTGAAGTTATTGAACACGGCCAAGAGTCTAAGAGATTTCAGCCAATGGGAAGAAGAGGGAGAGAACCACATTATTTATTGTCCTCAGGTAAGGGAGAATCTGATCTATGTGTTAATTTCCATATGGATAGCACCTCAGCCTGGAGATGGATGCCTCCAACAGCAATGTGTTAGAAACTGGACCATTGCGAAGTTAACTGAAAGAAACCCTTTCCTTCTCTTCCCCAAGTTGGTATTTACAAGCTGAGGAACACACTTACTGTCCATTAGGTAGTCACAAAGGCAAATGGACTGTTATGGTGCACAGTGGGACACAAGGCTACCAGCTATTAAACCTAAGGAACAAATGCACTGACGCCAGACGTGTCCTGGAAGGGAGTGAAGGCTGGCAGCTGGTAAGATGTGTCCTGAGGTCCCAGCACAAGATCTCAGGCATGTCACTGCAGTCCGGACCTGCTCAGTCTTTTGTCTGACACTGCCCATCACTGCTTCTGGCCCCATCCCCACTTCTCAAAACCACCTCCAGGCCTTCAGGCTCTGATGAAGTGCCACGTGCTGCGTTAAGAGCTCGCTGAGCCCTTTTGCCCAGACATGTAGGCTTGGCTTTTCTCTAATCATTTTAGTGGCATTATCTCAATAACCAGGGCCTCCTCACTCATTTGATAAATGCGAACATTTACCCAGGCGTTTAGTTAACGTTTCTGCATAGTAACATCCTTGGTCAAAACAGGATAATTGGTGCCTTAACCTTTGGCTCTTTCGAGAAACCAGCTAGTGGGTAGGTGGAGAGACAACTCACATTTAAGAGCATGTCCTATTTCTTCCTGAAGACCTGAGTTCAGTTCCCAGCACCCGTGTTGGGCAACTCACAAGCACCTGCTGCTTTAGCTCCAAGGGCTATGGTGTCCTCTTCTGGCCACCATAGACTCTGCACTCAAGTGAACAATTTATACATAGACGTACACATATATGCATAATTAAAAACAAAGAAAAACTTTTGGAAAAAATAAACCGGATTTAAAAAAAATCTGAAGGATGTAGAGCCAAACATGTTCCTCATGGTAATAAAGCAAAAGCAAATAAAAGTTTGGGAATTCTTAATTTTTAATTTATTCAACTTAGCATTTAAGGATTATCCAGTAGTCCTTAACATAATATTTTCCATAGGCCTTCTTTCTTATGTTTTTTTCTTTTCTGAAAAATTTGTGTAAATCTAAGAAAGTCTAATAGGAAAAGTAGGATCAGCTGAGGTGTTGAGTTAATTCCTTTATGTACTTCTTATTCATGCCTTACATTAATAACACTCTGTAGATAGCCTAAAATTAAAGTATAGGCTGCATTCATGTTTTCAGATAAATTTTGTAATTATGTTTTGGTATTTTAAAAATTGGAAACAAAAATGAAATAAATACAAAATACCAAGGTTCTTAGATGCCTTTAAAAGTATTTTTTTAAATCAAGTCCTTGCCTCTGTCCTGTGTATTAGTTTTTAATAATGGCATTTCTGTGGATATTATAAAAAAATCTGAAAATGACTGACTAGAAGCCATTGTCTCTTCTTAAACAGAAAGATGATATAATGATAAAGGTGATATTTTGAAAGTTTGGCAGCTTTGGGGGCTGGGTATAGAAACCAGAACACTGTGGGAGCTTCTTAGAACAGTCGATTCTTCTCCTCTTCAGCACGAAGGGGAGTTTCAAATAGATTAACATATCATTTATAGACATGGTGAGGACATTATGTTCAGGAAATTAGCAGAAATAGAGATGTCCCATCACCAGAACCATGAACACATCTTCCACAGAGCTGCTCCCCTGTGGGACCCTGAAGACCTCGACACTGCCAGCCTAGCTGCTGCAACAAGGGGGTTCTCCTTTGTTACTTCCCTTTCTTATTAGCTCCAGACCTAGAACCCAGGATAGCTGCCTCTGGCGCGGGACCATGACTCTAGCTGCAAGAGAGGCAGAGAAAGTCATCTACTCGCGTTGTCTTCTACAGCAGGAAGAGGTCTCTAGCTTCCATTCAGATTCAAGCAATTAAACCTTCTCTAAACACTGGAGAAGCAGTCTGTTTACCACGACCATGCTCAACTATTATACCATGATAGCTTCATAAGAGTGTAGTGACAAGGGCTCAGAGAAGGAGGCTGACGAAGGAAAAGCTAGAAGAACTAATCTGAGAGGTGAGAAGAAGAAACAGATGTGGTGATGGATTGATGTGTGTGTGTGTGTGTGTGTGTGTGTGTGTGTGTGTGTGTGTGTGATTAAGGAAAGGCAGTGGAGAAAGCTAACTCTAGGCTTCTGTCCTAATAATGGGTAAGAAGCAAGTACCATCGACAGAGACAAGAGCTGAGAGAGGAGGGAATTTTAAAAGATCCTAGAATAGCATTAACAGCAGCAGACAGCTTCGTTATTTTTACCTGTCTCCTTCAGTTAGTACTAATCTTTGACTTCATTTGTAATAACCATGTAATGACATGTGTAATGTCTGTTACTGGTTTGAGGACTTTTTCAGAATGTCTTTGGTACCGCTGGTGGTCAGATAGTCCTGATGGCTCAGAGCTCACTGAGTCAGTATTCCCAGGTAGCCCTGTAGTCTGAACCCTTAGTCTTTTTCATCACTAATTTCCCATGCATTTTTAGCTAAAAAAGAATTTTAAAGAGTGGTTATTTCTCTTAAAGTTGTAATAGTTGGAACCCACAAGAATCAAAATTCTGAAGTCCTGGGTTCAAATCCTCAAACCACACACAACCACACAACCCACGAGTGTGTCCAAGTTTCCACGTGATCAAAGTAAAGTCATGAAAAGTGTCTGGTTCCCGTCCCCAGAAGCACACACCCGCAACAGAATGATAAGCATGTATCGTCACTCCTGTCGCTGCCGCACATCACTCTCTATGCTGATGTGTGTGCTTCTTCCTTTGTCATTGCTCTGGTGCCTTTTGCTCAAACCCCCCCTTTGGGACTGGAACTAGGAACTCATCACTATAGATTGACAAGGTTGATGCATGAAGTTCCTCAATGGCATCATGTGCCTGACTGTAGGTCTGTTCTACTCCAGACTTTGCAATTATGGAAGCAGCGTGGGGAGCAGAGAAAGGTGCCTGCTGCTGCCAAGCTTAATGATCCAAGGTCAGCACCTAGGACCGCATTGTGGAAGGAAAGAATCAACTCCTGGAGTTATCTGTACTCTAACCTACACCACACACACACACACACACACACACACACACACACACACACACACATACCATGGGCACATGCGCTCAGACACAGAATGCGGTTTAAAAAATTAAAAGAATAAATAAATAGAAAGTGGGTTGAATATTAAAAACAGATGAAAAACCAAGACCAGAGAAAGTTTCGAACTGGTTCTAACTCCCTTGCAGCCAGTTGCCATCAGAAGAACAGACTCAGACTCAGACGCCCAAACATCGTGTAGCACTCCTTCCCTGGTAGCCTCTCTCCTAACACCTTCTTTTCCTTATACTTCAGAAAAAGAGGGAAAAGTGCAAATATGGGCTTGAGCTGTAGTGGTAATTATGCATTGAGAAACTGGGGAAGAAAATTCTTCTAAGTTCTAGATAATATAAAGGAAGTCAGAAAATACATGCTGGTGGGCTTTGGATGAATCCAGATAAATTACTTTTGTGATTAAAAAACCCAACAAGTCACTTCAGACTCCAGTTCAGCCTTCACCCCCACCTGCACCCCAGTGCTTTCTGATTCTTGCTCCGGCAGGCATTAGGGACTGGATATTACATTCTTAAATTCCAAATCGAAGGAAAATAAAAGCAAGGAGGTTGGCTTCAAAAGTCGGAAAGGTGTATTGCACAGAGGACACTTAGGATGGCTACAGGTCATCCTGGCTGGAATTACCTGCCGGTCCCTCCCTCAGGAAGCTTCCCCTCACTCCTCCCACACCCCCAGGCCACACCCCATCATCTGACTAATTCCTACTCATCCACCTCTTAGAGGTCACCTCTGGCGATGACTGACAGGGCCAGTCATCACACCCATCCCCCATCTTTTCATAATATTCTTTTCATAATACTCAAAGCTACACTCAGAGACTGAATCCCGCACCCAAAGAAGAGGAAGATGACTTTGGGGTGGGGTGGACTTCCCCATACCTTGCTCTGGGCTTTATGATTAGAAGTTGCTCTGTAACTGCTTCCTTAATTGACAGTTCCTCCTTCAGCAGAGGTCCTGGGTTCCCACTTTAACCTTGCTCCCAACCAGCCCTGTGACCTTGACTGTTTCTCCTTGCTAATGTAGATTATTTATAAAGGGAGGACTTGGAGCAAGCAGAAACCTTAGGACAATGTCCTGCTGTTTTCGTGATCCTGAAATGTTAGCTACCAAACTGTTTTGGTGGGTTTTGTTTGTTTGTTTGTCCTGTAAACTAAGTGAGATTAATATTAAAGTTTGTTTTCTTGAGAGTAACTACTGTAGAGTCTTGGTGACATGTGAAGGAACAACACCTTGTCAATTATCACGATAATCAAACCTGATTGTTTTGAGCTGGGGAGGATACTAATATTGAGATAGTTGGGGGGCTCCAAATTATTCACTCATAGGAAATACAAATTGCTGAAAATAAGGATGGGGTGGGGGTGGGCATCTATCAAAGTGAACCAAAAAGCTGCTTTAGGAGCAACTAGTGGGAAAATTAAGGAAACCCTGGCATGTACACAGGCAAGACTCCTGCCTTGTGGGGGTGGACAGGGAAGCTCCTGAGGGAAGCATGGACACTGGAGTGCTTGGTGACTTTAGGCTGTCACCTAACAAAAGTCTGAAAATCTTTTTATCAACCTGTATCAATCTCCATACATTTGTTATCTGCCACATTCTGCACCTTGGAAGAAGACTGAACTCCACCAGGCACCCAAGCAGCGAAACATCCCTCCCCACCACGCCCCAGCAATGACCATGACCAGTCTGTGTCCAGTTGAAGGAATGAGCTGTGGCCCTCAAGAATCAGTGAAATTCACCAAAGAAGAAAAGATAGGTCCAAAGCAGAATGCACATCTTGGATGCAATGTCTTCTTAGCCTCTGGTAACCCTTAAAGCCATCAGAGAGCTCAATATGTCTAATGGTGAGGCTACCACTTCCAAGTAAGTCCTTTGTGGCTCTAGAAGGCTCTTCTCCTCTTCCAGCAAGCTCTAAACAAAAAGGTGGAGAGAGAAGTTGAGCCAATGAAACAACCACTGAGCTCTGCTGAGTGACTCAGGACTAGATACTGTTAAAAGTTACCGCTTTCTCTGCAGAACGGCTGTCTGGTGAAAACACTTTCTTCTGGATTTACTCTGCAGGACAACTGTCTGGTGGAGACACATTCTTCTGGCTTCACTCTGCAGGACAACTGTCTGGGGTAGACACTTTCTTCTGGGTTAGGAAACTGAGGCACAAAACCAATGACTCATTCAAGGCTGTAGGCTGTACAGTGGGGCCAGGATCTGTATCCAAGATATAGGACTTGGCAATCCACACTTTAGCTACATGATCAAATGACTCCCAACCCACAGCCAAAACATTGGACATCAAATATTTACACATGGATTCCTGGGCATACGTCCTTGAGCAGGGTCCGTGGCTGACATAGTAAAGATTAGTCAGTCACAAAAGCTCCCACCATTATATAATTTATATAACCTTCCTTTCTCCCTCCCTCCCTCCCTGCATTCCTTCCTTCTTTTCTTCCTTCCTTCTTTCCTTCCTCCCTTCCAGTCCCTCCTTTCTCCCCTTATCCCACCCCCTTATTGTGAGACACAATTTCTCTACATGGCCCAAGCTAACCTAGAACTTGCTATGTAGGCCAGGATGGCCTGGAATTTGCAGTTCTCCTGCCTTGGTATTGCAAGTGCTGATAAAACCAATGTGAGCCAACACACTCGACTCTCCCTTTAATTCTAGACACAACTGTAGTACAGAGGAAAGTAAGGTCGGCATTTGTACAGGATCATCTAGATCAGTCCTGGAATGAAATAGGACAATTGGATTTCTGATGTAGGGAATCCTTTAGAGTCCCACGACTGGTTTGGAGGGTCTTAACAAACCAACAAGGAACTCCCTGGGGGAGATGGGATGTAATTCTGTTAGATCTGCCATCTGGGAATCAGTGGTATCTGAGTTTTAGTGTAATTTTCAGGGCTCTGAGAAAAGGTCCAGTTTCTTCCTTAAAAACTCAGGGGATTAGGTCAGGGGTGTTCCCTCCAGTCACTGAGAGCTGCTAAGAATAGAAATGCCCTGTGCCCAGCCCAGATTCTTCTGGTTGAATCTGCTAGGATGGGACCTGTACATCTGAAGTTTGCTCAGTTCCCTAGGTGATGCTGTGACATAGCCAGGTTGAGGATGTGATGTCTGAGAGCAGCTTTTGTTTTTCTCTGAATGGATCTAAGCATTCATATTATAGAATCACTGGACCAGGAGAGAGGCAATCTCACATGGTCATTAGGGCAGTTTGTGTCCGGAATGCAATAGTGCTGGAATTTAAATATTTTTTGAATATTTTCATCATTTGTGCCTATGAAGAAGTTGCCCATGTTAAACATTGTCTATGCATTTCTGGGCTGGCAGATGTCTGCATGGGGAGTCTTTCAGGCTATGTTTTTGGGGGGGGGTGAACCTAAATACACTGTGTTCTTTATTCTCTCTATACTGACATAAGAAGTTAGCTAAAATCCCTAGGATGTTCTAATTTGATTTTAGTCTGTTGTGGAAAGTAGGAAGAACATTGTTGAGAACAGATCTCAGAGCCAAAAGCGCCTCTCACAGAGAGCTGCGAAAGAGCGGAAGAGGGAATGGGGACAAAGTTTTTGCTCTAAAAGTGCATGGCCTGAGAGTATTCATTCTCTGAATTATGGTAGGTCCATAGCTCTCTTATAAAAGCGGGAGTGTTAGACAGAGAACAGTATCCGTCCATTGAGTCAGTAGCGTAGGTAATAGCACAGTTACCTACAACATTTCTAATCCCAAACACTCTGCTTAAGTGATACCCAACCTTTACCAGGAAGAACACAAGTAAGGAATCCTGACAAAGAAACATATAGGGAGCCAGGCGGTGGTGGCGCACGCCTTTAATCCCAGCACTCGGGAGGCAGAGTCAGGCGGATCTCTGTGAGTTCGAGGCCATCCTGGTCTACAAGAGCTAGTTCCAGGACAGGCTCTAAAAAAGCTGCAGAGAAACCCTGTCTCGAAAAACCAAAAAAAAAAAAAAAAAAAAAAAAAAAAAAAAAAGAAAAGAAACATATAGGGAATCAAGTCTGAGAGTGACCGGGACAGCCCCGAGGATGAAGTTTATAGCATTTGCCAGTCCTCCTGGTGCAAACACCCTTACCAGGGCTGACTTCAGGCTGTCAGCTGGCGCCCTGAATGCAGAGCTGAGAAGGTGTGGTCAGCCATCAGCTGCCCCAGCATACCCTACTCAGGCTCACTCAGAGAGTCAGGTAAACTAACCGATGAGTCTGTTTCTGTGTCTGTAACACATGAGCAGCTAGTAAGCTTCTGAATGACACAGGGGTAACTGGCGGTGGGTGAGTAAGGTGACAGGAAAGAAAGCCGGGCATACTGTGCAAGCCGTTGCCAATCATTCCACTGATGTTTACAAGTAGATATTATTTACGAACTTCTTTGATAAACCTTTGGTTGGGCCATGATAGGAAGTCCATTACGGTTTGAAGCAGAACGCCATCTTCTCTCTTCAGTTTACAATCACGATTTGCCCAGAGCCATTCCGAATCTTGGATGGTGTTAGGATGACCTTTCCTGGGGTTTATATTAAATTTTCTGTGCATGTGATGTGGTACTTGATCCCAGGGTCCTGGGCATGCTGGGCAAATATTCTATGATGAGGCTACATCCCCAGCCCTTCAGACCAGAAGGGAGACCCAGTGGACAGGGTTGTCACAGTGACCATCCTGCTGTTTACATTCAAGGAAAGGATCGGCAATCTATAATGTTATTTTAAGAAGAGAAGGAAGAATCAACAGTCCCTAATGCTACAGCCCTTGTAAGAAGCATCCTGATTCGCGTGCTAACAGAAACAGTTGCATCCTTATATATAAGAATACATCCCTAGGAGCATTGCAATTGTTATGAGACCAAAACTCTTCAGGACAAAAAAGAAAAAAAAAGACCAAAACCAGCTCCCATTTCTCATTAAAATTATTTGAGGAGAAATCTAATTCATAATTTTGTTTCACACCACTGTATGATAATGAGGCCTGCAGCATCCATTGCTTGAAACAGAAACAGTGATCTTTTGCCAGTCCATACCAGTTTTCTAACGGTTCCTTCATTCATGCAGTAGGGAGAAGGTGAGGAGCAATTGCCCAGTGGATTCAAGAATTGGGAGAGGGTGGTCACTATACACTGTGACAATAATTAAGAGTGTTCATTCATTTAGTCTTTAAATGCTTACAGTGAACCTTCAACGTGCCAAGCCTGGCTATTGCTCCTAGAGATATGACAGAGAACGAAACAGGTGCAGCCTTTCCCTTGCTGGGCTTATAATCAAGTAAAGACCCAAGGCCAGGCAAAACCGTGGCTACCAGCCATAGAAGAACAGATTCAACATACAACCCAAAGTTCTGTGCTCCAAAAATGGACTGATGTACAATTTTGAGAGCCCTGGCATATTTTTCAAAAGTTTTAGGTTCCCAAACATTTCATACTTTGAATTTTTAGATTCATGATTGCCCTCATTGCTTTCTGTTGCTGTGATAAAACCTGTCTTAGTTAGGGTTTCTATTGCTGTGAACAGACACCACGACCATGGCAACTCTTATAAAGGAAAATATTTAATTGGGACTGGCTTACAGTGCAGAGGTTTAATCCATTATCAGCACAGCAAGAAGCATGGTGGCATACAGGCAGACATGGTGCTGGAGAGGAGCTGAGAGTTCTACGTCTGGTTCAGCAGGCATCAGGAAGACAGTGACACACTGGGCCTGGCTTGAGTTTCTGAGACCTCACCTACTCCAACAAGGCCACACCTCCCAATAGGGCTGTTCCCTGTGCCTACTCCCTATGAGTGCCACTTTCTTTGAACCTACTACATAACCAAAAGCGTATTGGGGAGAATAGGGATTATTTGGCTTCTACATCATAATCTATCACTGAGGGAAGACAGGGCAAGAACTCAAGACAGGAACCTAAAGGCAAGAACTGAAGCCGAAACCATGGAGGAATGGTGACTACTGGCTACCTCTCCCTGGTTCACTCAGCCTGCTCTATTTTACTACCAAGGGCCACTTGCCCAGAGGTAGCACTGTCCCCAGTGTGTTAGGCCCTCTCACATCAAATCATTAATCAAAAAATGTTCTACAGGCTTGCCTACAGGCAATCTGATGTGGCTGTTTTCTCAACTGAAGCTCCCTCTTCTTAGATGACCCTAGTTTGTTTAAAACAAAAGAAACAGCACAATGATGTTACATCTATGCAAACTCAGCAATATTTCTAATGCCAAACATTCTGCTTAAATGATACTCAACCTCTACTAAGAAGAACGCAAATAAGGAATTGTGACAAAGGCAAATATAGGGAATCTAGTCTTAGGGTGACCGGGACAGCCCCAAGTGCGTGTCAATCTAAGCATGAATGGTGAGGGATCAGCTAAGCCAGGTATGGGGGTATGGAGCCTTAGAGCTTTGGACCTGCCGGAAGCAGCACCTCCACGGGCATAATGCAGGACAGAGTTTGGTGTATTTGGATCTAAAAATAAGCTCAGACAAATGTATGGAGACGGAAAGTAGATAAATGGTTGTCTTGGCAAGTTGGGGGAACTGCTAATGGGTACAGGCTGGAGGAGTGATCAGATGTTCCAAAATGGTTATGACAATGGTCAAAGAAGTCTCTGAGGTCTAAAATCCATCCAGTCACATACTTTAAATAGCTGCTTGGCCTGTCATGCTCATGGTAACTCAAGGAAATTGTTTTCTCAGCACCGACATATGGAGCCTAATGAACGAATGTCAGAAACCAGAGAATGAGATGACGTTGGCGGTTCTCAAGCAGGCCTATGGGTCTTGGGAGGAAGCTGACTTTGAGGAGCTGTCCCAATCACATTGGCACTGTTTGGATTTATGGTGGGCTGGGAAGGCAAGAGGAAGAAGAGACACCAGCTAGGAAAGCATTAGAATAGCCCAGGTGGGATGTGTTGGCTGATGGGGCCAAGGGGGTAGGACAGGCATGGGGAAGAGCTGTGGCACAAAGCAGCTTGAGGGTTAAAGAGCTTACTGTCACAGTTCCAAGTTACAGTCCATCACGGTGGAGAAGCTGAGGCACCCAGAGCCTGGGGGAGCTAGTTCATCACATCCTCTCCTGCTGGGTTTGTGAAGATGCCACAAATCCCAATAGCTCTTGTTATGCCTTGCAAACTGTTGAAACATCTGAAGAGCCTCATTTTTACCGTAGTGGCTATTGGCTGGGGAAGGGGACACAAAAGAGGAATAAATGATGACTGCATTTTTTCCTTCTCTGTGAACCCATCAGCTTGCCCATCATCTGTGCCACCATTGCCCATCATCTGTGCCACCATTGCCCATCATCTGTGCCACCATTGCCCATCGTCTGTACCACCATTGCCCATCGTCTGTACCACCATTGCCCATCGTCTGTACCACCATTGCCCATCGTCTGTGCCACCATTGCCCATCGTCTGTGCCACCATTGCCCATCGTCTGTGCCACCATTGCCCATCGTCTGTGCCACCATTGCCCATCATCTGTGCCACCATTGCCCATCCTCTGTGGCACCTTTGACCATCATCTGTGCCTCCATTGCCCACATTCTGTACCGCCATTCCACCAGGTAAAGTTGACTGCTCCTACAGTAACACCGTACTTCCCTCCCAAAGCATCCTGAGATGCTAAGCCCCTGGCCTTTGAAAAGATTTTTCTCACTGCAGGAACTCAATGACTATGGCCAAGTGGTACCCCTAGGAGAACTCAGCACATCCCAGTGGGGAAGGTAGCTTCAAGTCTCGCCATCCCCATTGCTGGGCCCACCTTGCTTATATTGGTTGCCTCTTCTGTGATCCATATGGCTCTTAGAACAAAAATGTGTCTCTCCTTAGGTCAAAAGGACATCTGTCCATGTCCTTAGTGACACCTCCATCCCTGTATTTCTCATGTCTCTTGACACAATGGGGAGCATTGAAAAGGTGGTTTTAGAGTCAGGCTTTGGCAGCAGACAGAAGACTCCCTGCTCTTCTCACTTCTGTTGACCAAAACTCTCTCCAGAACTTCAGTTTTACAAAGAACCACTAAGGCCGGGCAGTGGTGGCGCATGCCTTTAATCCCAGCACTTGGGAGGCAGAGGCAGGCGGATCTTTGTGAGTTCGAGACCAGCCTGGTCTACAAGAGCTAGTTCCAGGACAGGCTCCAAAGCTACAGAGAAAACCTGTCTCGAAAAACCAAAAAAAAAAAAAAAAACAAAAACAAAACAAAAAAACAAAGAACCACTGAAAACAAAGCCATGTATAAATATAAATGGCTGCACCGTCAGACATCATTATGTACTCAGTAAATGTTATTGGCATCAACTCTCTGCAAGGGGACTGCTGTGGAGAGCAAAGCACATGAAGCTCCGCCCAATGGCTGTTACATTCTCTCCTCTAACTCCTAAGAATTTGCGGGACGGGGCAGTAAGGTGCTCAGTGAGTGGAGAGCTCACCATGTAGACATGACTAACTGAATTCAATCTGTAGAAGCCACACCAAGGTGGACAGAGAAAACCGACTCAGGAAGTTGTCCTCTGACCTCCATGTACACGCTGACAGTCACAAACACCGACAGCACACAAAGACCTTTGTAAAGTCTGGAAACATGATACAGTACATATGCAGAGGAGCACACGGATCCCAGATGTGCATGCTGTGTGTGAGCATGCATGTGTGTGTGTGCATGTGTGCGTGTGTGTATGTGCGTGCGTGTGTGTGCGTGCACGTACCAACGAAACCACCACCGGGGCAAATTCCCCAGTCCATACTAGCAGTACTGCCCTCTTCCACACTTGCTTCTAGGGGAGTAACTTCTCTTCTGACGCCAATTTCCACAGACTAATTTAGACTCTTGAATCCCTACAAATGAAATCAAATATGTCCTTGTGAGTTGTTATTTTTACTTAGCATCTTTTACTTAAAAAAGAAAGCATTGTAAATGTTTTCAAATTGTTGCATGTACTGTTGATTTTCTTTAGTTACTGTACAATATTCCATTTTGTGGTATTGAGAACTGAAACCAGGGCATTTCATATGAGCTACACCCCAGAGATGTGTAATATTTCATTAAATGAACACTTTATGACTTATCTCTCCATTTTACTTTTGAGTAGTAATGGATTGTTTCCCATTTAAGCTTTCATAATACAGTTTGATTATGTACTTGTTCCTTCTATATATTTAAGAGTGGCATTCTTGGCAATATGGAAGCTTCGATAACCTTGGGACACACTGACATATGGTTTTCCAAAGTAGCTGTGGCAATTTACAAACCCGTCAGCAACATGTCAAGATTCCATTTGCCAGTGGAGAGGAGGGCAGAATGAAAACAGTTACTGTGGCCTCTTAGAAAGCTGCGTAAAAACAAAACCTGGAGGGAAAGGGAGACCTTTAAAAGCAGTGAGTTTAGACATGTCTCTCTCTATATATCCTTTCAAACCACTTTCTAGCCAACATATTCAGAAGTGATTTGACTATCATTTAAAGGAAACAATCTTTATTGAGTGTTTGCTGTGTCCCCACCACTCCGTCAGGGGGATGCAGAAGAGGAAGCCAGAAAGCAAACAGGGCTGTCACCACAATGCCAAATGGCCTCCTCTGAGGAAGTGCAGGTCTCACTTGCCCAAGACACGGTCATCGGTCATCACGGTTATTACAGTCTCTGTTATTCACAGTTAAACCTAATCTTAATGAAAATAGCTGCTTTGATTTAGAAGTGTTTTTTTTTTGACAAATTAAAATTTACAAACCAATTGCCAGGTGATTACCATCACACTTGATGGGAGCTGCTTTTCTCATTCTTCCAGTTGCATTTTAAATCACAAAGTAGGTTCATACTTTCAAATCCTATGACAATATTTTATATATTATATATATTATAGTAAAGATCAACAAATTCTCTTCTTCGAAATTCTTGCCCCTCCCCACTCCTTCCCACTTCTGGCTTCCCAAGTACACACGTGAAATGCAGACATCATCTCATGGATCTGTAGGCAGAAATTTATGCGCATCCTTCAGCCCCCATGCAAGTCACACGCTTTTACTGAAAACACAGGATCCTAATAGGGATGTTTTTATACAACTTCTTTTTTGATGATTTTAGTTCTGAGGTATGAATTCTGTTTGAATTGGGGAATATTTTTCAAACACTTTGAAGCATTTGATAAGTATGGATAAACTATAATTATTTAATAAGTTGCCTCTCCCCCTCTTCCTGAGTTGAGTCTCACTATGTAGCCCAGACTGGCTTCCAACCCTCCAGTCTGAGTTTACCAAATGCTCAGATGTCAAGAAGGTGCCACCCTCCTGCCACAGTTGCCTCAGGTACACTCTCAGGTAGTTCCCATTTCTCAAATCATAAACGGCGGTTTGAACAAGGCCCCTGCGGTCATATAAGCTTACTAATATGGACGTTCAGAAGTGAGTCTACCTACATTTCTTAGTGGTCAAAAGCTCCATAGAAATTCTTATTTTTCCTCCAAAGAGCAGACAGATACAAGATGGCAGAACTCCGGATAAGATGGTGAGAAGGCTTTCCAGTCCTAAAGAGACTGAAGAGGACATGCTCTGTGAACTGAGAGACATACTGTGAGTCAAGGAAGAATGGAGCCCGTGGCCGCATCTGACTTTGTGTCCACTTGAGTAGAGCACTTTCTGACTTCAGATGCCCCTTCTCCAACTTTGCAAGTTCTTCTTTGTGGCATATTTATCTCAGAGATAATATGCAGTTCTGCCACTTGTTTTACAATTACTAGAATCAAAATCTGATTTAAAAGAAAACAAACACAAGACCAGGGTCTTGCTAAGTCACCCGAGCAGATGTAGCCCTACGTACTCAGGATCTGATTGCCTCAGCCTTCCAGGTGCAGGTCCTACAGGCTTGCTCCACCATGTTGGGCTTATCATATCTGAGGTTAACAGTCAAACATCATTGAGTGTTCATCTTAAGAGTGCCACATGACTAGGATCAGAGCACACCATCGCGCTGGCTCACAACTTCCCAAGAACAACAAAGGAAAGCTCCCGGGGCCTGTTTTGAACAGAAGACTGAATCTACAAAAACCAACTATTTTGGGAAGGAGGCCAGAGCTTCCTAAGCAAACACGTCATGCTTCATCTCCATTTGCAGCCAACTATTTCCTTTGATTCCTCATCTATTTCTGGAGCCCTTGGAATAGGTCACATCCTTCTCAGTGTATGCTTGCTCAGCAAAGGCAGTGACCTATTGACCAGGATCACTGCCTTCAAACTCAGGACCAGAAGTTCTTAACCTTTCTCTCGTCCATGAATACATTTGGCAGCTTTCTGAAGCCCATAAACTCCTTCTTGGGATAATGTTTATAAAAACATGTGGCATGACAAATGAAGTAATATTCAAATAAAGTTATTAAAATATTAAAAATGAATGTGTGGATATATATATAGATATATACATATCTATATATATATCCCTTCTTGTCCACATTAAATAACAACATTTAGCAGTAGGCCTAACAGCTAGCACTATTTTGAAGAAGTAATAGGTGGAAATAGAATTTCAGAGGTTTGCAATGACCAAGGCTTTCTATGAACATGTCTGTTTCTAAAGCAGCTAAGCCTGGGCTTCTACTCATACTCCTGCGCTCTGTGGCCCAACCCCATAAAGGAAGCTCAGAATATGAGTTTGAATGCAATGAAGAGGAAAATGTGCTTTTTTTCCATATAGTTTTAAAGACCTTGGTCTCTACTCTAAGAACCTCTATATGAAAACCAAGAGAGCTAGGCTTTGTGGCACTTGGCGCATAGAGGCTGCAGGATGGAAGTTCAAGGCCATCCCAGACAGAAGGAGATCCTGCTTTAAAACAGCAACCATCAAAAGACCACGAATCAGAATCTTTAGATTTCTCAAGAACAATCAGAGAATAAGACAATGTCTGGAAACATCAAATAAAAGTTAGTTCCAATCTTGAATTATAAACAAGTATTATGCAACAAGCAAACTGTCGTAAAGCACAGCTGTCATGGGAATAGTTCTTACACAGTTATAGTCTTATGCATGGCACTGAAAGCCGAACAAGACTTACACTATTACCATTTGGTGACCAGAAAGTCAGGAAACAAATATTATATTATCATTCATATTAATTGAATGTCAATAAAATCATTTTAGACATTTTCCTGCATATTCTCTTATCTCTCTGCTGGATCTCTCACCTTGATGGTCCATAGGCAACCTAAGTTCATAGTGGCATGAATTCTCCACTTCCCATGTTCAGAAATATACCACCGCTCTTCCTTTGAAATCCTCCTGTGTCTCTTCCTCTCCACACTGCTGTTCTGTGCATTTGATGGTGCCTGTCTGGACCTCTGTCCATCCGGTCAGCCTTCTGGAGATGATTCCAACAGAGCAATGTCTTTACGGCTTCGGTAGATTTGACCTCTTGCATGACATCCAGTCAGAGCAGTCTGCCCGGTATGACTTGGAAGACCTTCTGAGGCTTGGCCCTACCACATCAATGTCTCCGTCAGGTGGTTTCCTCAAGAGCACTCCAGGATCCAACCAGAGGGAGGGCTCCACTTCTCCACTCAGGCAGCCTAACCCAAATCCCACCCTGTCTCCTGAGTCAGTACCCACTTGGTCTTCACTTTCTTTGCTAGGCTGTTGAAGGGCCACCTTTCCCACGAAACTATGAGTCTGCACCCCCAGCCCTTTCTTGTAAAGAATTTTCTTGATTGGCTCATTTGAGGTGGAAAGACCCATCCTAAATCTAGATTATCTGAGGTCAGGAGCCCACCCTAAATTTGGGCCATACCCTCTGGTGACAGCCTACGTGAAAGGATATGGAACAAGAAAGCTTTTGCTTCTGCCTTCTTGCCCTCACTCTGATGGGCAAGTTCATCTATCCGGTTACGGAGGCATTCCTTCCCTGGTGTTAGCACTTCGGATTCTGTCACAGACTGAAGACCAGCAACTCTCTGAGAATTCATTGGAACTCCGGCACCAGATTGAGACTGCTGAGACAGCCAGTCCTGTGGCTGGACAACTACTGAACTTTTGACCTTCTCATTTGGAGACAGCCATTGTTGAACTACTACCACAGCCTATAAGCCACTCTAATAAATCCCATTGTGTATTATATCATCCCATTACATATATATGTAATAATAATATATAATGTATGATGTGAAATTATGTATAACTATATACATAATTAATATATAATATGATAATTATATACAATATATCGCAATGTATAATTACATATAATATGATCATATATGATGTATAACAATATAATGTATAATTCTATATATTCTGTTTCTCTACAGACTAATACACCAACATTAACTTCTGGTCTCCATTTGCAGATGCACAGGTGAAAACACACACACACACACACACACACACACACACACAGAGTTCTTGATCCTCACCTACTGCATTAATTTGCAAGCAACAACTAGTCAGGACTGGTTTACTGGTGCTGCAGAGCTTATACCCAAATGGTGTGGAGTGGGGGTTGGGTGGAGACAGCGGCAATTTCCCAGAATTCTTCCAAATGAAGAAACAACGTTGACCTTTACCCCTTTTTCAGTTTTGTGAATAGAAAAATATTATTCCCTGGACCATCAAAGATGCTGATTGTTTTCATGATGGCATTTTGGGATTGTCTGAAGAGCCACAGCACTTGTGTCCCTGTTCCCCACGCCTCTCGCCAGGGGCTGCACGTGAAGTGGTTGAGCTGCAGCAACCACCTCGAGAGTATTTGGCTTTCCTCTTAGGAAGACCTTCATTATGACAGACTTGAGAATGGCTGCCAGGTACAAGACAAATGTGATGTTGCCATAGTCATCCATCAAGTGAAGGGAGAGAGTGACCTTTGCCATCTATTAAGGACAAGATGGAAAGCTCTGGTGTTTGCTCCTTTGGAACAGTGTATCCATCCATGTCTGTCCTTTCAGATGTAATCACGGTATTACTAGGCGCCATTTGGCTGAACTGTCTGGTCCTCCACAGATGATGTTTTACATAATAGAGTCTCTTATCCCAATGCCTCCCCTGGTGCCCTGTCCTGTGAGACTCCCCATTCAGTGCCTGCCTTGTTCAGACCAGAGTCATCTTCTGTGAAACAGAAGAAAATCTCTCACCAGACCTGGCTGTCTTTGGTTAGGTCTCCCCTTTCTTCTGGTTTTGCAAGCATAAAGCACACATTTCTTTGGCTAATTAGTATTCCACAAGCAAGCTCATAGACAAGGCAAGGAATCCAGAAAGTTTTTAATTTGTAGAAATGTTTTGGATTTGATGTAGCCAAGGCAATTTAAACATATACTCTATGAGAAGCAAGAGAGAAGTGGGAAGTGGCTGTGAGGTCTCGAGAACTCAGAAAACAGAACAGAAAACAGAACAGAACAGAAGATGGATCATAGAAAAAGAATGGGAGACGATTAGGGGAAAAAGAAGAGGACCGGGGGATAAAAGAGAATGCTGGTATGGCTAGGACCCAAGTATATTGCGTGCAATTATGAAATTGTCATAATGAACTCATTTTAAAAATCTGTTTTCTTTTAAATTCTCACACATTTACCCCAGGGTATGTGTGTGTGCACATGCATGTAGGTGCCCATGGACACCCCATGTGTGCTGTGTGTGTGCACATGTCTGCAGGTGCCTGTGGACACCTCATGTGTATGCTGTGTGTGTGCACATGTGTGCAGGTGCCCGTGGACACCCCGTGTGTGTGTGTGTGTGTGTGTGTGTGTGTGTGCACATGTGTGGAGATGCTTGTGGATACCCCATGTGTGTGTTGTGTGTGTGTGCATATGTGTGTAAGTGGATATCAGAGGCCAGGGATGTTGAATCCCTCGGGAGCTACTGCTTGTTGTGACCCATGGGTGCTGGGAACTGAGCCCTAATCCCCTGCAGGAGCAGTGTATGCTCTTCACCACTGAGCCATCTCTCCAGCCTGCAAACCCGCATTTTATAATCAATACATACTAATTAAAAAGAATCCTGATGAGCAGACGTGAGAGCACCTAGTCTCTGCATATGGAGGAGGTCTCAGCAAGAGTAGTCACAGATATGGACCTTGTCACCTCAGGTTCCTGTATCTCTCTGTCTTTATAGCCATTTACTTTATTCTCCTCCTGCCAACGTCTCTGAAATCCTAACCCCGCCAAAAGAGCTGGTCGCTTTACAGACAAAACTAGTGCAGGCAAATCAAGTGTTCCTACTGGGCCAGACTGTCAATACTCTCAGGCCAGTCAAAGTGCTAGGCCATAGACTAGGCTCTGTGGGGCAAAGCAACCACTAGAAGCCTGCGCTAGGGAGAAAGTTTGAGGAGCACAAGGTTCCAGGAGTCAGAGCCAGGCTCTAAGAGCCGTTGCTGAGAGCTGCCAAGCCAAGGGATTAAGAGGGGTATTCCAGGTCACTGACCCCAAAGTTCAGGAATATAGGGTCTTCCCCGGACAGACTCAGATCATACAGAGCATGGGGTTCAATGGAGCTGGGTGAGCAGCTACTCTCTAGCTGTACCTATCTAGTGTGCATATATACAGGGCATTCAGGTCCACACTAGTCCTGTCTTCTATCTCAGAAAGGTGAGTTCATCCATCCTTAGTAGAGCTAGGGCCCCTACCAGTGAGTGTCCTGGATTGCACATCCCTCCATGGTGGTAGGAAACCACCATTCTGGAAGTTTTGATAAGAGACCTCCAAAGGTCCATGAGTAAAAGGTTTGATCCCTGTGGCAGTGCTGCTGGAAGGTGCTGTGGGGGTAACTGGAGAACATAAAGTCTGGAGATGTGCCCCTGATGACTTGGTTACGACACTATCCTCTCCTGGCTCATGATGTAAGTAGGTTTTCTCTGCCACATGTTCTTTGCCACAAGAGGCCTAAAGGGATGGATGGGCCTTAAACTGGGAACTCAAGAATCACAGGTCAAAATGACCCCTTTCCTCTTTGTAAGTTAACCATCTAGGGTTTTTGCTATAGGGACAGAAATCAAACTAATACGGCCATGCTCTGTCTGTGACCCTAGCATCTTCAAGATGTCTCTCTTTTTTGGGTCTTCACAGCATCCATAGAAACCTGCTCTGTTTCCTCCAACCTCAGGGGTCAGGCAGAGGAGTGGCAGGAGGAAGAAGAGGAAGTCATTGTCAGGCACAATGGTTCTGAACCTTCTGAATGCGGCGACCCTTTAATACAGTTAGTTCCTCACGTTCTGGTGACCCCAACCATAAAGTTATTTTGTTCCTAGTTCATAATTTTGCTACCTCCATAAATTGTTGTAGTGTGAAGCGGCGGGGCTGTGTTCCGCCACCCGGCTAGCTTTACCCAAAATAATTACACGGAAACTGTATTCTTTTAAAACACTGCCTGGCCCATAGTTTCAGCCTCTTATTGGTTAATTCTCACATCTTCCTTTAACCCATATTTAGTAATCTGGGTAGCACCACGAGTTGTGGCTTACCAGGAGAGATCTTAACCTGCGTCCATCTTGGAGAGCAGCAGCATGGTTCTGTTGCACATTTTGGAAGTTTCTCGTTTGTGCTTCCTGGTTGCTTTGGTAATTTTACTCTCCTTCTCAGATCTTTGATGGGGTTGAAGATTAGATAATGGTAGCTACCTTCTAGATTATTTAGACTTCTCAAAGTAGAGTGATTAGAAAAATTCTTCGTTATATACTTCTCGCCTGATATTGTTTACTTTTTGTAATTTTATATGATCAGTTCCCATTGTATATAGTTGTATTTGGTTTCTGAATCTGTCTTATTTAGACAAAAAAGGGGAGATGTTGGGGCAGCTGGCCCAATCCCTGCGTTCAGGGGCGTGGCTGCTCCAGCGGGGTAGCGATGCCCCTTAAATAGGATTGGGGAGCCGGAAGGTGGCCCGTTCGTTTGCCCCGCGCTCACCTTCGGCTCCGCTGGACCCTTGGTTCTGTAAGTTCCCTTATCTCCCTTTGTATTAAAATTGAATAATTATAAAAGGACTATTTTTGGTTATTTCCAATCTTCGCCGCATCAAATTGTAAATGTCTGATATGTGACACTAGAGGGGTGACAGCTCACAGATTAGGATCCAAAGCTGGTAACACCACAATTGGCTGAAAGATGCCTACAGCTCAAGGAGACCGTATTCCCCTTTGGTTAAGAAAATTGATTTACATCTCACATCCATATGAATACCTTTCTCTTATTTCATTCATAATCAAATTTTTTACAATGACTTATTTGGGGGATGTTACCTTCTGCCGCATCTGTCTATGTAAAGGTACCACACTACACGCTACAAGGTTCTGTGGTAAACCTGCTGTCCCTGTGACTTGTGATATTTCAGCCTTTGTTTTCTTTTTTTTTTTGCACAACTCCTTGGCCTGTCAGTAGTATGGCCTGGGATCTCATTGTCTCTCATTTGCTAAAGAGCGCTTAGGTACAAGACACAAAGTTTGGGGGCTACAGATAAGGCTCTCTAGTTAAGAATGAATATTGCTCTTCACGTGACCCAGCATGGGTTCTCAGCACCCAAGTCACACTCACAACCTCCTGTAGCTCTAGTTCTAAGAGATCCAATGCTCTCCTCTGACTTCCAGAGGCACCTGCACATTTGTGAGCAGAGAGAGAGAGAGACAGAGAGAGAGAGAGAGAGAGAGAGAGAGAGAGAGAGAGAGAGAGAGAGAGAGAGAGAGAGAGAGAGAGAATAAACCTCTAAGAAAGAAAAGTTATACTTGAGAAGTGTTTGATCTTCTGTTGTTCTGGTTTCTGGGACACGCTTGCTGGAGGGTTAAATAATCCAAGTGTCAGGTTAAGATTAAGTAAGAACTGAGTACTAAAGAAACAAGAATCTCATAATTACGTAAATGGAAAAACCAAATCACACGCACACAAAGCACAAAAAAGCAAGGCTAAAGTGTCAAGGGAGCAGGAAACCCACCTGGAGTGCTTCCCCAAATCCTCACCTTCCAGCTGCACATTCCGTAGGAATCCAGAGTTTTAAAGTTTTATGTCATCCTAGTTATTATTAATTCTCAGTGTTTCTTGACATTAATGTTAATACTCTACGATCTTCAACATGAAAGTGGCGGCCATCAATATGCCCTGATTCAATTCCAAGATCAAATACTTGAAAAGTGAGGGTGGAGGGCTGGAGAGATGGCTCAGAGGTTAAGAGCATTGCCTGCTCTTCCAAAGGTCCTGAGTTCAATTCCCAGCAACCACATGGTGGCTCACAACCATCTGTAATGAGGTCTGGTACCCTCTTCTGGCCTGCAGATGTACACACAGACAGACTATTGTATACATAATAAATAAATAAATATTTTTTTAAAAAAAAGTGAGGGTGGAGTTACATATTGGACCAGTTTTACCACCCACGGTAAAAGACAAGAGTCCGAAACACATGGAGATTTGCCCTTCCCCTTCATCCCACGCCCCAGGTCAACAGCCACAGAGCATCACAGCCCTCCTTCCTGTGGTCTGAATGTCAGCCTTCCAGTCACCAATATGGCCATCAGTATTGGTGGCAATGATGCATCGTCCACCACTTCTAGGGGTGTGTCCAAACAGATTCTCACTTTCACTAGCACTGATGGGGGCGCTTGGGTACAGGAACTGTCGCTCACCTTTGTCTCAGTCACAGCCCTGAAGGAACCCTGGCTGCAAGAACCTGGGAGCGGCTGTGTGGAGAAGAAGCCTTGGCCAAAGGGCCAGCTGAGCTTCTGTGATCAGACAGAGAGGAAGCTAAGCTAGGGAAACGAGCACCCAGATTCTTAGTTTCCTGACCTCTGACCTCCTGACGGTGTGTGCTATCAGCCGGGTCCTGCTGCTGTAGTTTGTCAACAACCTCTGGCTGCCTAAAGTAGAGTGCAGAGTTGATCAGATGGGATCATGGGAAAATTCCACCTGCTATCAGGATGGAAGTGTGAGGTTGGTTGTTGAAGGTCACTGCTTCTTCTTCTGCAGGTGAGTGCTGAGCAAACAAAGCAGGGTGGGCTGTGGATGCCAGGGGCCACCAGCCTTTTCCTTCTCTCCTTTCCCAGCAGCAAGACAGAACTGTGCCCCGGGCCTCTCAGATGGATGATGCAATCTCCACGCCAAGTTTAGCAGTCTAAGCCCACTGGATGATTTGGCACGACAGTCCCAGCCGGTGCTGTTGGAGAAGTGGTAGACTATTTTGCTGCTAACAAGTCTGAAGCAAAACATCCAAGAAAAATTTCCTCTCTCCTTTTCATCGCCTGCAGATGTGATTCTTAGGCTTCTCTGCTTCTGAATCCCCTGGCCACTAGAGATACTGGACTTTCAGGGGGGTTATTTATACCCAGCCTCTGTGCTTTTGATTGAAACCTGACACCTTGACTTCAGTGTCTTGCCATGGCCATCAACAAATGTGTTTTTTTTTTTGTGGGGAAGGGGTATTGTTTGATTGTTTGTTTGGTTTTTGGTTTTTAGAGACAGGATTTCTCTGTGCAGCATCCCTGGCTCTCCTGGAACTTAAGGTTTCAGCCCACTACTGGTTCCTTGTGCCACAAAGAGGAAGCTGGGTTTTGTTGTTGTTTGTTGTTGTTTTCCTCTGTTGTGGAAAATTTTTGTGTGCCAATTTTCAGAAATAAATACTCTAAAACTGTCCATGGAACCTTCTAGAAAGGACCGTAAGAGTGAGAACGGCTCTTCTACGTCAGATTCATGTTAGCATCTGCCCTGTGTTTAAATGATCACTCTAGAAGAGAAGCCTGTGGGAATTCAGCTTAATTAGTTAAAATATTGACTGCTGATGTAAAGATAAAAGGGAGCCAGAAAGAAAATTTGATGTTAGAAATGATTCTAACATACTGTTGCCTTCTCTCTCTGGTCCAAGAATAAGTAAAGCAGAGAGTACACATCCCTATTCTATATATAATTTATCACATTTCTCATCCTGTCGTTAAAAATTCATTCAGTATTTATAGGCAGTGTGGTCAGTGTGCTTATTTATAACATGGTGTATCTTCTAATTGTGTTTAAAGACATTTGCCCACTTTAATATTTAAAGGCTACTTACAAAACAACAACCCCTCCCCTTGGTATTTTGTGCTTGAAGTTCTCCCAAAACATTATCAGTAATAAACTTGAAAATAATCTTATAAACATGTGTTTTCATTCTTCCTGCATTAGGGAAATTAAATGAGAAAAATTAGGGGGAGCTATGGGGCTTTCTCGTTTTACTCCGCCCTGCCTCTATGCTTTCTATGTCCCAAACACTGTATAGCTGGTTTCTCCTCGCTGAGGCATACCTGACAAAAGCCATGGAGGGTCCGAGTGACTTCGTTTGTGGCAGCAGAAGCCCAGGACAAGTGTTCACGCTGAGTCTGTGCTCAGGAAGCAGAGAGAGATGAATGGATGTTGGCATCATGTCTTGATCAGCTCAAATCACTGGCCCATGAGACTGTACTATCCATGTTCAGGTTGGGTCTTCCTACCTCAGTTAAATCCTTTGGAAATGCCCTGAAGTGTATGTTCCTCCTAGGTGATTCTCAATCCTAGCTGGCAGTCAAAATTAGTCACAACCTTTCCACAGCTGTCTTGTGCTCCCTTTACTGTCCCGTCTAAATCCTCTCCCGTGTTCCATCACCCCAAGCTCTTGCCAGTCACTTCCTTTGTACATGCCTTCATATGTACTCCCTTCCCTGAGCTACTCCATCAGTTGGAGTCAAGGTCAAGACACAGTTACATAAACTACTGAACAAGCCCCATTTGCCCGTTCTCTGTGCCACTCATTCCATTCACATCTACTCAGCCTCCCCAAGGGAAAGCACACTACTCTGTATGGTCTGGAGTAACCCAAATATGGCGCTGGCCCTGTGGAGCCAATAGTGACTTAGAGTTGTGGTATGTTGGCAGAGGCTGCTCACTCGTTCCCGGCCTCTTAGGACCTAAATAATCATACAAAAACTATATTATTTGCAATATTGCTTGGCCAATAGCTTTAGAATATTTCTGGCTAACTTTTATATCTTAAGTTAACCAATTTTTATTATTTTATACTTTACCACAAGGCTCATAGTTTACTGGCAAGGTTCCAGTGGTGTCTGGTGGCTACATAGCTTCTCTGTTTGACTCTGCCTACTCTCTCCATATCTCTTCCAGTCTGGCTATATTCAGCATTGCTACAGGCCAAAGCATCTTCTTTATTAACCAGTGGAAATAAAACATATTCACAGCATACAGAGGGGATCCCACATCAGTGATATACATTATAAGTACAGGAAGGAGAGTCTAAGGGATGAGAGGCTTCCCAAGGACGAACTGCTTTTGACCAAGGGTGGATGGATGCGAAAGGGTCTTTGGAGAGAGCAAACTGTGGACCAGCCTCCTGTAAAGAAGGGAGAGCAGCTGAGCTCATGTTCAGCTAAGGTTAAGTGGCTCCTCCCTTAAAAATAATTTTCTGTGATATTGAGGATCAAACCGAGGGCTGGGCACTTCCTACAGCTGATCTATACCTCCAGTCCCATGGATCAGCCAATCAGAGCAGCCACAGCCTGTGCTAAAGGTGTGAGCTATGCATCCTGGGAGATGGAGAACCTGTGGCAGTGAGGACAAAAGCACAATGGAGAAAGAAAGAGTGAAAGGCGGAGTCCAGGAACTGAGTGGCAAAAGGAGGCTATGAGGAGACAGAACAAACACCAGGAACGGGGTGGAGCGAAGGGCTCCGTAATTAGAAAGCTTAGAGCTTATATTTAGAGCTTAGAAAGCTCACATCGCTGTAAGGAAACAACCAATCAACACACCCAAGACACAGATTTTCTACTTCTGAGTCTGTAGCTCAGTTGGTAGAGAACTTGCCTGCATAAGCTGGGTGTGTTGGTGCATATCTATAATCCCAGATTCTGGAGTGGAGGCAGGAGGATCAGAAGTTCTAAGTCATCCTGAGCTACATGGTGAGACCAGCCTGGGGTATCTAAAAGCCTTTCTTGAAAAACAAACAAACAAAATAGAGTTTAGTCACTAAAACCCATGAGAAGAACGACAATAAATCCCTGATAGACTGATTGCCACCTTCCAACCATTGCCCTGAAGCATCCAACAAAGCTAAGATTAGCATGCAGGCAGAATTGGTGATGCTAACACACTTGACTCTGCAAATGTTGATCAGAATTAGGACAATCAACAGACCTTGTCCAGAGTAATTAGGAGCCTATTGCAGTCACCTCAAGTGAGGGTGCTTGGGAATAATTCAAACAAAAAAGTAAAGTCACTGAGCTTAGCATCTTTGCCAACAATTTTGGCAGCAAAGCTTGAGACAAAGGGCAGCAGCTTAAGAAGACAGGAAGAGACAGACAGTTGTCATGGATGCTGTTTTGCTAGGGGTGTGGTTCAGTGCAGCCTTGATCCTCAATGTCACCAAAAAAATCTGTCTTAAGGGAGGAAATACTTAAACATTGCACTAAATACGAGCTTGAAATTCTGAAAGGAGATTCCAGTGAAGAAGATGGGAGGAAACAAGACTGGAAAGACAACCCAAAGATTGTCTTGGAAAGATGAGAGAACTCAGTCTCCTACTCTTGAGAAAATAGGAAGTCAGGAGGAATTGAGTCAATATGATGCCAAGGGTGGAGGAGTTGAGGGGTTCATCTTAGGTGGTCTGATGTGGGAGGGTCTTCTGTTTGGGTTGATTTCATTGGTTAACACAGAAACTGCCTGGTCCATTTGATTGGACAGCCCTTAGGTGGGCGGAGTAGACAGAACAGAATGCTGGGAAGGAGTTGGATGTGGTAGTATACACCTTTGATCCCAACACTTGGGAGGCAGAGGTAGATTGACCTCTGTGACTTCAAGGTGTGGCAGAACACACCTTTAATCCCAGTGCCTGGGAGGCAGAGACAGACAGAACTCTGGGAGTTCAAGGTGTGGTGGCATACACCTTTAATCCCAGCACTTGGAAACAGAGACAGTGGATCTCTGTGAGTTCAAGGACAGCCTGGTCTAAAGAGTTATTCCAGGACAAAGATATACAGAGAACCTGTCTCAAAAAATAAAAGTAAAAATAAATGAAAAAGAGGTTAAAATAAAGTCGTATAAGATGGAAAATACACAGAGAATCTTGATACTGTATACTATTATGCTCTCTTTGAATTGTTTGAATGCTGAGGAAGAAGCAACAGCTGCTAAAAGATATTTGTTTATAAATGCTGCTGAACTAATCCAAGAAAGATATCTTGAAAATACCTTGACTTCAGAATTTGGATTTAAGGATATGATACTTTGGAAAAGAGATTCTTCTTTTATTTTTACAGAAAATGAGACCCATTGGATTGTTTCTATCCCAATATGGTATAATAGACCACGCCCTCCTGAAAGGTTGCTGTGAACACCCTCAAAAAATTACTTCACCCAACTGATGACTGAGATGAACCTGGCACACAGGTTACACCATGAAGGATCTGATTGACAGTGCCCCCATTCAGCAGGAAGTAGTTTGGAGAGAAAAAACTGCGCCCATATTCCCAAATGTTGTTTATAAATGTTTTACATTTAAAGGGGGATATGATATAGATATAAATAATTTGCATTGATATGGATTTTGCTTTAGTGATTTAAATGTAAGGTCAATTTTGTTATATGTATATGTATTTCTGATACTGATTCAGGTATTGTGATTGTGTAGTTCATTTTAAAAATGTAATGTATAGAGGTTGTTAATGGATAGTCATCAATAATAGTAAAACTTGTAGTTATGTTAGTTAGATTTTCTAGATATATAGAGATATATTTAAGTTACATAGGCATTCTTCATATCTTTCAAAGACTACAGAATATCGCATTTTAGATGTTTTAATAACTTAGGGCTTTTCATGACAATGAGACATGTCTGCTCCTGGCAGCACCAATGTACTTCAAGAAGATGATGGGCATCGAAGAGGATCCTTATGGAGTTTGATAGCAATTTGCGCAAGAAACTACTCTTGCCTGGACTGTTGCAGAAACTGGACACAAAGAACCCACAGAGAGAGGACTGCTGAACTTGCCTAAATGTAAGATGATTCTTTGGGGTTCCTGACTCATGAAAGAGTCTGCGAGACATTCTACAGGACACAACAGATACTGACTGAACTGCCTTTGAAATTTCCTGCTTCATGGAAATGTCTGCTCGAAACTATGGGCCTGTAGGCCGAAGATGGATGCCCCAACGGTACAGAGGAACTTTGGGTGACTGTCCAGGCAGCGAGATGTCTCTGTGATTTCTAGAGTTTTGGAAGTAGCTTACTTCTTGTTCACCTAGGTAATATATCCTTCTGGAGTCTTTGATGGAGTTGAAGAATAGATAGATAGTTATAGTTGTTTTCCTTTGTTATGATAAAAGGTAAAATAGATCTAAATATTGTAACTGTAATTCTTACTTGATAACTGTTTTGTTATATGTAATTTTGCTATGTTAAAGTTAAAGCCTTCTTTTTTGTTTAAACAGAAAAAGGGGAAATTATGTGGGAGGGTCTTCTGTTTGAGTTGATTTCATTGGTTAATACAGAAACTGCCTGGCCCATTTGATTGGCCAGCCCTTAGGTGGGCGGAGTAGACAGAACAGAATGCTGGGAAGGGAAGTTAATAAATCGCCATGCTTCTGCTCTCTGAGCCAGACTGCTGTGCCTCTCCTCAGGGAGAGAGATGCGATGAAGCCAGTTGCCAGGTCAGACATGCTGAATCTTTTCCGGTAAGACACCGCTCGTGGTGTTACACAGATTATTAGATATGGGTTAGTCAAGATGTAAGAGGCTGAAATTAATGGGCCAGGCAGTGTTTAAAAGAATACAGTTTCCGTGTAATTATTTTGGGTAAAACTAGCCGGTGGTTGGGAGCTGGGTGGCAGGAAGCCGGCCCGCAGCTCCACACTACAGTGGTCCCATCTTTCCATTTAAGATTGCTGATGAAGGGGGCCTAGAACTCTGAGCACAGAAGCAGAAGGAGGGTTGTGGATCACGTGCTCGGAAAAGCCATCTTAGTGAAAGTAGGAAATGTCTCATCAGAATGATGAAGAAGGCTATTTGGGGCATAGAATGCAGAATGGGAAACCAGCCCTGGCAGAAGGCAAAAGGGAAGCTGCAAAAGCAAGCCACCCTGGAAACAAAATAAACAGACTGGCATACCAGCAGTACCGCGACTGCTCCCATCACCGAGTCTTGGCTAAGAAAGTGGTAGACCAAGTAGTTTGGATATCACTATCCCACAAAGACCTCTGATAAATTAAAAGCCACCTTGGCAGCAGGCAGTGCTCTGAATGTGCAGGAGGAACAAAGAGTTCTTTGTGGCATAGATGAGGGTTTCGGGTAGGAGCTCCCGAGCGAGTTCAGGGAGGAACAGAAATGCTAGCATTTCATCTGCTCTCCTCACCCCGTCCACAGAGCAAAGCAGAGTGGAAATAGCAAGGCTGTGGGGCTCCCAGAGATGGGAGTCTGGATGCTCCCCTCACAGTGTGCTGCCTTTGGTAGGCTGCCCCATGTCTTGGACCTGTATTTGTAGAATAGAGGCAGGAATGTCTGGCACGGGAGACTGGCATAACTAGATGGCTTAGCAAGTTCCGTTGTTTTATTTTTTTCTTTTTACCTGACTAAACACTTTGAAAATCTCTAATTTTGAAGTGTGAAAAGGAGATATTTATGATATCCATCAAGTTCTGTAAAGCCCTCAATCAGAGATTTAAGTCTGAATGTTAAAATTCGTGAAAGCAGAGAAAAGGATCATCAGAAACTATTTCAGTATACTTGTGAAAAAATGTGGGGCTTACCTGGATTCCCTGGGGGTTCTTTTTGGTCTACTCTTTGCAACTTTTGTCCCTCTAGTTTGCTCCCCTAAATTCTGGGGAAGAGGTTGACAGGGAGGCAGCATCACATGGCTGAAGGAAGAAGCTGACCCTCCTAAAGTCAAGACGATGGGACGTCTGGGGCCTCCCTCTCCCAGTAGTCACAGAATCAAGCATGCAGACCATCTAACCTGGGCATACAGAATCTTCTTAGGCAGGTTTGATGGAACAAGGTGGCTCAGCAGGTAAAAGAGGTTGCAGCCAAACTGATGACCTGAGTTCAATTCCCAGGATCCACATGGTAGAAGGAGAGAACCAATTCCCTCAAACTAACTTCAGCACATACTATACCCTTCCGCCCCCACACATAGATACACATACAAGATTTTAAAAATGTAAAGGAAAGAAGGAAGGGCAGGCTTAGTTTTAAGGTAGATTTTCCTAAATTAGGCACAAAACTAACAATATTCCCAGCACTCAGGAGGCTGAGGCAGGACTTCACAAAGTCAAGGCCCTGGCTGATTTGGGGAGATGACGAGTATCAAGGAACTCATAATATGTAGCTGTTTCACCCAAGTCTTGGTAGGTTTCCCAGTTACAAGACCCATAAGGTTGACATTCTTTGGCTTCACAGGAATGCTGGAAGCCCCTTGTTTGTGTGAAGTGCAGCATGGCACAGAATGGTCCCAAGGTCTTCCAGGCTGCTTGGGCCTGGCCCAGCCTCTACCTCATCTCCTGCCACTGAGAACCAGGCCAGAAGGCCTGTGCTGCCACTCCACCCAGGACATTCGCCTTAGGAATTCTCCTCACTTCTGCACCTTCAAGCTCTCTCTGCAAGGTTCACCAGCTTAGCAACGTGAAGTTGCCGCCGGCTGACATCTTAAAAATCACCCCCTCCTGGGACGGAAGGATTATCAGAGCAAGACAACCAGGAGGAATGTTGGGTAGTGGTGTCTTCTGAACAGGCCGGAAATGTTTCAGCCATGCACTCTCAACAGCTACGGTTGTGTGCACAATCCCTGCGCAAGACCGCATTAGCCAATAGCCTAGCGTGGAGGGCAAGCCTTCCCGGGATCACAGGGCCACAGGCAGTCAATGGCTACTGAGCGAGGGAGAGTCAGTTTCCCTCTGGGAGGAGAACCTCAGTAGGCTATCCAAGTGGTCAGTTCCACACCTGTGAGCTTATGGGCAACATTAATTGGGTCCAGTAGAATATATGTCACGATAATTATCTTAGACGAAGAGGGCATGAATTTGAGAGGGAGACGTGAGAGGGGCCCGGGAGGCGTTGGAGAGGAGGGACAGTGGATATGACAAAAATACACCGCACTTACGGGTCAGACACCCAAAACTAAGCACAGAAGTAAAACCTTCTTTGCTGTTCTTCTTCTGCTTTGCACCTTTGTGTTTGCCATGCTCTCTTCTGGGACTGGCTGCCCTCTCAGGCTTTATGGTGTCTAGAGCGCTCACTTCCTTGGTTGTCCAAATGTAACCATCTCAAAACAAAGCCTGTGCTACTGTCTGGCCTCATTTCTTTCCTTCTCCTTAACACTTATCACTATGCATTTACTTCCTTGTTTATTTATTCTCTTTGTCAATGGTGTGGAGGTCCCCAAGGGCAGATAATGCTCTCTGTCCCTTGTAAAGCTGTATTCTAGAACCCAGCCCATGGTTTGGCACACACTGTTTGTTGGATGATTGACTGAATGAATTTGTTAATTCAATGTATTTGGACAGCTGAGGACATTGTCACCTTACTTTTCCAGAAGATATTTGGAGGGAAAGGTGGTGGAAATCTACTATTTAAACTTATTACGGGCTTGGGGGAATGTAGCTCTCCGCAGTAACTTTACCCACTGTGATGAACAATGAGATGGTACGGAGTTGCGTTCTTTTAGCTGAGTGCCGAGGGCAGGCCTCCAGCCAGAGAGCGACCCACCGCCAGGGAAGTGCCAGCTATATGACTCTAGAATTAGCAACTATTATGACCATACTGCCAAGCAAGAGACCATGGCAGCACGGAATGACTCCTCAATGATTTGTGTCAGAGGGATAGGATAACACGCTAGACAGTGAGAAAAACATTTATGAGAAAGTATTATGGACTTGATTATGATTATGGTTATAGCTGTCACCATGACAGACAAATGGGAACATCTCTTCTGTCAAGTTTGTGACCCAGGGACATTTCCCAGGCGCAGAGACCTGAGCTTAACTAGTACAAGTGACCCTTCTATACAAATGAAACATGACCTCAAGGGCCTATTCTGGAGGAAATATGGGGCATCTAGCACCCAGCTTTAGGAGATTTATAAATGAGTTTGTAGCACCTGAATTCACGAAGACCTTCCAGGAAGCTCTCACCTCAGATTTAATTACATGATTTATGCCTGTGATGTTGATTAAGCTTTTTAGACTGTTTGGAAATAAAGTCCACATCTGGGATCTATTTTGCCCTTGCCCTTCCCTCTGTTTCGGTCTGTCTGTCTCTCGCTCGCTCTCTCTCCCTCTCTCTGAGACAGGGGCTCATTCTGGCCTCAGACTTGAGGCTCTCCTCCGACTTCAGCCTCCTAAGTGCTGGGAGGACAGGAGCCAACACTACCTACTCCTCATACTCATTTGATATCACGTCAATTTCCCTTCAAAACAAAAGGATAATCTTTATCCCACATACTTCATATTTTGCTTATGAGAATAAAATGCAATACTTCTGAAAGTTTTGATTAACAAATCCGTTGTCCATACAAAGATTATTATTATTCTTACTAATCTCTGCAAGGTTTCCTTCTCCCTCTCCTCTTCCCTCCTTTCCCCTCCCATCCCCTCCATTCCCTTCCTGCTTTATTTTAAGGCATGGCCTCGTGTAGCTCAGACTAGCCTGAAATGTCTATTTAGCCAAAGATGACCTTGAACTCCCGCCTCAGCCTCCCAGGGGTTAGGATTACAAATGTGTGCTATCACTCCCAGTGGTAGATGTTACTGTGCCCAAAACATTATAAAACTTCAATGAAGGGCAAATTTAACTATTTTAATACATAAAACATGTTCATAATTACCATATGATTTTTATGGAGTAACCCTTCTCTAAAAACCTCTTTTGGCTATGCCTGTTGGGCTGGATGTGATAGATGAGCTAATTCTAATCAGATTAAGAACTTGAATAGAAACTGACGAGTTCAAGAGCTGTTAGTTTCAGGCTGAGATGTCACCCGAGCTGAGTGGTCTTTCTGTAGATCAACTCCCTTTATGTCAGATTTGTTTTCCAGCCTTGTATAGTTGTAAGGTGTCTTTTAGCAGCTTCCAAGACTATCTCCTTCCAAGTTAGAATGTGACTGTCATCATCAAAGCCTTTGTCCCTCCTGTATTGGTAAACACCCAACAAGTCACATGCAAATCCGCTGAACCAATTCTTGTGATCAAAGGAAATAGAGCATATTCTTTGACTTAGCCTGGGTCAGAGCCCTGTCCTGTCATCCTGTCTGTCGGCTTTCAGTACAGAAGGAATAGATCCTCCCAGTCCTTGGTCCATGAGGAAAGGAAGCAGAATATGTGTGTTTCAGAGAAGCACCTGGCTCTTGAGAAAGATGGCTCATGGCAGAAACCAGAGGAAGGATAAGAAAAGGGTTTTGTGTTTTGTTGTTTGTTTTGTTTTCCAAACACTTGGAAATCCCCAAGTCTTTCTTTTCTTTTATTGAAAATAGACTTTTTTCATACAATATATTCTGACTATGGTTCCCCCTCATCTTACTCCTCCCAGTTCCTCTTCACCCTCCCCCAACCTGAACCTATACCTTTTCTGTCTCTTGTTAGAAAACAAACAATCATCTAAGAAGTAATAATAAAATACAATAGATTAAACATTGGGATAGAACAAAATGAGCAAACACAAGAAAAGAGCTAAAGAAAAAGCATGCATATGCACAAAATGCAAATAGAAAGAAACATACACATTTGGAAACACAAGAACCCCATACAAACAAACAAAAGACAGAAGCAACAGTATATATGATAAGAGAGCTTTTGATGAACTAGAAGTAGGAAAAGAGACCTTGGAGAGTCAAGGTAGGTCCTGTGGAGAAAAAGAACCGGGTGCTTTCAGCTGTCCTTTGGGTGAACATGACAACCGTGTTCTTCCCAGGATAACATTAGTCTTGGGCATGAAAACTATGCTGTATCTCCTAGAACCAACTGAGGCAGAAATAATAACATTCAGTTGCTGTTGGTTTTAACTTTGCAATCAGCTACAGGATGTTCTATGTGGAATTTATGACTGGAATGATCTTTTAGCTTTTTGCAAGCTTTAGGTCAGGAAAACACAGCTAATTGCATTTACTGTTATCAGTTTACCCTTTAGCTTGGGAGTAGTTTGGGAACAAAGCTACTTTTCTGGTTTATTTATTTTTAACTTAAATTTTTATTGTATTGAGAGAGAGAGAGAGAGAGAGAGAGAGAGAGAGAGAGAGAGAGAGAGAGAGCGAGCTTGTGTCTGTGTGCACATGCATGCACACACGTATGCACCCATGCACGGTGTGGACATGGGGGTCAGAGGACAACTGCCAGCAGTCAGTTTTCTCCTTCTGCCATGTGGGTTTAAGGGATCAAACCCAGGTCACCAAGCTTGACATCAAAAGTCCTTGATCTTCTAAGCTATCTCGTAGGCTCTTGGCTTGCTTTTAAGCAATGACAGATTGAGGGTTGCCTGCTGGCGCATTAGCGTTTGGTAAGTGTTAAGATGCCTTTTTGAGAATCTGCACTAACTCCTTGCCTACCCCAGCATGTGCATACATTTCACAAGAAAAACACAGCCATCAGCTCTCATCATTGCTGCCTGTAATATCTCTGGTTGCCAAGAAAGCAACGCGCATCCTTTCTACAGAGCAAATAAGCAAGCTGCTGGGAGATCAGAGCGCATTAACTGGTGTTAATAGAAGGCTTGAGTTTACAGAAGAAAGCCCAAGCTCCCTCAAGAGCTGGTGCAGCCAGCGGTAGTTTTCTTGTTCTTGATTTCATGAAAGGTTGACTGGCACAGACCAGCCATGCCACTGACAGGCAGGAGAAGGGTTGCTTGTCGTGAATATCCAGCATTCTCCAGGGCTCCACAGAGGAGCATCATTCGCACAGGGACAACTCAGTCCTTCCTCCAAGAGCAAATTAAATACAACTTTGTGGGTTTGGTGGTTAGCTGCCAATGAGAAGACGGATCTCTGAGTTAATAGTTGGTGACAGGATGACTCCAGAGTTCTTGGCAGAGGGCAGCGTTTCCAGTTTGAACACTCCGTATGGTGAGCAAGGCACATGTGTCCATGGTCCAGATTTCCTGGTAGTATTTGCATAAAGGATTAGATCTGGGATTCAGTTCAATGCCAATGTTTCCCAAGATGGAGGAGATGGTAAGGCCTCAGCGTAAATATGGTGATGTAGCTAGCATGGCTAGGAGCCCTGCGAACGGATTAACTGTGGAGGATGTACCGGTAGGCAGTGTGACAGGTTTGCACATGAGGTTACATCCCACTGGGAATATGGATCCCCGCCTGTGGCATCTGTGAACTGAATCTTGTAAAGGAAATCCCGCCACAAGGATATTCGGTTAAGCTGTCTGGCTGTTGAATGAACGACTCAACCCTTTCAATAAAGAAGAGGAATTTCAACTGCCAGAGGGAGATGGGAAAAGGTTAGGATGTCTACCGTGGTGGCTGGTCTTCATCTTTTCGTTATTTTTCTAAAACAGAGGAGAGAGCACGTTATTAGGACACCTATATGCATCCCCTTTGTTAGTTAGCCAGACTCATGCCTTTCCTATAATGATCACTGCTGAGAAACGGGACTCAATGTCTGCAGTAGCCAAAACGATTCTGACTTCTTCTGTTCTTTACTGCCTTCATTGTGATGCCTGTCGGTCTCACGAGACAGTAAGCGAACCCCTGTGTGAACACAAGGCTAAGGAATGAAGAAAGGAAAAAACAAACTATAAGGTTTAAAGTTTGCATTATTTTAGTTGCCAACTATTTTACTGTTGAAATAGTTTTGATTTTTTTTTTTGTTTGGGTGCTTGCTAAATTTTGTTCCATGATATCTGTCACCAGAACTACTAACAGCAAAGATAACGACAAACCAAAAGCCGCCATTCCAGCCAATTCTGGAGCTTCTGCCAGTGTGAAACCAGCTGCTGTCTTTGGAGGTTCATCCTTGGCAGTGCCTATACAGGAAGAGGTGGTAAGAAATTGCTGCACCGAGGCAGTGTGGCCTTTATTTATTTGTAACAAGATTGGCAAGCTTTCCCTGCCTCTTGAGGGACAGTCAGGTAGCATGTATCCCGGACAGGTGGGTAAGTGTCCTGATGAGATGCGAGGATGCTGGGGTGAAATGTGGGGACCCAAGCTGCCTACCAGCTTTGTGAGTCTTGGCAGGGTTCCAAATCTCTAGTCTCGTTTTGTCTCCAGTACAAGAGTAGTACTAGTGCCACGTGGAGCGCCTTGAGAATTAAATAAGCTTAAGGGCATAAAGGCCTCGATTTCAAGCTCCCAATTAGTATTCAGTAAATACTGATTATAATAGTTATTATTACCTTTACTGGAAATATTTGGTTTTGCACTTACCAATTGAAAACTGTAAAAGCAGAACAAATCTATAGTTATGTCCTCATATGATTATCTCCCTGTACCCAGAGACAAAAGTGCAGCTTATCCACACCAATATTGGATCTTAGAAACCCAAAGTCTTTATTCCAAGTGTGAGTACGAGCGCTAAGAGATATGAAATTGGGAAGTAACCCGTGACTTTCTCTGGGGTCACCTCAGCCGTACACTTAGTTTTATGTTGATTATGTTTTTGTAGAAAAAGCTTCTAAAAGTTGCTGGGCAAGCTGTGAGGACAAAGTAGGGGTGTACAGTGTCCCCTAACATCACACACACACACACACACACAAACACAGCGCATACTCACACACTGTCGGAAATAGAATTGCATCTCCTCTCAGAACAGCACAGCCAGCTCTTTGTAAGCCCGGCCTGCTGAATTTGCTGGAATGTTCCCATTCATTGCAGCGCATTTCAACGTGGGAAGGAGGAGGGTGTTAAAATAAGAAAGTTGTCTTTGTTGCCTGCTCTGAGCCAGGCATATGCTAAGGACCACTGGAAGCAGCCAGGGGCTTTCATGGCCTAAATGAGACCCCCGAAGAACCTGGGAGGCCCTGCTCATCTGTCATGCCAGGGACAGGGACAGACAGGAGGCAAGGTTCCCAGGCAGCTGCTGTGGCTACACGGGCTTATTTTTGCCTGGCATAAACAAGGGTCAATAACACATCTTTCCCCCAGGTGGTGTTAAACCACACACACTCAGGAAAATGTGTGTCCCCATTTTAAAAGAAAACGTTTTGTGTTTCCTTTCTGTGGAAAAAAAAAACACTTAGTAGGGAAAATAGGTGTGAGACCAAAGAATATATATTTTTATTGCTTTGGCTGATGGATGACCCATGAGAAATTGGAATTTCCTTTGTTGAAATTAAAGGAGAAATAGGGGAAGCTCGAGCTGGTTTCTGGAGTCCTTGGTCACCTGACACAATGGACATCTCTGTCAAGATGACCACTACAGTATGACTTATAGGTGGCGATTGTTATGTCCTGGGCTCAGGTGGTGCAGGGCTGGTCACTGACGCTTTGGCCTGGAAATGGAAGAGGAAGGCCATTTAACAGCGTGGCATGAGGCTAATGAGGGTAAATGTGGCCACTTCTATATGCTAGGATGCTGGTCCCATCTGGTATCAGACAAGCATGGCAGAAGTCTAAGCAGCAGCTCGGCTTGTGTGGGAAACTCCCACTTGGACTTTCAGATGTTCCGCGTGGATCTTTTTTTTATTGCAAAGGTTCTCTGTTGTTGTTGATGGCATCACGGAGATTCTTTATGTCACTCTTGTCCTAAGGCTTATTAGAGCTGAAGAAATCCCCTAATCTGAGGAGGCCATTCCCTGCTTTTCTTATAGAGCGAATTATACAGCAAGCATTCTAGAAAACTCCAACTGCGCAGAGTGGAGCAGCCTCCCTGTCCCCTACCTGCCTCTGCTCATCCTTAACTAGGAACAGAAACCAGGCCTCCCAAGGCTGACTTACTGGAGAAAGAAGCATTATTGCAGGAAAAAAAACATCAGAACAGTCAGCCTTTCTAGTAGTTTCTGAACCAGGCAATTCACTTTTTCTTATTTCTGTCTGCTTGTTCACTGTTTTCGTCGGGCGAAAATAACACACTTTGTCCTGTTTTAATCTTATTTGCCTAAGTTTAAAATTAAATTTACCTAAAGTTAAAATCTAGAAAAAAAATAAGTGAAAAGAAAAATAAATAGCAAATAGAAAATTAACACAGCACGTGACTTTTCTCAGGTCCCATGTCCAGATGCGTAAAGTAACAAAGCAGACACAGGACCTTTCTGATCTGTCCTTCCTGCTCACGTTTTGCACTGAGACAAGCCCACTCCATTTCTGCTGCATCTTAAGCTCTCCCTGGGTTTCTGTGGAACTTTCCATTCAGGACGCTTATTACCTGGATGCCTCTTATAACTCCCAGAAACTCATTTCCAGCAACATTTTAAAAAAATGCAAGCAGAATGCAATGTCTTGCATCACTTGCGACAGACGGGCGTTTCTGTGTTAATGAAATCCTTAGGTCCTCATTGCTGTAAGGGGGTCTCTGTCTTTGCTCCCACCCACTCTGCAGCTCCAATGAGCGCACTGCTGCGGGGCCCACCTTTGAGTTTACAGAGATTAGTGATCATAAAATTGGCTCTACAGGCCACTAGCAAAGAAACTGACCATATCCAGGTTTGAAAGGTCTGAGAGCCCAAAGAAACTGCAAATTAGCAGTGAGAAGCCGATGTTCCTGGTGATGGGGAGCCCAAGTTGGAGTGTTGCAGAACTGGGTGGATTAGGTTAATATTGTCATACCAGGTCAAAGGTCAACCTGAACATGACCTTTGCAGGCACTTTTGGGCCTGGTGGGGGATTTGCAGTTCCTAAAGAATTGAGTTCGCAACAAGATGTTCACTGGTGCAGTAGCTGTGTAAGACACTAGAGAAAAGGAAGTAGTGACAGCCGTAACCTCCTTCGTGATGAAGAAACAGCAGTCCCCCCAAACACCAATAACAGTAGCAGCAGAAGCGTAAACATCTATGAGTATTCGCTAGGTTCCTATAGAGTAAGCCACACATTTAATATGCACTATTTGATGATTTCTCACTAGAAGTCACACAGCACACGTAGTCACTATTGTCCCCGTTGTGCAACTGCAAACACTAAAATGTTCAAGTAGATGTGAGAGAGGAACACCCACCAGGGAAAGCCGCTGCCATTCTTTATGTGATCACAGCTGGGGGGAGGGGAAACCGGGCCTGGAAGGCTTTCCTTGTCTGAGAGTCTCTCCAGTAACATCTCCAGCTCCCCGGCTCATTGGGAAACCTTCTCTGGTTTTGTTTTATGTTTGAAACAAGGTCCCATGTCTCCTAGGCTGGCTTTGAACTCCCTATGTAACCAAGGATGTCTCTGACTTCTACCTGCTGAGTGCTGGGATTACAGCCTTGAAGAATGGTCCACCGTGCCTGGTGATGAAGCCAGGGAAGCACTGTGCCAGCTGAGTCTAACCCCTGACCCAACCCTGTTAACACCTCACTCAAATCTCTCCTCCTGCTCATTCAAGCTCTTAGCTACCATTTCCTCTGGTGCAATTAGTAGCTTCATCAATTTGGGTCCTTTTCCCTCAAAGGAAAAAGCAACTGCTTTCCTGCCCCCCACCCTGCCTTCGGTTAGCATTTCAGGCTCCCATCAGCAGTCAAGGTGGGGATGGGGCTTCACACCACAACTTTGGGGGCACCTTCCTGACTGACACAGGTAATCCGTGGTGCCCATATGCGATCTGAAGAGATGTTAAGGGGCAAAGCACTGGGAAGGGACACGGGGAGTCCTGTCTCCCGTTCTCATGCCGCCAATCTCCCCTCAGGGTGCTGCAGCATGGCATTTAAAATCCAGCCGAGAAAAGACTGTACATGTATTTTCTCAGGCTAGAGCTGCACAAGCAGGGGTGTGGGGGCATGGGGTGACGGAGTGGGGGGAGGGTGGGTCCGGGGCGGGGGTGGTTGCAAGGGTTTGGGGACAAGTGCCATTTTAAAGACCCACTTTGCAAAGCCTGGTTTTCTTGCTCCTGTCCCATTCCCTGTCCTGTTGACCATTTCTTTG